>NC_079340.1:2213076-2571079 GCF_029582105.1 Oenanthe melanoleuca
AAACAAACACCAAAAGCCAAAATTGGCCAGTCCCTGGGGTGAGCAGCTGCCTGCAGGGATAACTTCACTTGCAGACAGCTGGTGCCAAAAGGCTTTCCCCAGTCATTCTGCCTTTATTCCTTGGCCAGCCTCGTCCAAAAAAACCAGTGAGAAGCAGCATTCCTGTGTCTCACAATTCTGGCACTCCTGGCTGCATCATAGCCTGAAGTCTTCTTCCAAATTATCATCAATCCAAGTAACAAATCCATAATTTAGCTGTTCAGCATCCCTGTCCACCCTACAAGGTCACCACACACTGATGGGACTCCCATAAGCTGAAAAATGCACCTTCCTATAACTCTGGTGTCCAATGGCTCCTCAGTTTGATCTGCTGCTTGTTTTGCTCCACCTGTTACAGGACCTGGCATTTCCTTGTCACATACAAGCTGAATTCCCCTATTCCAAGCCTATTCCAGGGTGAACACAAAGGCAAAGTGGAGCCTGGAGATGCCCCTGCCCTTGATCTAGGGTTCTCCCCCTCCCTAGTTTTTATTAATCCATAAAGCTACACACCCATAGCTCCAAAAATAAGAATTCACAGCAGAAAAAGGCCTACAACACAGCAAAAAAGACCTGAAGCACATCATCAATACAAAAGCACTTTCAAACATAGAAATTCAAAACCTCAACAGCACCCACCAAGAGCAGTAATGAAACCTTTAAACAAGCCCAGGTCAATAGACAGGACACCAGTGAAGTGACCTGTGTGACAAGTTACAGCTGTTTGTTTGGGGGAAAAGTGTCACATAACTGCTCACACTTCTGATTCAGTTCCTCCCTTTAGTTTCAGATCCCTGGATTTACTGAGCTGGCCACATATCACAGTTCTCTCCCATCTCCAGCTTTTCTGACTCACACAACAGGTCTAAGACTTTTCAGCAGTGTCACAGTAGTACTTTGCATATGATAACATAGAGGAAATAGCTTCTTGTTAACCATTCCAAGGGTTAGGAATCAGCAGGAAAAGGCCATTGCAGGCACTTATGCTTATGAAACACTGATAACAAGAGAAGCAGGCAATCCTGGAGGTGAAAGGCACCAGCCAGCCAGGCTTTCATTGGGAAAAAGAAGAAACCTGACAGGAAGACAGCCCAAAGATTTTTAATCTTACCTAGATGAAAGTAGTCATCCTATTATCTCCTTGTTAAATATTCCACACTTACTTACAATGGTTACAATGGCAAATCTCTGGGTACAGGGTAACCATCCTCTGACATCCACTCAAACTGCAGAATCATGGAATGGTTTGGGTTGGAAGAGAGCTTAACCTCCCAACCCCCTGCCATGCAAGCAATCAGTAATAAATAACAGGCAAAGGACTATTCCAAGCAATTTATGCTTAAATCATCACAGACTGTGCAGAAGACACAGGGAAAAAAATTAGAAGTATGAGTTAATAGAGTCTTGCTGCTTCCTGCTGCACACAGGCTTGTTTTTCTCCTGCAATTACGGAAGAGGGATTTTTTTTTTTTTCCAGCACCACTTTCAGCCGCCACAAGCAGGCTATTGTCTGGATTTAGCCAGGCAGCAGCAGCCCCATGCAAACCCAGGGCAGCACGATGGACTGCCTGGAACTGAAATGGAACAGAAGGGAATTCAGACCCGTCAGGATGAGAAGAGAGATTTGTGCTCATTACCTGCTTGGAGCAAAGCCAGAGGAAGCACATCAGAGAAGTCCTGGGATGCTTCCCAACATCCAGGTGCCCACAGGGAGGTTGTGCATCAGGTGAGAGCTCAGCAGCCTGCTCCCAGCACGCATCACCCAGCTCGTGCCCCAAATGCTCAGAGTACATCTCCCGCCTCCTCCCCCGCACACCAGGGCATCCTCTCCCATTCAAGAAGTGGTTCCCCAGCCCTTGGACACACCAGAATGAGTCAGCTGGGTGCACTGGTGCCTTCACTCTGAAAACTCCTGCTCGTCCCTGGCTGAGGGACTGAAATGCTGTGAGCTCACTTGTAGCTGTGGCAACAGCAAATGCAAATCCTGCCTCACTGAAAAACTTCACCACCGACTCCTCCACTACGCAGGGACTATGTGTGAGCAAAACCAGTTTTTTCTTCTTCCTCCCTGAGGATAAATTCGGTTTGTGAAAGCTGTGCCCTAAAGCAAAAATCCAATCAGCAGGGCAGAGTTAAACCAGACACACATTGCTTTAGCTGTGCTTCAATGCACACAGAAAACAGGAACAGGAGAGTTTGGAAACAGGATATAAGAACAGGTTTGAGGTCTCTCACTGCAAGGGTTCTACTCACTGTTTACCCCTGGTGAGGAGCTGTTCTATTTGCAGCCTGGAGTTTCAGGCAGAGCGAGTCATACCATGGCTGGTTAAATACAATAAAGTTACAGTGGATATACAGACATAGAGGAGAAAATGGCTTTCAATTAAATGTTTCCTGGGAGGGTGGGCAGGCCCTGGCACAGGGTGCCCAGAGCAGCTGTGGCTGCCCCTGGATCCCTGGAAGTGCCCAAGGCCAGGCTGGATGGGGCTTGGAGCAGCCTGGGATACTGGAAGGTGTCCCTGCCATGGCAGGGGTGGAATGAGATGGGATTTAAGGTCCCTTCCAACACAAGCCATTTTATGATTCTATAATTAAATGATCCATTTTTCAAAAAATAATCAGAATTTTAAAAAATATCAGCATATCTGAATGCAAACGCATGAGCTTTTCTTGGGGGATAAGTAGGATATTTCTAACAAAAATGCAGGCAGTAACTGCATACAGCAACCAGAGGTTAAAAACAATTGATGGGGGTGGTGAAGGGGAAAAAAAAAAAAGCAAGCCTCACCCAACCAGTTTCTAGCAGCAAAACCTGTGTAAACTGCAAGACCCAAATTGCAAATTCAGCTTTGGTTGGAATTGTAGCTCACTCACAGGGAATCTACCCGTGGTTTGCAGAAACTTCTCAGACAAGCTTCAATATCCTGAATGGCAAACAAAGAGTGAACTCCCACCGATGCTTCCTGCATGTTGAGAAGTTTGGGTGGGGAACTTGGAGATTTCTGGGCTTGGTGGGGGCTGGTGTTGGTTTGGAGCAGGGTTGCTGCCTTGTGTTTTGTTGTGCTCTTTGTTTCCCGTCCAGAGGGCAATCTGAATTACAGAGTGCAGACCATTTTCAGGAGTGAAAACCCTGCAAGCTCACCTTTGAGTGAGCAGAGCCAGCCTAATCCCACAGGCAGGTTATTCTATCTGGGAGCAAAGCAAAGGAGCTAAAAACGAAGGAAAAGCAGAGTTACCATGGGATACCGGGATGCGTCACTTCTCTTGGCTCTCCGGGCGCCACGTGACACCTCAGCCGCCAGTGAAAAACTCAGCAGATGGGATAGGGAAAAAAATGTAAAAAGGTCCCTAGATTATAACAAAGTTTAAGCTTTAAAATCTACTGCTTGTGGCTACAGAAATAGAGGCAACAATATTTATCTATAAACCAAACTGTCTATAAATCTATTGCCACCGAGCAGTAAATACACGCTTTCCCTTCCAGCAGTCATCACCATCCACACTTTTCAGTTCCCTACAGTAAATTTAGTCCAAGCACATGCAGAAATACTGCCCTTGCCATCTCAGACAGAACTGTCACTTGCCTTTCAGAGGAGGCAAAGCAGGTCAGTAGTTTCCACCTTGCTCATAAATACAGAAGCAGCCACTTGACAGCAACAGATACAAGCAGTCAGAGTTCAAGAGAGATCAGAAGAGAGATAAATCACTTGGAATTTACTCTCCAAGTTATCACACAGCCCTGCCCTGGGCTGGAGCCCACTGAACCAAGAGCCTCTTTCCATTTTCAAGGTATGGCTGTTGACTATGTGTGTCACACATGCTCATTCACACTTGGGTTTCTACCCCACCCAGACCAGGATCAATTCTTAAACAGGTCCTGCTCCAAGTATTTCTCCTCTGCACAAAATCCTACAGTAGTCCAATGTTTGAGGATTTCTCCCCTTCTTTTTGAGCAGCCAGTTTCTTTCTAGCAGATCAAAACAGCTCTGATTCAAAGGACATTATTCCAACTCCATCCTCCTCCACCTCCCAAAGCCTCCTAACACCCACACGCTGCTGAACGTCAAAATCTCCAGGGAAATTCAGTCCTTCCATATGGCAGCCAAGCAACCCCCCTGTGAGTAGTAAAAAGTGCTGTGCAGTGTAAGGAACCTTCGCCCTCCCTGGGTGAAGGTGCAATCCCAGCGTTCCAGCCCTACCCAAACATTGTGGCAGGCTGGGAATGGCGTGTGCAGGGAAATGCTGGGGCCCATCTGTCTCCAGTGCACCAGGGTAACCTGATCATTACCCCAGCACCAGCTGGCACACTGCCACCCCAACCCACCCAGCTCCCAGCACGCTCCAGACTGCAGAACTTTGGGAAAGGAACACAGCCCAATCAGCCAAGACAACTGCTGTATCATCTGCTCCTAAACACCAGCTTTGTATCACCTGAATCACTTGCTATTCCTTGCCTGTTTCCCATTACCTACCAAAAGCAGGAAATAGTATGGAAGCCAAGAAATCCCACATTTCCTCTGCTACTCCAGGTTGTACCCCTGTGTTACACAGCTACACAACACTGGGTGTTATTTATGACCTGCTCACAAAAGCAAGTTTCACATTTCTACAAAGAGTTTAACACAGGCAGTGATACTTTTTTCAACAAGGGAAATGCAGGTCCTGCACCTGGGCAGGAACAACCCCAGGCACCAGCACAGGGTGGGGGACACCTGCTGGAGCAGCTCTGTGGGGAAGGACCTGGGGGACAGCAGAGTGTCCTGGGGATCCTGGGGACAGTGGGCACTGCCCAGCCTGAACAGATTGCCCACAGAGCCTCTGGGCTCTCCTCCCTGGGGCTGTTGCAGAGCTGTGTGCACACAGGGCTGTGCCCTGTGCTCTGGGATGGCCCTGCTGGAGCAGGGAGGTGACACCAGGTGCCACTGAGCTCCCTTCAGCCTCAGCCAGCCTGGGATTCCTCCAAACACTGCTTTAATAACTGTTCTCTGAGCCAGGAAACACTGTCTCCAATAGCTTTCAATAGGATGGGTTTTATCCAGCTTCCTCTGAACCACTCACCTTCCAGAAACATCCTGGCCACCAGGAATATCACAGCATAACTGGGCACCACCAAAAGAAAAGCCTTCCCTTTTATAAGGTCATTGCTTCCTTGGAGTTTTTTTGAGTGAGGAAGGCATCTTCTTCGGAAGATGCAAAGTTCCCAATCTGCCAAACATTCCTCTCCTCACTTCTTCCCCTCCCAATCATTTCTGCTCCATGCTGAAGAGGCAAATTTTATTTATCTCCTTTTATACAACAGCTGTTCCATGCCTTTGATCACCTTTATCCTCCTTTGCTGAACCTTTTTCTTTTTGGAAATGGAGGATTCAGGACATGGAGAATCATGGAGAAAAAGGTGATTTTTAGAATTATTTTTACAGAAGTTTGTTCTGTTATCTACTCCTTCACTAATAACATTTATTCATTTACTACTGCATCTTTGCAGCTATTTGCAATGAAAGAACCTCCAAATTCAGGAAAAAAGCCTCCCAAGAGCAGAACAAAACCCAAAACTAATAATATTTTTGCATTCTCCCAGTGTTCCAAGAAAAAGCATTAGGCTCCAGAGACAGGAAAGAGCCTGTCAACCTCTCAATATCTCAAAACAGATGCTTCCAAAACCTTTCTTAAACCAGAGCAGCAGAGCAAGGAATTAACCACATCCCTGGCTGTGCATGTGCCTTCCTCCACTCATGGAAGATGGTTTTTAATAAATAAAATACATATACACATAGCTAGGTCACCTATATTTATTATTTCCTCATGCAGCACCAGCAAAATGACCTCTAAGGAGGTGCACAGAAAATAACCTGGTTTTTTATTAGTAACCAATTGCTGCTCTCCAGCCTCACTGACCTTGCAGCACTCACCTGATTCCTGCTCAACACACCTGGGTTTCCTCTTTTTGTGTGCAAACAACCCCCACAGCTCTGTGTCATTAATATTCACAGTACACCCAGGGGCAGAGCTGGAGCCTCAAACTCCTGCTGGGACACTTTTTTTTTTTTTTTTTTGCCTGTTTTCAGCATCTCAAATTCACAGAATGACAACACAGGATTTTCACCTCAAATTACCACAGAGAAGCAGACCATGGCTGAGTGTAAGAATTCTCCACATAAAACTAAACAACCAGTGCATCAACATGGAAAAAATGGGTGGGTTTTTGTCATTTTACAGACAGAGAATGGGTTTCAGATTTAGCATGACTTTTACAAGGATGGTGCCTCTTGCACAAGCAAGAAGCAGAAGGATGCAAACAAAAACTTGTTGTTTTATTAAGCTCACTTATCTAAGTTGTTAGACTTGCTTTTTGCAAGGTTGTGGTGTAAAAATAAAGCTGATCCTTGGGGCAAATTTGTCAGGTACTCCTACTGCATGGTTTTGGATGCTGGAACAGAAAGGAAGGACTTGTGATGAGAACTGGGCTTTCACTGAAATTACCATCTAGAACCCCAACTTGAGAAGAAAGAGAATAAACAGGTCCACAAAAAAACAGACTTTCTTGAATATTCCACATGGAATTTCAGGAGGAATTTCTGCATGGAAAGGGTGCTCAGGCCTTGGCAGGGGCTGCCCAGGGAGCTTTGGAGTGCCCATCCCTGGAGGTGTCCAAGGAAGGGCTGGAGGTGGCACTCAGGGCTCTGGGGACAAGGTGGGCATCAGGCACAGTTGGACTTGATGATCCCAGAGGTCTTTCCAACCCAAATGATTTTATCAGTCTATGAATTTCAGGTTTCAAAAGAGTTGCTCCTCATAAAATTTAAACCACATATCTGTGGGCTGTGAAACAGCAACCCTCTGCTGGGGGCCACTCTTCAGGCAGTCAGGTTGTTGGGTGCTCTGCTCATTCTTTTCCCAGGAAGTCACCCCTCTCCAGACCATCTCTCCACCCCATTTTCCCATTGTGCAGGGACACCTTCCTGCCCTGCCCATGTCCTCAGGGGTTCTGAGCACAGAACCTTTGTGCTGCCTTTGAGCAACCCTGACAAAGCACCGGCACAATTTTTGCTGAGTATTGCTGGAGTGTAAGAAAAATCATTTAGAGAAACAGCAGCTACAAGAGAGCTCCTTGCTTTATCTCCTCTGTAAACAGCTTTTAAACTGCCAGCTACAGCTAGGAAGGAGCTGGAGACAGAAGAGACATTCCTGCAGCTGCTGACAGGTAAGTTTATTTGAGTTTCAGCACAAGCATTTAAAGATGAAAGAGCACAACGAGGGTGCTGAAAGACAACTGACAGCTTGAGGAGTATGCACTGGTTTTCAAATTGTTTCTGTGATGTAGGGTAATGCTTGTGATCACAGCATTCACTGGGAATTAGATCATCCATTTAGCAGCAAGTTTGGCTGATCAACTGTCTGGGGACTTCAAACAGATCAGCAAAACTGCAGAGCTGGAGACAGTGTCTTAGTACTGAGCTGCCTTCCCTGAGAAGCTTCCCAGAGACCAAAACACAGGCAGGGAAATCACAACAGAACATGGAGAGCAAGCTGAGTGCTGGCCCTGAATTTGGGAAGCAGCACTAGGGCAGGGCACTCCTGCTGGCACTGACCACCAGGGAGCTGCCCCAGCTAAACTGGATCAGCACCCACAAAACACCTGAAGCCACCCCCTTAACACATCCTGAGAGTGACACAGCCTTTGTGCAAAGCCTGTCCCTCACCCTTCTGCCTTCCTGGATGTGTCACACAGCTCAGGGAGCTCCCCAGGTTGCATCAGCTTTCCAAGCAACTCTTAGCAAAGCTTGGGGAATTCAGTGATGTGTCAGTGTCTGGAGATGGCTGTGAGGATGCTCCACAATGCAGGGAAGGGCAGGGAAGAACCTGGAGGTGGGAGCATGCACTGGACAGGAGGATATTTAAACCTGCCTGGATGTAGCTGGGATACACACATGATTTGAACAGCAGGGACAGCACACAGGACTCTGGTGATAGAGCAGACATCCTCTGCTGGGACTACAAAATCCCTCAGAATGTTCATACCAAATATTTCACCCACCCTTTGCTGTGTATTTATCCCTGCACAGCAAAATATGTGAGATGTAACTTTTTGTCCTCCTAAGCAGTACATGAAAAATCTGTCAAAAACAGTTGCTGACAGCATTTCTACTCCTTACTGGGAATGGGGACAGCAGAGGCAGGGCAGCACAGGCCAGGAAAAAAACCCTTTTGTCTTCATGCATCTTGCAAACACAGAGGAAAACATTGAAGGAGTGAACTGAAACAGAGTATCTTGTCCAAAAACCCAAATAACTGTATTATCTGCTAAACAGTAAAACTGCAAAAACTTGGAGTTATTTTAAACAAGTGTATCTGTCATTAAAATAATGAACAAATGAGTCAGTGCTTATCCAGTAAGAGGTATTTAAAAGAATCACAGAATGGTTAAAGCCCATCTCAATCCACCCTCTGCCATGGTCAGGGACACCTCCCACTGTCCCAGGCTGCTCCCAGCCCCATCCAGCCTGGCCTTGGGCACTGCCAGGGATCCAGGGGCAGCCACAGCTGCTCTGGGCACCCTGTGCCAGGGCCTGCCCACCCTCCCAGGGAACAATTCCTTCCCAATATTCCATCTGACCCTGCCCTCTGGCAGTGGGGAGCCATTCTCCTTGTTCTGGCACTTTAGGCCCTGGCCCAAAATCTCTCTCCATCTTTCTTGTCAGCTTCCCCAGGCCCTGGAAGGCCACAATTTGGTCACCCCAGAGCTTCTCCTCTCCAGGCTGAACAATCCCAGCTCTCCCAGCCTTTCCTCCCAGCAGAGCTGCTCCATCCCTCTGATCATCCTGAAGCCTCCCCTGGACTCTCTCCAGCAGCTCCAGGTCCTTCCTGTGCAGCTCTGCAGGTGGGGTCTCACCTGGGCACAGGGGCAGAGGGTTTAATTCAATACAGGAACAGAGCCTGTTCCATCCATCTAAGGACAGAGGCTGGGGGAAAACAAATGATTAATAACCCAGCTTCCCAAAAGGCACAAGCCCAGGGGTGCTGTCCTCAGCCTGTGGCTCCTGGGGTGCAGACCAAGAGGTCCCTTAAATCTCTCAGCGTGGTTTGAATACAGCTCTGCTGATTGCAAAGAAAGCAGAGAGCAAAACAAGATTAGAGCTCAGCAAGACAGCGTGCCCCTCGTGAATCCAAATAAACAAGACATTTTGAACTATTTCCAGCATGACTTCAGCACAAAATAACATTTGCACATCAGTGTAATAGCTGATGTTTTAACTGCTTGCTAAGGGAGCAGTCACGCACTGCAGCCCCGAGTTCAGCAGCGCCTGCTCAGCCTTCAAAGGAAGCAAAAAGAGCTGCAAAAGAGCAGTGCTGCACTTGAAAGCCTTTCAGAGAAGCACCAAATGTATTTGTGTTCACTCTTGAACCCGAGAACACGTCCTTACATGCTCTGGGTGTGATGGGATGATGACACACTTGCAAGGAGCTGGGATGGCAGCAGTCACCAAATCCCAGTTGAAACCTTGCAGGTTCGAGAGTCAGGGGGGAAAAGGAGCCACAGCCAAGGGGCACAAGTCCAGAGGATGCAACACAGGAGGGAAAACCCATTTTCCCTTTGAACCTGTGCAAGGAATGGTGACACACCCTCAAAGGAAATCCTATTACTGGGGGCCCTAAGCCATGAATCAATCCCGGAGCCATTCAGAGCCAGCCTCAGGACAAAGGAACAGTCAGATGCTAATTCAGGCCACAAAGCTGGAGAGGGAACGTTCCCTCTTTGCATTAAGGACTAATCATCAGTAGGTACAGCCTATTTTCATTAACTGCAAGCATTTCCTGCTAGCACATCCTTTCCATTTTCCAGGAAACACGAGAGCAGCTACATGTCTGAAGGCAAATAAATTAGGAGACAAGAAGGAAATTATCCACACCACCCAGAACAAGCCAAGACATTGAATAAGCAGCTAGAAAATCTACCAAAACCCAATTTGATTGATCCAACAAACTGAACACAGGCTATATAAAATCTCTGCTCCAAAATGCCATTAAACCTTTACTTTTGCATAAGTGCCAAAGATGTCATTTCCTGGAGAAGCTGAGGCTGCCCCATCCCATCCCTGGAAGTGTCCAAGGCCAGGTTGGACAGGGCCTGGAGCAACCTGGGACGGTGGAAGGTGTTCCTGTCCATGGCAGGGGGTGGGATGAGATGGGCTTTAAGGGCCCTTCCAACCCAAACCATGGATTCTGTGCTACTTTCCTTGGAGTCTTCCCTATTTTCTTGGTGCACTATGACTCCAATACCACGGGAGGAGGCAGCAGCACATCAGACTGGATTCAAGCACTCCTGGGGGATTGCATGGATTCACTCTTCACTCTTCTTGCTCTTAGAACACAACCTGTGTTCTCTACATGATTCATAAATTCCCCCTAAGGTGCTTCTACGTGCCCATGACAACATTCAGAAAACAGTCACCATTTCTAACAAAGATTACTTGAAATTCACAGGGTGGTGAGTTTTTGTGGTTGATGGATTTTTGAGTTTGTGGGATATTTTTTTTGGTGGTGATGTTTTGTTCATTTTCTATTTAAACATCTGCTCTAGCCAACTGTTGCCCACTTAACTGGGAGATCTCACTACTGAGTGTTCTGCACTGGAATTTACTGTTAACCATTCCAAGCCCTGGCTGTATTCACACACAGTTCTATTCCTATAGAGCAAACAACTCAAGCAGGAATATTTTTAAAAGGCTGCACATATGCTCTCTTCCCATGGAGCTAAATTTGGTAGGTATGAACATACCTGGCTGTAACAAGCTGAAACAAAAATCACTGAGACACAGAAACTGAGTCCCAGGCATAAACCCCTGCTTTCCACTGCTTTAAATAGTCCCTGTTACACTGTGATTACACAGCAGTCAGTGTTTGCTTTGCTCTCTGAGCCCAGGGTTTCTCCTTCATAGCCCCTGAAATTCAAGTTTAAAACAGAATCCAGCAAGCAGCTCTGTCAAGCTCATTCCGTGCCAAGCTGGAGGATGAGTATATTTATATAACAAAAGGCTTCCTGGATTATTTTAAGGCTCAAGTTCTGCAAAGGGAACAATTGATGAAAGGGATGTTTTTCCTTTGTTTAAAAAAATAATACTCATACCAAGAAGAAAAAAAGGCATTGAAGAGACAGCAGTGCCTTGATATTCCACTGTGAGATCCCTGGATCACAGCAGAATCATTCACATGCTCTCTGACCCCATGAGTACAGAAGGTATCTTGTCATAGACTGTGATAAATACAGGAAGAAACAGAGGTCACAGACACCAAGGCACCTGCAGGTGAATATCTGCACATAAATGATGAGTTGTGCCACAGAACCACAGAATTATTTTAGGCTGGAAAATCCCTCCCAGCCCATGGAGCCCAAGCTGTGCCCAGTGCCCACCTTGTCCCCAGCCCAGAGCCCTGAGTGCCACCTCCAGCCCTTCCTTGGACACCTCCAGGGATGGGCACTCCAAAGCTCCCTGGGCAGCCCCTGCCAAGGCCTGAGCACCCTTTCCATGCAGAAATTCCTCCTGCTGTCCAAGCTGAGCCTCCCCTGGCACAGCTTGAGGCCGTTTCCCCTTGTCCTGTCCCTGTTCCCTGGCAGCACAGCCCGACCCCCCCTGGCTGTCCCCTCCTGTCAGGGAGTTGTGCAGAGCCACAAGGTCCCCCTGAGCCTCCTTTTCTCCAGGCTGAGCCCCTTTCCCAGCTCCCTCAGCCTCTCCTGGGGCTCCAGCTCCTACCCTGGACACGCTCCAGCCCCTCCAGGGCTCTCTGGCCAGGAGGGACAGAACTGGACACAGCCCTGGGAAAAGGGAAAGACCCAACAGCACAGGCCCAAGCACACCTGGTTTTAATCCTTTCTGTTCAGCACAGAGCAGAGCAGCCTCCTTGCACTGCACCTCTTGATGTTCAACCCCGATTAAAGCTGCATTAAACTTTAAGTAATAGATTCCTGCATTATTCATCACGGCTTGTATTGGATGCAGAGCAAACAGCAGCTGAATCAATACAGTGACAGGAGCTTCAGGTGTCTGCTCAAAGTGTCTCCTGCTCCCAATATTGATGGACTTGTAGAAGGGTGAGGAAAGCAGGAATTTTTCACAACTGCTGTATACAAGCCTTGATATTACAGTTTGTCCCGAACAGCTTTGACACAGAGGCAGCTTTCAGAGAGCAACAACTGCAAAAACCTGCTCATTATTCACCTGACTTGTGACGTGCAAAAAAATTATTTCCCTCAATTTCAGCAGCCTTAGTTTTTAGTCACTGCATTTTTCTTAGGATTTCTGGGGGTATTTATTACAGATTCTGTGAAAAAGCCATTGACCATTAATTATACAGCCTCTGAGATCCAGAGATGCAGTATTGGGACAGCCAAAGACAGGGAGCTAAACCCAAATTCTCCAAAGACAAATGTGCTCAGGGCATCTGCAGGGAGAATTCAGATGGATTAGGAAGAATCACAACTGAAAGCTGCTTTTCTGCTCTGTTTCCCACCACAGCCTCTCACCATCAGCCAGTTAAGGCTCACTAATATTCCACAACATTTTCAGGAAAAGGGCAAAAGGTTTTCTCAATTAGGAATGGGAAACATAAGAGACTTGGTTCACTCAAGGTGCTGGATACTGGGGCTGTACACAAACAAATAACAGCTTTTAGAACACTCTTTCTCAGAACCTTTACACCCAAAACTCCACTTTTATTTTCTGGTTCTCACTACACATCCCCTCTAGCTCTTCAATCAGTCATGAAACTTTCCAGGACGGATCAAACCAAACAAAACCACGACAAATCTTATGAAATGCCTTTCAGCAAATCCTCACACAGCTTCAAAGGATTACTGAAAAACAAAAACACAACTACAAGCAGCAATAAAGGGCATACACCCCATTTATTCTCTCTTTGCAGGTCATTTATCCATGTCAAAGCCAGAGCTGGGAACAGAACACAGGTATTCCAGCCCCACTCTAGCTGTCTACACAGTGTATCACTCCAGTTTCCACAGCCACAAGGGCAAAGATTTCCTTACAAGCAGCGTTTGGGAGCATTTATCCACAATCTACATCTTCAAGTTTTGCTCTTAGTCATCCTTCCCTGGAAGCAGGCAGAAGGAATTGATCTAAGGAATCTTTCAGCTGTCTTTCCCTAAGATTTTACAATTTGATACTGGAGTTATAAAATTTGTGAAATATCCAAAATGTCCAAAACAAGAACTTGCCCCAATTCAGGTCACAGTAAACAAGGTACTGAATGAATACACCACTCCAAAACACACGTGCTTGAAAGTGCAAAATGCAAGATGCACTGACCTACCTGAAATTGCTTTCCTAGCCAGAGCACTTGATGCATCAGGTTAGAAGCTCATTTGGAACAGAGAGTCAAAGCTCAGACCTGCTGCTGGCAGCTTCTCACATAGTCATGAGAGTCACTGTTAATGAAACACCAAACAAATAAAAATAAGGACATTTAAGAGGCAGAGCTAACAGCAAGCCTTCATTAAAGCATCAGGAGTTGTTGCAGTGTGAACATGACCTCAAGGTCTAACAAGAGTTGGGATAAACAGGAAAGGCCATGCTAAAATAGAATCATGGAATGGTTTGGGCTGGAAGGGACCTACCTCAGAGCTCATTTCATTCCATCCCTGCCATGGCAGGGACACCTTCCACTACCCAGGGTGCCCCAAAGTTCAACCTGGCCTTGGACACTTCCATGGATGGAGCAGCTGTATTTTAAAAATAGTATTTCCCACAGGACTCAGAAAGAGAGAATATCCTTGTGTCCAAATAGGACTGGTTGAGCTTTGGAGGAGACCACCACCCCCAGAACAATGTGGATTTGTTTCCCACTGCCAGAAATGGGCTGCTGATCACCCTGCTACACCCAGAGCACTTTTTCTTAATTACAAGAGCAATCCAGGAAACTCATGGGTTAACACTGTCTCGTGAAGCCCCTGAAGGGACCAGGTTTCTCCCCGTCCCTGTGCCCACCTCTGGCACAGCCAGAGCACCAGCAGCAGCACACAAACCACTCATCCTGCCCTAGGAAGCAAACCCACTCTCCATCCCATCCCTCCTGCCTCCAAGGGAGACAAAACCAGGGTGGAGATCTGGAATAGAACCAGCCCTGTGCTCCACAGGGCTCTTCCAACTCAGCTTTCACTCTCAGACAAAGGAAAACCAGAGGTCTCCTTGCACCATTCACATTAGTTAGAAAACTGCAATTCATGTATTTCCACTCAAATGCAAGTTGGGGAGGAAGGAGGGATAAATAAATCGAGTTCTGCTTGTTGAAGTAGCACCAAAAAACCTGTCTGCCAGAAAATAAGCAGCTGGAAGCCTGGTAGCTGGAAGCTTTCTTGGGATTCCTTTTTATCTGTGTTCAGGATTGCTTGGAAATTTGCTTTTGAGTTTTTACCTGCCTCACCTTCAGGAGTAAAGCAGCTGAGTCCTTGGGGAGGGGGACAGCAGGCACCTCCACCTGCAGGCCAGAAGATTCTTCTGTTCCACAGGCTGGAAATCAAACAGCTTTTGTCCATCTGGACAGAACCATGGGAAAGCCAGGGAAAGCCTTGCCAGCCACCTCTCCTGCCTGCTGTAGGATCATGAGAGTGTCACCCACCCCAGGAAAGCCCTGTTTTCAGGAGTAACTGGCCATTATCTCACGAGAGCAGCCCTCCCAAACTTATCACACTCGCTTATCTGCAGCTTCCCAAGCCCCCAGAAGCCACCCAGCCTGACCCAGGAGGAAGCCAGCCAGGGAAAGCTCCACGCCCTGCATGCCCCCTGTTCCAGGCACAACAGCTCCATGGATCCCAGAGCACAAACTGCTGCTCAGACACAAACACAGGGTTTTGATGAGCGAGTCGTGAATCAGCAGCATTTGCTGGGAGCACCACGAGAATCCCAAGATGCTCCCTCCCAGCTGCAGCCTCTCCCTCTCCAGTACAGCACACACAGAGCCTGCAAGGACACGTTTCCTGCCACATCCAGAATTGTTTCTGGGCTGGTGAAAAGGCAGGAGGAGCGATTCACAGCGACAGTTTGGGTACTAGCAGCTAGGCTGACAGCAGGACTGCATGGCAAGGTTTGATTAGAGCTCTTTCCTGCCTGTCCTGGGGCACACACAGCACTTCCTCGTGTTATCTGCCAAGCTCTAACAGTGGTAATACACTTTTCAGAAAACAGAAGGTCTATCTTCCCCAAATCCATGAGCCTGGATGCCAATCTCTGAGGGAGACCCTTCTGTTTGCAGAGCATGGCTGCTGCTCTGCTGGGGGATGAGCTGCTGGTTCAGGGCCCTGCTTCCCTAAACTCAGCATCCCTGTGGAGAGGGTTCAGCTCCTGGGGCTGCTAAGTGATGCTGAGACCAGACAGCCTGCTGCTATTTCAGCATCTAATGTGACAATGCTCAGCTCTGGCTGTGCCACCCCTGCTCTGACAGCCACAGCATTTCCTTCGTGCAGGAGCAGCAGCTGAGAAGAAATTCAGGAGGTTTGGATGCTGTGAAGATTAATGAGTGAAGTTACTGCCAGCCTTGTTCTCTGTGTCACAACACAGCTCAGAATCACCAGGCAATAGGACCCAAACACCTCCAGAGCTCTGCTGGCTTATTCCCAGAATATTCCCCATTTTCCAGCACCTGATCTAACTCTGTCCCCAGCACAGCCTGCAGCAGGCTCAGAGTGGGAGCTCCATCTCTGGCTGATGCATCTGGAGATGTCACAGCCAGTGGAGACCTGCAGGATTCCCAGAGACAGCACGTGATTCCTCTCATTAATACTCAGATGTTTTCCAGCTGAATGCTACTGTCCTCATTATCCATGTGGAATTACAAGCAAACCAGGATTTAGGAGAGTTAAGTGGCCACGTCTGAGTGCTGAGGGCCACTTTTGGAGACTTTACAGAACTCCTTGTGCTGTCCATCAGTGAAGCTTTGGAGTTGAGGATTCTCCTGTGTCTTTTCCTTCCCACTTCCCACATCCACACAAGCAGCACTGTGGCAAAAGGAGCAAGAGCAGGCTCTTGTCTTACTTTCTTTTTCCATTTAACCAGCAAGGATCAGGAGTGCCTGTGAGGGCTGCATTAACCAGCTGAAGACTACTGCTTGAAGAAGGCACCCCATGACTGAGCAGCACCTTCATTTCACACCCTGGCACAGGATATTTCCATATTTCACTGCTTTTTTTTTGCACCAGTACTGAAGTACTCTTTAAAATACTCTGGAGAAATTCAGCCTAAAGAGATCACTCACACAAGTTCACCAACCCAGTTTGCTTGTGGGATGAAAAAAATCAAATTAACTGATTTAAAGACATTGTAAGGGATTTTCAGAGGATGTTTAGCTGATGTCTAAGATGTCATTTTAATCCTCCTCACAGTTAATTCTTGGAGCATAGGGAGCCAGTAAAATTTGTGGTGCAGCCCTTACACAGAAAACATCTCCACAGGCGTGCTAATCACTGAACTATTCTGCAAATTGTTCCTAATCTACATTTGCTTGTCTCTGCTCTCTTCCTGCAGAGACAATAAAATCATCCAGCTAATAGCAATGTGAAAGGGAAGGAATGATCCTCATTTGGTTTAAGTAGACAGATCTGCACTAGGGAACCACTAAATAGCACAGTGATGAACTCAGGGAGGCAGCCCAGAAACATCCCTTCCATCATCTGGGCATGGAAAGCTGGTAGGAGACCTGCCAGCACCATGCAAACTCATTCCTAGTGTCCCAAAAAGTGAAAAAAATTGTTACCACAATCAACAGCAACATAATTATGTGAATTAGTAGGAATTGTTCGTAGGATTACTTTTTTTTTTAACTCTTGCAGTATCATGGTGACCTGAATACACCCGACCTCTGCAGCAGAAGACACTTTCCCTGTTCCCAAAATAATCATTCCTGTTTCCAGACCTCCTCTCCCACCTTATTGTTGCTCATCCTTCCAAGAAAACACCTTCCAGGGGCACATTCCTCTCCACAAACCTGGCCCCACTGTTGCTATGACTCTTCTCACCCCTTAGGGAGCCAAGTGCTCCAGAAACACGTGGAAATCTTGGCCCTACATGGATGCCTAGACACTGAGAAGTGACTTGGTACACACTGATATTTTCAATTGTCCCCAAAGTGTGAGATGCTCAGAATTCCCCAGATTCACCCAAAAATACGTTGAAGAGAAAAAGCAAAGATTGGTTAATTTTAAGAAAGCAAGTTATGACTAGGTCAGAAAACACTAATAACAAGAAACACACTGAAACCACTCACAGCTGAGGCCTTGTCAGGGTGTTCACAGCCAGACCCATCAAGATAAAAGTCCAGGATCTGATCATTTAGACATATTAGGGACAAGGAATTCAGGGAATGACCAGAGTTATGGACTGCAATGACATCAGAGAGGTTTCCTGTCGTCCATCACAAAGGAACCACTTCATCCTGCTTAATTTTACCAATCAAACTGGTGTTTGGCATCTCATGAACCATTTTCCAGTGACTGGTACCTATTCTGGTTTTGCAGGAGGATGGGATGAAAGTTGAGGACTCCATGACAGGTATGGTCTACATGCTCCTGCTAAAGAGATACAGAAATGGTTGACCTTGACCTGTAGATAATGTCAGAATTCCCACTGTACTTAAATCCATGACTTCACAGCCAAAAGCCTCCCTGTCAAGTGATCCACTGATTCAGAAATGAGCCACAGCAGTTTAAACTTAGCTCTTTCCATTTTGCAAGTGCCTTGAAACAACAGGACCTCTGACATATCCCACCTTTTAACAGGCAATAGGTGAAACTCAGCCATTGCAAAGACAGAAATTGCAATAATTGCTTCAGAAAAAAAAGGTCTTCATGGATCAGAGAGTTGAAAAACCACAAGATTTCTAAGTTTTTAAGATCAGGACAATTCCTATGAGGATGAGACCTCACTAAGTGGAACATGACTCCTGCAGAGCAGTGGTGTGATGGCCTGGGGAGGAGGAGAGAGGCCAGGATGGCTGCTGGTGCTTCCCTGCAGATCCCAAAGGGAGGACAGGCAGAGAGGAGAGCCAGAGCCATTTACAGCCTGCAGGAAAGGAGCAGGGCACCAGCCCAGACGTGCTGGCTGCTGCTCCAGCCCCAGCAGGGTTAAGAGCATTAGCCCAGACTCAGGGGGAACACGATCTGAGCTGGTGACTGAATGTCTCCTTTGTCGGCCGCCCTGCGTCACCGCACGGAGCTCGCTCCAAGGACACGTGGAGCACGGCCAGTTCCACAAGGATGCTGGAAATCTTCTCAGGGGATACTTCTCAGGACAGCTAAAAACAACCTGCTCCATGGAGCACCCCGAGAGCTCCAGTGAAGTGGGGAAAAACACACCTAAACACACATTCTGCTCAAGTGGTAAATACCTCACAATGTGCCCAAGCAGTTTTCCTCTTTTTTCAGCAGTTAAAAGATCTTCTGAATATAAAAAATGTGCTGCTGGCACTTAAATTTATAAAGGAGGCTTCTCTGAGCTCTTGAAATACCATTCCATCCATATGTGGGTCTCATCTAAAATGAAGATTTCCATAATAATTGCACTGATATCAGACCAGCAAACGTCCAGGCATGCAGCGCTTGGGCAGCTATCCCACTCTAACCTTTGCAATTCACCTTCCTGCCCAAGAAAACTCCATCAAAGAAAGGCTGAAAAATGGGAAAAGAGGAAGTATGGCCCCCATGGCACCTCTGGGAAGGAGTCAGCACACCCAAGACCAGGGATGGCTTTTTGCAGATTCCCTTTGGTGCTGCCAACACTGGGTGAAAACTCAGGGTTTTGCCTCCACTATTACACCCCAAGCTTTAGAGCTTTTATTTCCTTTATAGCCTCATACAACAGAAAAACCCCAAACAAGCAAAAACACAGCGAGGAAACAAAAAAAACACTACCTAACCCTCAAAGCTGCTTAGCTGTAGAAGTTAAATCAAGGTTTAAGAGCAGCTCAACTGCCCCAGACAAGGCTCTGCCTGAGGCTTTGGCCACTTTCAGCTCCAGGAGCTTCCTGAGCATGGATTTAGTAACCCTTTGGGAATGCCTCACCCCAATAGCTGCTCAGCTTTCCCTCACTCCCTGCAACTTGATCCCACTGAAACTCTTTGTGTCCACAGCATTATCTGGCAGAGTGGGACACATCCCTACAGAGAGGAGTCTACTCCTTGGGATTCCAGTTCCTGCCACATCCCACCCTTCCCAATCAGAGGGGGTGCAAAGAAATCCTTGTTTCTGGCACCCAGGCCACACATGTTTATGTGCATTTATGTTTACACTATTGCCTAACAAGCTGGGAGGGTTTGCTCTCTCACAGACACCTGGCTGGGAAAAACTCTTCCTCTCTGCAGTAACATGTGGGAGAGACTTTAGAACTTCTTTATTGTAAAATAACAAATAGCAGAAACGTGCTTCTCCTCTGGAAGCAAAGCAGACTTTATCTCAGTGGGTTCCTCCATGATGCTAAGATGCCATATTACAATTTTCCAGCACATTTCTAGCTGCTCCTACTTACTTACCCTGCAGTGTCCAGTGGAAATTTGGGGGAGAAAAGCCAACTGCAGATTGTTCCATAAATAAAAAATAATCTGGTTATGGATGCCAGTAATTTTTCATACAATAAATGGCTTAGAATGTGATATGCCAATCAAAATTGACATTTAGATATGACATGTTGCCCCACTCCATCCCACTCCTGGCCATAGACTCTGTTAGAGGTCCTTGTTCCCACTGCACTTCTCCCAATGGCTGCATTCCACTCCGGGGGTAAAGGTTGCCTGTAAGCACTTTAAACAGTATGTGAAATGCTTTGTTTATCCAAAAATATTTTAGCTCTGAGAAACATTAAAGCAAGATGTAGATTTCAGCATTTGCACAGCAAAGAACTGCAACTCCTACAGATATTGCCAGAATTTTTTTTCCTTAAGGCTTTCCAGCTATGAAAGACTATTTTGCTAAAGCAAAGCTACAAACAAAAAGTGTAATCTCTTAGTAATGGCCTGCAAAAGGTTGTCACAGCAGGGTTGGGGATGAAGCAAGGGTGTCATTTCTGTCTTGCTCACTTTTTTCAGAGCAGATAACTGATCAAGCAGTAGGAAAAACCTGAGGGTGCAGCAGGGAAACCCAAAACTTATGTCGATTTCCCCAGTAAGAAGCTTCAGAAAACCACCATCAAAATAAAGGGGATTTCCCTGCAGCCTGGCCCACAATTTCCCTTGCAGGGGTGAAATCCAGCCAGCCTGCAGATCACCTGCTGTCCTCCAGTCTTCTAATAGTCATACCCACCTTAAAATACAACTTAGCCCCAAGCACTCAGCACGGCTGTTGTTTAAGGCAAGGGGAATCAACCACAGTGGTCACCAGAGGTAAAAGCATGACAGTCAAACAACAATCACAATTCAGCTCATCCCAGTTATCCCAGGGGAACAGGACTGGAAGACAGGAATATTAAGAATGTTACTGCCTAAAAGCAGCAAAGCAGCTGCTTGTTTTCCAGCTCAAAGCTCTTCTCATTTAAAGGCTGCTGTAGACACGATCCCAGTTTCAGCAGAGGAAATAAAGTGTGCTGGACCTTGCTGCCAAGGCCAGGCTACTGAGCCTGGGGAATTCTTTTGGAGAGGGCAGGGGACAGTTATCTCCCACTCTACTGGTTCTGGAGCAGTTATCAATTAGTGCATTTTCCTGGGCTGTCTCCTTATCTATCTCTACAGGCTCACCATCCCAGAGCTCCAGGTCTATGTTTTTTCTTGGGATATGGTTTTGTTGTTTTCCCCCTGCCAGGGAATTCCCAACCACCAGCTGGTTCTGCACCAGTTCCTTACATCCACAGACTTCCTACTAAATCAATGGACTTATCTCTTTCTACTGTAAAAGTAGAATCAACCAAGTATAAACACAAGAAAAACCAACATGAACATTCACTTATTCCTACTACTTCTTCCAAGCTGGAATTTGCCTGGTGTAATTTTAAACTAGACATTATTTCCCATTTTTTTCTCACACCTGGGAGAAAAGTAGTTACACCAGCGTGCCAAAATTAGCTGGTTTGCCTAAATGCAACACACCAACCCAACTTCAGTATGTCCTGAGAAACAGATACAAAACTAGCAAGTCACACAGGATCCTCAAGGCTTAGTTTAAGGGAAATTAAAAAGAATTGTCTTACACCTCAGACCACTGGAAGGACAGAAAGGAAGGCTTGTCACACACCAAAAGGCTCATGCACACCACCAGGTATCACAAGGCCCTTTAAAAAGGAGATCCCTCACCCCCTTAGTCCAAAGACACACTTTCCAGACCTGTGGGGAGACGATGCCTAATTCTGAAACACATGGAAGTCATCATGCCAGAGGCACCAGAGCTGGGGCCAGCTGCCAGCTGAAACAGAGATTTCAGTCCTTGCTGCCAAAGCACAAAGAGCAACAGGCAAAGCTGTCCTGTACTGATGAATTGAATGCCAGCACTAAAGTAGACAAAGAGGGTGGAATACAGAAGTGACCTTCAGGCCTCACTGTCCACTCCATTTCCTCTCCAGCCACCAGTGAAATGACACAACTGTCCCAGTTAGTCCCATGAAGCCATCAGTCTCCACAGGCAGAGCAAACCCCACTGCAGTGCCCTTGGAGTGGTTTCAATTGGTGACAGGGCAGTTTATGGCAACCCCACCTGAGACCTTTCCAAGCCTCTGCAGAGCATGGCAGCACAGCAAATAAATCTACTCCATTCCCATTCAGAGATTTACAAGGGTTATCCTCACCTCAGGGAAACTGTAACAACTGTTTTGCCTTCTCCAAATCCTGCTTTTTTAATCTGGGGTCTGGATTAACAGCAGCCCAGAGGAGCATTAGCTCAGTCCCAGTTGGGTGATGACAGCCTGCACTGCCCAGCCCCAGCTGGAGTTCCCTGACCAGCAGAAAGTCTCAGCACAGGGCACACACAGAGCAATAAAACCTGAAATCAGTGGTGCTGTCTCATTTCCCACTCCTCTGTGCATCACAGTTTATTTTTAGGTACTAACTCCTGATGCAGGACGGAAAGGAAGGATGGGCACAGGCACAACAGCTGCGAGCTAATTTGGAAACACCAAGAATTTCCACTTCGTGTTTTGCTAAAGCAGCTACACCTTCACCTCACACTACTTCTGGAGCCAAAATTTGTGCTGGCACATGGATGTCACCTTCTCATGTGGCTTCCCAGCAGGCACAAGCTGCTTATAGAGCCTTGTCACCATCCTAAAACCTGTGCCAGGGGAGTGTCAGGTCGGACATCAGGAGGAATTTCTTCCTGGAAGGGGTGGGCAGGGGCTGCCCAGGGAGGTCACTCAGTGCTCTGGGCTGGTGACAAAGTGGGGATTGGCACAGCATGGACTCCATGGGCTGGGAGGTGTTTTCCAAACTAAATGCATCTGTGAGCCTTGTGAACTACAGCAAATGCTACATTTTTGTCTCTTGCTTCACAGGGAAAGAACAGGATTGAACAAGATGGGTCAGGAACGGGGGAGGAATATTGAGCAGGTGACTCCTGAGTGGTGGCTGAGCAAGGAAATCTCTGGCATGGGAACCCAGAAGTCAGTGAAACTCCATTCCAAGTGACTCGAACCAAAGGCAGTAACCAAACCACAGGTGTGCACCAGAACAAGAGAGTTCCACAGCAAGACCTGGGCAGCAAGTTCTGCACAAGGCAGGAAAGCAAAGCTAAGAAAAAATCAGCAAAGTGGCCATTACCAAGCACACCTCCTCCTGAAGCAGCTCCTCTTGCTGGAGAGCCCATTTGCACCTCAGACAGCAAGCAAGGAAGGGATGCACAGCTACAAGTGCCTTTGCCAGCCTGAAGCTCTTGCTGCAGTTCCCTCCTCCCCTCTCTCACAGAGAGGCTTTTTATTTCTTAAACGTATCAAGCACGTCTCACAAACCTCTCATAGCCACTTAAAGCCAGGGGTTAAGTGCAGCTGAAGTGAGGCAGCATTTCTCCTGTTACACTGAAATTGTCTTACATGTTGCTTTTTCCCATTCTGTTGGTGCCAGAGGCATTGGAGGGAAGCAGGAGGAGCTGGAAGGCAGCATGTGCAGGTACTGGCACAGGAAATAATCCACACTCACCCTCTGGGAGCACTGAATTCCAGGGTGGGCCAGCAGAGGTGACCTGCTCCCAAATTCCACAAACAGAGCATGCTCCCTGGGTGTCCAGAGGCAGGGAAGCTGCTCTCAGTGTGCTGGGAGTGTTTTATTTATTGCCTAGAACACAGCAGGTGAGCAGCAAAGCTACTGCCAGCACATCGTGCTCAGGGAGGGACCACAGACCTCAAACTCCCAGCCAGGCTCTGCCCTCAGCTGTCCCACACACCAAATTCAGCAGGAACATTTTTCTCCTGACACTGACTTGAGTCTCCTGGGAAAAGAGATTCTTCTGGCCACTGCAAAAAAAGAATAAATGAGCCACCTGCACACAAATGCACTGAGGAAAGAATTCAAGCTGGGTTTGCACTCGACTCATTTGATGCACGTAAAGTTAGGAGATGACACCTGTGGCAATCAGCTGTGTGTTTAATTAGTCTGGAAAGCAGCAATAAGAGTAGCAATTGCTCTGTGTTTACCATCCATACATCCCCAGTCTGATGCAAAAGACCTCTAAATCTCAGGAAGAGGTTTCAAACAGGCTTAACACCAACATTAACAAGTGGCAGATGCCTTGCCAGAGTTGAGAGGTCATCCCTGTGGGAGAACAGCACAATGTGTTCATAAATAAACTAACTCAACAAAACAAGTACAGCTGAGCCCTAAGGAAGCAAAATAAATTAAATAAATTGAAACTTCCAGCTACAGAAGTTATGTCAACCTTCAGAGGTTCCCATAGTTTGCAGCAGAAATTTATTTCACGTGCTGGAAGTTTTTTACCCTCTGTCTTGGCCTCAAAGCCATCAACTTGGAGAAGGAATTTAACTTGGAAAGGCATTTTCTGGACAACACACCCCTGCTAGGCTACACTAACTGCTTTTTAATCTTGCTTCTTCCAGGCACTGCTGCAACAATCCTCCTGTGCAGGTAAACAAATGATAAGGGATGGTCATTTCCCAGGCTTTGATGGGTGTACAGGCAGAAATTCCATATAAAAAATTATATCCTTTCAGAGTCAGCTTTGAAGAGTGCTCTGTTAGCTAAGGCTCTGCCTTCTTCATGGAAAAAGCCCCTTGGGCCAGGCAAACCTGGCCATACACTCCCAGCAAGAGATCTGGCACCTGGCAAAGTCCTATTGGCTGTTCTGCAGTGGGTGCTTGGCTGGAATTCCACAGCTTTCCTGGAATTCCATGGCTTTCCCCCTCTCCTCCCCCCACTCCAAGCAACAGCTCAATTCTGAGAGCTGCAATTAGGGAACACACACTTTCACTTTGAACAGAACCAGATTATGATTTAACTCTGAGCCCTTCAGTGCCACCCATTCCCCCTCAGCATCCTCACTTTCCCACCACCCCACCCCAATGATTACACATTTGGTTTTGCAATGGTTTTGGCATTTCAGCAGGAGCTGCCTTCCCCTTTTCCTCCTGAAAGTTTCTGATACCCAGTTACCAAGCTGTGGCTTTTGAAAGACACACAAGCTCCCTGAAGAAACCAAAATACTGGATTGGGGAGAGGGAATTCCCTGCTGTGGTCTGCTCCTGTTAAAAATACTGATCTGGGAGTCTGAAGGCTGCACCTGCACAGACGTGAGGGATTAAAAATCTCTCCCAAACAACTCTGTGAATAAGGAAAACATAACTGGCTTTTGCACTACTTCCCTTTCTGAGAGGCTATTTCCTGCAAAGCATCCTTTACTCAAGTTTTCCATTAGCTTTGTAAACGCCTCTTCCAGCTTCAACAGCTCATCAGATGATTTATGAAAGGTGCAAAAAACACTACATTGGCAGGAAAGAGAAAAGCTGCAAATTTGACCTGAACAAAGCAACATATTTTTGCTAAAAATTAACAAAACATAGGGTGGAAATTTGAGCTAAATCTTCTATAAAATTGGAAAGTGCTGCCGGGGCTGCAGACAAATCCTGTGCTCAGAAGCAAGAACTATCAGTAGAGAACACCCTCCCTGGAATGCACAGAGCCCTTGTTCAAGGGGATAACAGGAACATAACACCAAGAGGAGCACTGCCTAAAAACACCAAAGTCACGACAATAAACAAAACCTCTTTGAAAATGGTTGTTTGTCCCCATTCCTGTGGAGCAGCCCAAACCAGGGATTGTCTGCTTTCAGTTCCCAAGGTAAGCAAGAAGTTTAAGCTCCCTAGTCCATAGAAATATCAGCAGTACAAGATATTCTGTTTCTCAGCAAAAGAAACTTTTCTATTGCAGATTTGAGCCAGTTGGCCTCTAATCTGGCAAAAACGTGGTTTCTGGATCCACCTCCCCAAAACTGGACACACCTCAGCATCAGGAATCTGTTCCATCCCTCTAGGAGCCATCTGCAATGTATTGGGGCTCTGGCCAAGCAATTAATTCCTCCTGATTGCTGGAATGGGACCACCCCAGGCTGGAATTGCAGCCAGCTCTCCCTCCCTGCCCTGCCCTGCCCTGCCCTGCCCTGCCCTGGGGGGATGCTGATCCCTGACTCCAACTTCAGGCAGTCTGCTGGGAAAAGCAGACCTCGGGAATGGGATCCTGGGTGTAAACATGCAGCAGGTCACACGGACCGGGCACGGTGACACCTGTGACCCGGGCGGGAGCAGCACTGGGATGTCTCCAGTCCGATCCTGGCTCATCACAGCCAGCTTGGGGCAAAGCCAGACACGTCCCTGACAAGAGCAGGATGAGGATCCTCCCTCCTCTCCCCTGCACGTCTGCTCTGTGCTTTGCTTCTCAAACAAAGGGGAAGGAAGTGTGGCACAGCATCCTCCCAGTCCCCACAACCCAACTGGGAGGGGTCCCTGTCCCCCACAACCCACTCTTGGAGGGCTGTCCCAATCCCCACCTTTGAGAGGCGTCCCAGTCCCCACAACTCACACCTGGAGGGTTGTCCCAGATCCCACAATCCTAAAATTTGAGGGGTGTCCCTGTCCCCACAACACACAATTGGAGGGGTGTCCCAGTTTCCCTCAGAAGAGTGTCCCAATCCCATAATCCTGCACTTGCAAGGATGCCCCAATCTCCAGAATCCTGCATTTTGAGGGGTGTCCCAATGCCCACAGTCCTGCACTTGTGTGCCCCTGTCCCCCACAACCCCACACTTGGAAGTTCGCCCAACAGGCTGACAGGGAAAAGGATGAAAACCAACCTGGATGACACAACCCAGCTGCAAGAAGAAGGTTCTGCCCTCATCAAATGCAGCCACAGATCTTCCTACATAGAATTTTAGATGGACTGACACATGTTGCAAAAGCAGTTTAATTAAGGAAAAAATAAAATATTCTCCACAAACTGTAATACAAAAGAAAAATGAACACAGCCCTAACCAAATTTCTGATGCTGACCTTACCAAGGCAGGCTTTCTTTCCTTCTCCAGCACATTAGAAATCCAGTTTATGCCTCAATGACTGAATCACCAGCTGTTGCAAACTATCTACATCACTTTCATCCCCTCCCTTAAGTTTCTAGGAAATTCATTGCATCTGCACATGACAGGAGAATCCAAGTTGGACAGCACTTGCCAGAACAATATTCCTGCACTTTGAGCACAGGGAACAGCACACACAAACAGGGTGGCTGGTGCTGAAATGCCAAATTCCCCTCCCTTCTCACCTTACCAAAAACCCCAAATGCAGTGCAGGGCTCCCAAAGGACCCACAGGACAGGAGATGGGAATGGACAGGGGGAGGTGGGAATGGACAGGGAGGAACAGAGAGCAGACCAGTCCAGGAGAGCCACAAGGACTGTGCCCAGAGGTGATTTCAAAGTGTCCCATTTTAGCTGCACTTCTGAGCCTTGCACAAACCTCCCTTCACTCCAATGACAAGAGGCAGCACCAGAGGTGGCAAGTTGAGCTTGGAATATTTGCCAAGTCACGCTGAGGATACTCCTATTAAACGTTGTGCTTAAAACCGTGTCGCTCTGCTGCACATCAATACTTACATGGAGGAATTATTTAAGTACACAGCTCTGCAAGCACCTAAGAAAGTGTCCAGATAAGGAATAGCTCTGCTCCTTCTCCTTCTCTTCCCACTTCTCTGAGGCACTGCAGGAACGGTGCTGCCCTCACCCTGCCACTGTAAATCATAGCAATGAAAACCCCAATTAAAACCAGAAAAGTATTTTGCTCAAGACAATCAGGCAGGACAATCTGTCTTCTAAGGGCCTGACTTGAACACTTCACTTTCAAAAAGTACAGCCCAAATAAGTAGGTTAGCAGCCCCTTCACATAAATGCCCATGGAGTATAATTCACTGCTTTTATGAAAAAGGAAATGTTTTTAAAGCAGACTGGGAAAGGAAACAAATCCTCAGAACCAGAAGACAATACTGCCTCCAGAGAAGCCACTACAGAAACCATTCCTGTTTTTATTTATTTTAATTCTTTGCCCACTTCTAAGGCTATAAAGACAGCAGGATCAGCATGTTCAGCTCTCCAAATTCTTCACTTTTCACTTTGCAGTGTCTGTGGAAATAAATGGACTTTTGCTTCCTTCCAGCTGAAGTTTGTGGGGCCTCTTCAACAACACAAAAGGGTGCAACAACTCTATGCCACCATTCTGCACTCAAGCATTGCTCCAGCACCCCCAAATCCAGCAATCCCAGGCAAAGAGACTCCATAATGCCTGAGTACTTCTTTCCAACAGCGAGTAGCACTAACTGAATAGGATCTGGTGTGCAAATGTCACACTGGAATACACCCCACAAGCTGCACTGGGCTCTATCCCAACTATCCTAATTCAGGACAGTACTGGCAAGCAAGCAAGTCTGAGCATTTCCAGCTGTCTGCACACATCCTGTCACTGGCTATTCACCACCAGCAAGACTCCTCCAGTTACTTCCAACAAATGCAAGACCCACTTCAGCTCAGCCTACTGCAGACCCTCAGCTGCCTCTCGTTTTTAAATAAAAATAAAACTCAGCAATACATCAGTCCCAAACACAAAGTTTGTTGACACAGCTGACAGAGTCACTGCAGAAGTTACTCCACTGTAGGGGTGCAGAAAATGTCATTAATGCTTTGCATGAGCCAGACCTGAAAGAAGCCCGTTACTGATACTCCCTGTGCCGCTGTTTCCCTCAGTGTTATTTCCCTCTTGATAAGGCCCCACCCTGCCAGGCAAACCACACAGCACGTCTCCAAAACTTCGTGGAACACCCTTTAATGCTGCAAACTGGGACTATGAAGACAAGGTGAGGGAAGAAAAAACAGCTCTTTGACAGCCATGAATTAAATCAGCCCAGAAAGCTCACTTGGAACAGATGTAGCCCAACCCTGGGTTTCTCTGGGAATGAAATCTAAGCCTGAAAGCAAGGATTCAGTGATAGGGATCAGAGGTTACAGCTCTGAGGTGTTCACTCCTCCCCTGGGTGCCAGGGTGGGAAGCCTCTGCCTGCCACAAGCCACCCTGCCACCACAACCACTCCCTCAGAGGAACACACCAGTGACAACCAGGCTGGGAAATCCAACAGCTCTTCTCCAGTGGACACAGAACCTCAGAATGGTTCCATCCTGGGTGGGAAGGGACCTTCAAGCTCATCTCTGATGAGTTTTGCACATGCATGAGCCCAGAGTTTGGAACCTGCCCCTTGCTAAGTTTGGGAGCTCCGTGTCCCCACGGCTGCCTGTGTCAGGAACACGTGTCCAAGCCCCTCTGCAAGGTGTCAGGGTGTCCTGCATGAATACAAAGCTCCCACCCCATAACACTCATGCTGAAAAGTGCAGCAGGACAGAGGCAGGCAAAGCTTTATCCACAACTTCTGGGAAGCTTAGAGCAGAAGGGCCAAGTGCTCCTTGGGTTATTATCCCATGCCTGGGTTGTTATCCAATCTTCAAATAAACACAAGTCATTAATTTATTTGCATGACATCACATCCTGCAGGCTGAATTTCAACACACAGCCATAACAGTGGAACCATGTGAAGAAATACAACATTGTCTAGGATTTCCAGCCTGCTTTCCGACCTCTTACCTTGGAAAGACCTAAATGTATGTCCTGGACATGGAAACAAGATCCCCAGGGAGTTAACAAACATAAGACAAAACAATCCATGAAGTCAACCAACGTTTTGTAGAGTGGACAATTATTTTAAATATTTGCTCATATCCAACTGCAAATGGGCAGCATTAAGGCACAATTACAGCGTGAAGGGGATTACAAAGTTAAGAAGTTACAGGAGACTGTTTACATTAAGAACAATATTAGCAAAGGAGAAGTCTAACAGGAAGAATCATAAAAGGATTTTAGACTGGCAGCCACTCAATAAAGTGGCCAAGGAAAGTTCCCTGTAGACAGTTATATATGATGCTGATCAATTCACTTGTGCCCTGATGGACCATGAGTTAAGGAGCAGCAGTCAGAAGTTAAGATATCTACGGAGTAGTTCATTAAGAACATCAACTCAGCTGGCCAGGCACGACAGGAAAGCAGCTAATGGTCTTTAGTGCATCAATCTGGTGCACCTGTATCCAATTTCTTCTGGGTCTCAGGTTCCTCCCCTGGCACTGAATCAAACTTGCAGGTTATCTCCCTACACAAGGTAGAACCCCTCTCTCCAAAGCAGCCCATCTCCTCCCTTGGACATTTTCAAATCCCCAAGAGGACCCTGAAAAACCTGGCATTTCTTTGGGGTTAGTCCTGCTCAGAGGAGGAAGTAATATGGATTAGCCAGTGACTGTCATCTCCACAAGTATTCTCCCAGCCACTTACACTTCCTGAACCCATGGCTGAACTCTGGCATTCCCTCTCAAAATCATTATAATTCTTGGATACAAGACACGTGACTGGATGGGTCTGTGTCTTCTCAGCACAGACACTCATTTTCTTGCAAGCAAAGAAATTCTGAACAAACCATCAGAATTCAAATAATCCCTTTCTGATAAATGTGCTTAAGGTCCTGTTTTTGTTTTTAAAATGGCCTTTGATAACCCATCTATTTATGTTCTGAGAGCGAGAAAAAATGAATTAGGAAATTGCACAGGCACAAAAACAAGGCAAATATCTGACAAAGAATTTTGTTAATTTGTGGGTAATTGGTCATTACTGCAAAATAAGGTTTTTTTCAGTGTTTCATGGAGAGTAGATAAGAACCCTCAGCTTATTAGTGAGTATTGCTTTTGGCAAAGGCAAACTTCTCCCAGGGTGGAGAGCCTCCATAAAACCATGATTCCATTAAATACGGATCCTGACATCCCAAAAGTACTTGGGGAAAGGGAACAATGTGTTCTGTCGAGTCATTAAGCTGGGATCCTCACATGCTTGCACTCACCCTTTTCTGTCCACTCTTGCCTTGTTCACAGCTCTGCTTTGGATATCACCTCCCCCCTGCTGCCTCTGCTGAGCACCCCAAACTTCAGCACTTTGGAACATGGGTTCCTCTCCCTTCCCCTAAGTCTGTTTTGGTTTCTTATTCCACTAAAAATGTATTCCCCAGACACCCAACATCCACAGCCACTGGCACCCCCTGCAAGGGGAAAAGCTCACCCTGAGCTCCACAAGTGCTGGATTTTCCTTCCCAGTTAAAGCAAGTGGATTTTCAGCCCTGATGTATCACAGAATCCTAGAATGGCTGGGGTTGGAAGGGACCTTAAAACCCAACCCATTCCAGCCCCTGCCAAGGGCAGGGACACCTTCCACTATCCCAGGCTGCTCCAAGCCCTGTCCCACCTGGCCTTGGACACTCCCAGAGATGGGGCAGCCAGTTTTTGGGGCTGCCAGCACTGAAGGAGGACACCCTGGGAGCAGCTCAGCACTCGCATGGCCAAGCAGGAATCCAGCAGCAATTGCTCTCAAGGTCTTTTTCATCATCCTAACAGCAGAGCCATTTTTAAGCCTTTCAAATTGCTTTACATTAACTTCCCTGACAAAGTTTTCCAGAGCAATATAACCTGACTACATAAAACTCCATGCAGGGACAGCAGAAGACAAAGAGCAGACCTGAGAGTGTAGGAGACACTCGATTTAGATGGAGCTGTTTCATTACTATGTAGATTCAAAGCCATTCCTGCAGTTACTGAAGCACTACCCCAGCCCTCCTAGCAAGCAAAAAATCCATTTTGTGTACAAATAGGGCTTTTACAGCTTTGGCACAGTGCTCGACTGCAGAGTCAAACTTTTCAATGCCTGATGAGATTTTACTTGAAAGTGGCAGGAGAGCTCATGCCAGGAGCCCGTATGAAATGCCAGCTCAGTGGCAGAAGGTCAAAGCCTGGTGTCAGGAGATTTAATGGAAGTGTTTCCAGACAAACTTCTTAAAAGCACTGTGTTATCTAGGGAGGCACAGATTTACACTGCTTGGAAAGCCAAGGACCAATCTTTATGACTCTTTTCCAATCGAGGGTAATTTCTTTAACACTTTACCTCACAAAAAGCACAGCAGCAGGGTCTGCTTTTCTGTGTCTATATCCAAATATGCAATCCTTCAGTATTTGGCTGAAGTTAAGAATAAAGAAGTGTTTAATGCCACAGTTTTTGTTTTACAAAAACACAAATGAAAACAGAAAAAAAAAAAAAAACACAGAAAGCACCAATCAAACAAAAAAACCCAGAACAACCATCACCCCCCTTCAGCCTCTCCCGAAACAACAAATCCTCAGGTGCAGAAATTGCTAATGTCCTGAATAAAAACTCCAGAAGACAGACACAAACAACTGAGTTTAAATACCACAGCCCAAACAATTAACCTTTCTCCAGGAGTGCCTAAAACTATGGCTGGAGAAGCAGAAATTTAAATTGAACTGAAAGACTCTATAATCTTTACCATTTTTACAGAAGTATTTAAGGTTAAGTTGGTGTCAACAATAACCCAGAGCAGTCAAGCACTTTCAACACAGTGGATTTTGCCAGCTGTCACCACATTGTAATGTACAAGGGGACAGTAAAACCCCATCAAACACTGATCTGTCTGCTCAGGGTCTCCCCCTCCATCTGCACAAATGCACTGTTGGATTCGCTCACAAGAGCAGATTTGCAAGTGCTCCTCCATCCTCCCATTAAAACATTTCAATTGTCTGACTCTGCCATTTTAACAAATTCAAGTATAAGACTTTAAATTCAATTAGCACAAATCTCAGTGCTCCAAACATTAAATTTGCAAGTGACATTTAGTGGCATTCAACACACACGGAGCTAAGCTAATACACTAATGGACCAGCAAGGGAAATTGTAAAACACTCCCAATTGCAATGCTCTTTTTTAGTAAAGGAAATTAAAGGAGACTGCAGTGGACAGGAGGAGATGACAGCTATTTAAAAATCCTACTTAAGCCAAGGCTGCAAAAGCTCTCCTCTCCAGATCCACCTGTTCAGAAAGGGGCAATTTTAAGGCTCTTTCAGTCCTTAAGACAGGATTTACCCTGGTTTTACTTCTGTTTCTTCCTACTTTTTCTGATGAAGGCTTAGGCAATGCAGCCCCACTGTGTGCTGTTCCCCAGACACAGAGAGCAGGGATAAAATTCCCAAGCCTTGTCCCACACAGCTAATAAGGATATGACAGTGCACACAGCACCCCAAAAAGCCAATCCAGCAAAGCCACCTGAGGAATTCTGCTACCACACCTTGTGCCTCACCCAGCTTGCTAAGGAAGCTGCCAGTTTTTCCTGCACTGGGAAAACCTAAAACTACTAGATTCAGAGATTACTTGAAGTCCTTTTTTTTTCCACAGCTGGTAATATGCTTTGCCTTATTTCCATTTAAACAGAAAAAAGCTACCTTCAATCAGTTTCAAAATCAGGGAGACAGAAGGCAGACCAGGCTGGGAAATCAGGGAGAAAAAAAGTGTTCAGAGTCACAGCTCTAAGCAGAGGGAGATTTATTTTGTTGTGCATTTAAATCTAAGCAAATTAGCACAGGCCAAACCTACAGAAGATGCTTTGCCAATAAGGATTTATTAGTGGTTTTCTTTGATAATGGATGTGTAATTGGACAGCAGAGCAGGACTGCAGCAACACACAAAGGGAACATTAACAGGACATTTGTCCCACTCTAGATTTGCTCCCCTGATCTGGAGGAGTTGACTGTAAAGCCCAGCAACAGCAGTAACTGCATTTCTTTAAGAAACACGTTATAGTCTCCAAAATTAAATTTTCTCTTTCCAGCTCTTGATCAAGGACATTCCAAACAAAGCTCATGGGTTACTTTCAAGAATTTGGGGTTTTTTCTCCCCTCAACTACAACACCACATTTGATAAGACCAGAAACAATACAGGTAAGGATTTTAGAGATGTTTAAATCCCAGAATGGTTTGGGCAGGAAGGTACCTAAAGGACCATCTCTTTCCACCCCACTGCCAGGGGCAGTGACATCTTCCACCAAGCCCCACTACACAGTTACAGCTTATTAGGATGGATGTTCTTTCAGTCTATGAACAGGCAAAGTAACCTGCACCACACACTGCCTCTGCTAAGCAGATTTTCAAAATAATAAAATATGACTGGGATGAAATCATCCAAAAAAGCTGGTAGGTTTCACACATCCCTCAGTTTTCTGCATTGCCCCCAGCATTTTGGGGAAGAAGGGGGATGGGACTTAATAATTAACCTTATGATGTCACACCACACACTTTGGGAATTCAAGATGAATTAAAAGCTGGAGATTCCATGCACAACACCAGCCCTCCAGAGGGCTCCTGCCCCTCTCTGTTTGCTGGTGCCCTGGGCCCAAAAGGCCTCCAAGGACACCAAAATCCTTTGGAAAGCACTGACAGCACATGGGAGCTCAGTTTGTGACCATCAGATTCCTCTGAAAACCCCAGATTTTTGAGCTCATTTTAAGCTCACCTCTTCAGAGCACTTTCTCCCTGCACAGCTGGGTTTAATGTGCTGCACTTGAATCATGACTGAAATAGCATCCAGGTGCTCTGCTCCACTCTGCTTTGCTCAGCAAAGAACAGCCTGGACCTACCTGGCTGGGCAGCCTTAGAAATCCTTCCTGCCCTACACAAGTCCCTGCAAACCACCCCAGGAAACAGAGATCTGGTACCACATCCAGCAAAAGCAGCTCCAAGCCTGTGTGCAACACTCCTTTGCTTTCTGATGATGCTATATGGATTTATTCTATTACACAAACAACAAATTACCCTTTCCCCAACAAGGGTCTGGATTATTTCTGAGCACTTTTTTTTTTCCATGGGATGTCCTGCTGCCCCAATTAAAAAGTCTTTAATTCCACAACCATTCCTTACGGCCAGGCTGAAATTGCTTTTAAATCTGAGTAAGTCCCAGGCCACCCATATTTAGTGCAGCAATTAACCAATGTTGAGTGATGCAGAGAAGCAGCAACCAGAAGAAGGAAGAATGTTTAAGCCATCATCACCCACAGTGCATGGGTTCAGTTCAAGAGAACTCAAGAATTATCTAATTAAAAGTAGCACCTATTCAAGCTTGATGAGTGTTGAAAGAAGCAATGAGATCCATGGCAAACAACAAATCACTTTTAACCATTAACTCTGAGCAGTCAAATAATATCCATAATACCTCCAAGTCCTGAAAATCATCCACCTACTTGGACTTATTAAATTTATAAATGTGACATCAAAATCTAATTAACATGAGAGATGCAGTTCCCAGGTTGATAACGTGGAAAGAGAAAGAAGCAAAATAATTTGGGAATCACCATTTGTTGCACAGATCACAAACAGTTTAAAGCCTTCTGAGCTGAATTTAGTTCTGCTCCACATGCCCAAAAACTCAAAACTATCACAGCAATCTCTCTGGATTTAGAGGGGGCTTATTACCCATATTGTAAAAGCAGCCTTTACCTTTTGTCTGCCACCAACCAGGGGGACTGCCTTCTCTTTCCAAAGTCTAAACAACTTCAAAAAGCTGGAGCAATTTTAACACCCACAAAGCACTACACAAAACAAACCACAATGCAATTCCATTACAACATCCACTCCCCAAAAAAACACAGCCAAGCCCAAACCCACCAAGATCACTGACTTCAGCCAGGTGTTTGGTACTGATTCTCTGTTCTGCACTGGCTCACAGCATTTTCAGCCATGTGGACCTATGAGAAGGCAGTCTGAAGGCATCAGTACAAATCTGCTGTCACACCAGGCTGCACCATCAGCCAAAGTGACACGAGGACGTTCATCGACATCCCGGTGCTGCTCTGCTAGGAGAGGCTGCCTGCATCAGCAAGCTTCAGCAGCACCATGTCAATATGGCAGAGCTCCCATTTTTTACAAATAATAATCTTTTCCTCCCTCTTCCCATCCTCTCTATGTGTATTTATGGTGCCTTGAAGGCACCGAAGCACTCTTTAATGAGGTTTTCACACAAGACAGAATAAATTAGAAATCTTGATCAAAACAGGGCCTCCAGGAGGAACACAGTACAAAGACAGCCCCGTGCCTTATACACCCTGAAAAATCCAAATACTGCAGCCAGGCAATCAGCAAGCCATTCCACGAGCAAACAGGGAGCACACCCTCCTCCCAGGGTATCCGTGATGGCAAGTCTTCTCCTTTCCATCCCCGTTCTGCCCCAGCCCGTTTGTCCCCAAGAGGGGGACAAAGCCACCCCACAAACCTCAGCCCCAGCGAGGCAGCACAGCCCGGATGGGATGGGATGGGATGGGATGGGATGGGATGGGATGGGATGGGATGGGATGGGATGGGATGGGATGGGATGGGATGGGATGTGCTCCCACTCACGGCAGATGCCTCCAGATCCTTTGGAGCAGGGGGCAATCCCACCTTCGCATCCCAGCAAGCAGAGGGACTGGAGCCCCCAGGCTGAGGGGCCCGGGCTCACCCCCACACTCCCAGCTGAGCTCAGGGGACCAGGTGTCCCCACAGAGCCTGTGGGGGAGGCAGGACCAGACCTGGGCAGGAGGGGAGCAGAGCCTCTCCTGGTGCTGGGGCTGAGGGGCTGCAGCCCCCCGAGGTGGGGTCCCGCAGCCCCCCGGCACCCCAGGGCTGCAGCCCCCGCACCGGGCATGCAGAGCTCCCCCGGGAGGGCACAGCCCCGGGCTGGGGTGCCAGCGCTGCCCAGGCTGAGCAGACCGCAGCCCCCGGGGCCGAGCGGCCCGGATCGGCCCGTGCTGCGGGACCGAAGCTCTGTCACAGCCCCCAGCCGGGCAGCCCGGAGCCCCCCCGAGCCTCCGCTGCTGCGGGGGCCGGAGCTCTCGGCGCATCCCCCGGGGCTGCGGGGGCCGCCGCCGGCGTGAGGAGCCGGAACCCCCCCGGGGCACGTCGCTGCCGGGGCGGCGGCGGCCGCGTCCCCGCTGTCACCGCCGGTGTCCCGTCCCGCCGCCACCCCCGGGCCTGCGCCGAGCCGGAGGCCGCTGGGTCGCCGCTCACTCACCGTGCGGATCCGTGGCTCGGTGCGGGCCGGGCGGGTGCGGCCGCCGGGCGGGTCCCGGGCGGTGCGGCGGCTGCAGCCCGCGGCCCGTGTCCCGTTTCCAGTACCCCGCTCCCGTGTCCCGTGTCCCGTGCGGCGGCCGCGGGCGGGGCGGGGGCACCGCGCGCCACGTGACCGCCGTGTCATCGCGGCCGCCATCTTGTGCCCGGCCCTCCCTGACGGGGAGCGCTGCGCCGCGACATCCCCATTCCAATCCCCGTCCCCATTCCCATCCCCAAATCCTGATCCACAGCTGCTCGCTGTGTTTTACAGAACCACTGAGGCTGGAAAATCCCTCCCAGCCCATGGAGCCCAAGCTGTGCCCAGTGCCCACCTTGTCCCCAGCCCAGAGCCCTGAGTGCCACCTCCAGCCCTTCCTTGGACACCTCCAGGGATGGGCACTCCAAAGCTCCCTGGGCAGCCCCTGCCAAGGCCTGAGCACCCTTTCCATGCAGAAATTCCTCCTGCTGTCCAAGCTGAGCCTCCCCTGGCACAGCTTGAGGCCGTTTCCCCTTGTCCTGTCCCTGTTCCCTGGCAGCACAGCCCGACCCCCCCTGGCTGTCCCCTCCTGTCAGGGAGTTGTGCAGAGCCACAAGGTCCCCCTGAGCCTCCTTTTCTCCAGGCTGAGCCCCTTTCCAGCTCCCTCAGCCTCTCCTGGGGCTCCAGCCCCTTCCCTGGACACGCTCCAGCCCCTCCAGGGCTCTCTGGCCAGGAGGGACAGAACTGGACACATGCCTTGAGGTGTGGCCTCAAGCCACCCCAAACCCTTCTGAGCCTATGTAGTGCCTCCAAAATACTAAATTCCATCATCAGTGTAGCTTGCTTGGAGCAGGTGAGGTGTAGCAGGGTGTGAGTTCTCCTCCTAAATCCATCTGGCAGCTTTCCAGTGCCTAAAGGAAACCTACAAGGAAGAGAGAGAGGGACTTTTTAGAAGAGCATGTAGTGCTCGGACAAGGGGGAATGGCTTCCTACTGCCAGAGGGCAGGGTTAGATGGGATACTGGGGAGAATTCCCTGGTGAACACATCTTGTCCCAAGATCCCCAAAACCAGAGTGCAGGAACAAACTGCTATCTGCCTTTATTTCACTCTGCAGGAGCTCTACTGGTCGCTGGTCTTCAGTCCTCTGTCAGCTCTGGAGATGTGAGGAGTCATTTGTTACTAATAAAATCTCACTTAAAATAAAGTCACAGGACAATTTAGCATAGGAGCAACCCCTGGGTGTCACCATCTCCAGGTAAAATGAGGCTCAAATTTTGTTCTGTGAGCACTAACACCCATTTCAAACCTTGCACTTCACAACTTGTGACTTCTAACACAAAACTGGGTTTTTTCCATGTCAAAAGATCAAAATCATTTCCTGGTGCCCCCAGAGGGGATCCTGCATGTGCTGAGCCTGGTTCCCTGAAGGGCTGTTCCCCAGCGTGGGAAAATCTGCAAGGTCTGATTAAAACTTTTCCCATATTTCAGGCATTTTTCCAGCCAGGAGATTGTGGAGATAGCAGAGCCACACATCCAGCTCCCCCTCTCCCAGGCATGGGAAGATGACAACACACATGGGAGGGACTGGATGTACCAGTGTGTCTCAGCAGCACTGAGCAAGAGACATGTTTTGCTGATCTTGGCATATAAACAAAACAAAATCTGAAAAAAACCCCTTGTGAGTTATCCCAATCAACAAGTGATTGCAGACATTACCCAAGCAAAATTAGGAATTAAGCCTGAATAAATAGTAATTTATACACTGGAACAGGTGAAACACTGTGCTGTCCTGGGCCTCTGTAAAGAACTATCAAATCCTGCACTTCCTAAAAATGGAGTTGAGCCATTCTGAGAGAAAATTCTCTGTAATAAAACTCAAATTTAGAGCCAGCTTGGAAGTTATTTGAAGATCTGCTGTGACCTGCAGCTCCTCACAGATTTTCATCAAAGCTGGTGAAGAATGGACAAGTTTTGTTTGACCTCAGGATCCAGGCAATAGCATTCACCCCTGTGCAAACTGTTTGGTAGCTAGGAGGGGAAATGCAGATGGAAGAGAATGGCTTTGGAGAAGGGTTCTGGAGAAATCCAGGAGAATGGTGCTGGGGACACCAGATGCCAACAGCTTTGATTCTCTCATCCCTGAGAAGGGATTTATTTGTGAGTAGATCTAATATTGGCAGCTCTGTTCTGGCTTTTCCCAGGTTGATCAGGCTGGCTTGCATGAGCCTGCTTGCACCAGGAAGAGTTTAGGAATAGGGAAGGCTTTTGGGGGTGCTGGTGCATCTCCCTTGGGACAGTGGAGTGTTTGGAGGGCTTGGCAATCCCAATTCCAGTTTATTTTTCCATTTGCTCCCCTTGTGCAATGCCATCAAGACAGGGACATTCCTTAAGGGGGTTCCTGCTTTTCAGCAGGTCGCTGTTTCCTTCCTGACTATCATTTCTTGCCATCCCATCTCACTAATGCTCTAATAGGATTAATGTTGTTGACCCTTCCCTCTGGGTAGTTGTACAATAAATCCCCCCTTTCTGGGGTTGTTTCCCCAGGAGGGGCATTTTCTGGCAGATAATACAAACCTGAAGCCTGTGCAAATTGGTTCCCTGGGAGCCTGACCTCCCTGTTGGGAATGACAAAGGGCCATCCAAGAGGCTTAGGAATAGCTGTTGTGGGCTGCTGCCTGGGCTTAATCCTGCTGAACCACTTCTGTTCCTGAAAACCTGCCTGGCTACAACCAATCCCCAAGTGTGGGGGAGATTCCAAGAGTGTGCCAGCACCAAGGCCAGCTTGGACAGAGCTGGGACCAAACTGGGATAGTGGAAGGTGTCCCTGCCCATGGATGAGCTCAGCTGGGGGTTTCTCCTGCTGGAGCTTTGAATAAGTTGATTAATCAGAATCAATGTGAATGGATCAATAGTGGAATGCTAACAGGTCACAATCATTAGACGTTGATCAATAATCCATAAATTAATGACGTTTCACTCGAAGAGATATTTTTATTTAGAAAGGTACGTTGGCTATTAGCACGCTGACACTTTATTAATGAACTAATATTAAACTAACTTCAGTCAAATTTCAGTTACCTTCATCCATAGGTCTTTCTTTGAGGGCAGCAACAACCCTGTGCCCATCATTGATGCCACCACTTGATGACGTAATTTCCTCACTGATGGTATTTATGACATCATTTCTGTGGGTTGCATCATTTATTTAGTGCCTTTATCCATGTCACCATTTACACCAAACAGCATCATCAACTCAATGTCTTTGTGATGTCATTTCGGTATTTTTTTGACAGCCCATGACATCATTAATTCAGTCTTTACACCAAACCCTGATCTCTGATGGGGTTGTACTGACTGTGATGGTTTTAAAAGCCTTAGAAATAGAAACAGCCAGAGAGGTCGTTGCTCCAAATGTGTAGAGTCCCACAGAGCTTTGTCCCTGTCCCCTGATGGTGCAAAGGCTGTTCAGAACAAGGCAGCAGAGCGAAAAATCAGAATTAAATACAGGGTGAATGGAGTCGAGAAAAGAGCACAGTGAATCCACATGCTGTGGCTTTAAGGAACTGCAGGGCAGGGCTGTTAGCTGCAGTATAAATGGGAAAAGAGGCCAAAATCCCTGTTTCCAAAGGATGCAGGAGATTCCGATTCAGCTACTTTGTTATTCAAGCAGTGATTAATGGTGAGGTGGCGTCATCCTCTCTGATCAGGGATATTAAGCAGTGACGGGTTGCAGACAAACAGCATTATAAATGCAAGATTGTTTCAGATCATTAGGAAAATACGTAAACTCATTTCTTTAATTAATCTGGCTTTAATGGCTGGCTGCTTCTGATTAAAATAGCACGTGTCTGGGGAAAATGCGTCAAAATTGGAAGTAAAAGGAGAAACTCTTAACGGAGGGAGGGCAAAAAACATTACCCCACTTAAACAGAAGGAGAGAAAAATGAAAAAGAAGTGTAGAAGATGGTAAAAGAAGGAAGACAAGACAATTCCTTGCTGCTAACAGGGTTTGCTTGTCCTCTTAGGGACAGGAGCTGTTTCCAGAAGGTGCTGTATTTCCTGAGAATGGCGGATCAAATCCCTCACCCCTTTTCCTCCCTGTCTCTGACTCTGGCACTGCCTCCTCTCCCAAAGACCGAGCACCTGCTCCCTCCCAGGCTTGTCAAAACCTGCCAGGCGTTCCCTGGCTGGCACTGCTCCTCAGCAGCCCTTCATGGAGCAGGGTGTTTTCAAAAACCCCCTTGCACACCAGCATGTGCTCTCCAGCCCTCTTGCTGAGCCGACAAGGAGGAGCCTGGCTGAGGAGGGCACAGTGCCACCCTCTCACCCTCTCCATGTCACATGTGGTACGAGGTGACAGGGACAGCAGTGTTACAGCAGCAGCTCCACGGGGCCATTTCCTCCTGCTGTGGCAGGAGTTTGGATCTGATTTGCTTTGAAATTCCCACCAAAACAACACCTCGTGTGCTGCAGCCCTTTCGTTTTTCCCACCATGCCAGTACTGCTCGTTCCAAAAGCTTTTTCTATCCCTCCTTCCATGAGCTGTGAATAAATAAACGTGAAGTGGATGTGGATCGTTGCTGTGCTGCATGTCTGCGTGCCTGTTTCCTTGGAAAACCTGTGCTTATCCCCAGAAGGGTTTTCCAGACACACCAGCAGGGCTCAGCTGAGCCTGGACAGGAGCTGGCACTGCTGCATCCTCCTCCCTGCAGACAGAGCCTGCATGCTCGGGCAGGTTCAGCAGCCCGAAAGACATTAATTATGGAGTCATTAAAGCTCAGTTACCTCTCCAGGCAGGAGAAAGCCTTGCTCTGGGAAATCAGCAGCACCAAGGTGGGATTTTAGCAGTGCTGTGGCTCTGCAGTGACTCAGGGAAGCCTGATTAGCTCCAGGCTTTCAAGAGAGATTACCTTGCAGATGCTCCCAGCATCACTTTGCCAGCAGGTTTATTCTGCAAGCAACATGCTGAAATCCTGGGAAAACAGGAGGGAATGGCTTTGACAGTGCTCAGGGCTGAGCTTACAGCATGGCAGAGGCTGGGAAGAGGCAGATTTCTTGAGGCAAGGGGCTAACAATGAATTTGTAAGAATAAAAATTTTTTCCTTGGGACTGGCTTTGGACCATGTCACCTCCATGGTGCCCAAGGGGCAGGAGCGAAAGGATACCTGGAGGCTCCATGAAGCTCTGTGTGGTTTCTGCTGAGCCCAGAGATGTTGCAGTCACCAGTGGCATCTCTCCTTCCTGCTCAGTCCTGGAATCCCATCCTGGAAGCTTTTTTCATATCACACCCTCTATTTGTCCTTCACATCACGTGATTTTGGGAGCTGCCATTGCCAAAAACCAGTTTGGGGATTTTGTGCTCCTGTTGTGCTGGCACCCAGGGAGGGCATGAGTTTCATTCCCGAGCTGGATTTTCTCAGTTTTCCCTGTAGGGGCAGCAGTTGCCTTTCAAGCCAACCTAAAGGAAGAAAAAGATCTGTATTTTAAAAATGAACTCCTGTTCCCAATGACTGCAGCTCTGATAGCTCTAATGCCAGAATGAGCCTCTGCTAAGTGGGTTTAGAAGTTAACATGTAAAAGCTGCCTAGTGATTTGTGCCCTGTGTCCCCAAGACAGCTCCATTCCTCAAATTCACATAAGGTCTATAAATCAAGCTAATAATAATAATAATAATAATAATAATAATAATAATAATAATAATAATAATAAAATTATGGTTAACCTGATCAAGTGGAGGCAATAGTCTTGCCCTGGAGTGGAGATTTCCAGAGCTCCCTTCCCAACACTGCTGCTGTCATGCATCAGGTGAGGGAAATTAAAGATATGGTATTAGGGAATGTTCTTTCCTCGGAGGATGCTGGGGCACTGAACAGGCTCCCCAGGGAATGGTCACAGCCCCAAGGCTGCCAGAAGCATTTGGACAGCCCTCCCAGGCACGGTGAGACTATTGGGGTGTCTGTGCACAGTCAGAATCTGGGCTTCATGATCCCTGTGGGTCCCTTCCAACTCTGTGTATTCTATGATTCTGTCCATAAAACAGAATAATTCTCTGACTGAATCCTCTCATCCTTTCAAGGAAACATGAGAAAAAACAGGTGGATGTTCTCTTACCAGCTTGATAAATACATAAAATCAAATAAACTTTGAGGGCATCAGGTTCTCCATGAAAGGACGAGCATCAAATGTTTTCCCAGCTTTGGGGCTTCTACAGTTTTCCCCACAGCAGCCTCTGGATACAATAATCTGGGTGCTGCTTTTAGGAAGAAAGGAAACAAGGGGAGAAGCTGATGATAAGGTTCTCATTTTTATGGCAAATTTTAGTAACTTGAAGGTTTAGCAGCAAAGATTGCAAAGTGATATAAGCCATAGAAAACTCAGAATGATACAACCTCCTCACTCCCGCTGAGCCTGGACCCCTTCAGCGTGGCCACACAATTTATAAGTATAAAAAAATGCCATTTCCACCTCTGCTAAAGAAAGAAAAGGCAGCTCAAAGCAACTTGGTGGCTCAGCATTGCTGGGGCTCAGAGTGCCTTTCAGAGGAGAGGAGAGTGGGAAGAAGGCGGGAGGTGGAGCGGCTCCCATCAAATCCAGCGGCAGTTTTGTGTGGAGCACAATCCCATTAGCGGTGTTATTCACGGGTCACGGCCCGAGGGCTGAGGGTTGAATGTGTTTGTTCTGCAAATTGGGCTAATATTGTGAGGAGCATAAAAGAGGATGTGTAAAGTGTGTTTGGCCTCTGTTTGGAGATCACAGCAGAGAATGTTGCCTTGAAATTGCATTAGCTTGGATCCAATTTTAGGTGAACTTACAGCTAGGAAAGGCTACTATATCATTCATAACAATCACCATCTTTTTAACTTTTAAACATCAGAGATCAGAGCAGAAAAAGTTGTGCTCTTGACTTGGAATGAGACAGCCGGAACAAAATGAAATCTGAAGCCCCTCGAGTCAGCCAAGGCTTGGGCTTTGTCCTGGAGGGTGCTGTGACACCCCGGTGACATGGCAGCCAGCAAAGGGAGAGGCTGCCCTGAGTTTTTTTGGATGAAAATGCAGATTGTGAAGGTGTCATCGTGAGAGGTCACCCAAAGCTCAGGTTAACACAGCAGCCTCACCCTAAAACAAGCTGTAAGTGGCTGAAACACCTCTCGTTAGATGGGCTGTGCTGGAGTCCAGATTTGGAGCTGGGGATTGTCACAGGGCTGTATCAAATGCCACTGCCAGTGTGCTGGCTTCACTGTCAGACCTCCTGGCCATCATCCCCTTTGTTGCTCTCAGTTTTTTGGTGGCATTGCTGTTGTCTGTTGCCCCTCTTCTGGCTGGAAACGATACTTTCTTCAGCAGCAATTTGATTTCCATGCTCAGCCATCACTGGGTGTGATTATCACCACTGCAGGAGCACCCTTGGTGCAAGGAGGATTGATTAGACATGATTAATAAGCACAAATAGTTTATCTGGTGTCACCCAGCATCCCATGCTCCTCAGAGCTCAGCCTTGTGCACCAAGAGTTGCAAATGTCCTTCAATGCCAGTTTAAATACACAGCAGCAATAACCCAGGGCTGATAATAATAGTTCTGAACTGAGCCCTAAACCAGGGGAAAGCTGGTTCCAGCTGAGTGTGGCATGGTATTTTCTATGCAGGAAGGGAGAATAATTCCTGCTGGGTATGCGTATGAATGCAGATGTGATTTGGATGGCATGAACAGGATGGTTAGAAATGGAAATCTCATTATCCTGACAGTAATTCAGTACTATTACAAGGAAGCTCAGGATCTTTAATCAGTAACACTGTATTAGCATGACAGAGTTAATGGTGATAAAGTAAAAGATACTGATTAAAGAACACTTTTCTCCACTGAAGATCTGCCATCTACTGTATCCAAACACATCAGTGGCCAAATCCTGCCTTTGATCTGCTGAACCCTTCTCCCCAAGCCAAAGGGAGCATAGGTGGGTTTGCCTCCTGCCCTGATCTGCTTGGCAGCAGCAAGTCTGTTACCTTGGAAAGGTTCTTCTCTGGCTTCTTTCAAACCCCACTGATGCTGAGGTGACAACAGCTTTATTATCTCCATGCCCTGGGGGCCGTTGTGCAAGTGCAGCTCCCACAGGAATGGGCATGAGGAGTCAGATGTGGAGGCCCATATGGAACACAGAACTGCTGCTCACCCTTCTCTGGGTGTTTAACAGCCCATGGTTATCTCCAGCTAAAAATAACCATGCTCTAGGGCCTTGGAAGAATTAGCTGGCTTCCCTGAGCAGGGAGAAGTGCTGACTTTCTGTGTCAGTTCAAAGTTATTCCTGGGAATGAATTAGCCCTTGTTCCAGCCACATGTGCTGGAATGGGTGCTCTGACTCTGCTGCTGCCTCAGCAGCCAGATACCAATGGGAATCAGGAGTCAGAAAGCCCCCAGGAGGAGATCTCTGACCCTGGCTGGTGGGATCAAGCTTTTGCAAAGTATGTTTGCCTTGTGCAAAACATCTAGGGCTTAAAATCATAATGGTGATATAGTTTCAAATGCAACCAGCATTTGTCCTGGTTAAATAAACTCTGAGAAGCACCCTTGTTCATTAGCAGGAAGATTTATAATGACTACAGAAGCTGCAAAAGGATATTCAGGATGCCACCAGCAGCTTTGGTAGGACCAGAAAAGGCAGGACAGGATCTTTAAACACACAAGTGTTTTGTTCTGTGTCTATTTAAATCAAAGTAAAAATACACCTACAGAGGGAACAGATTGGCTTTTAAAATATTCCATAAGATAAACAACAGCTCTGGCTAAGCCCAACTGAATTAATTTTACCTTAACAGAAATTTAAGTAGTCTTGGTGGTCAGGGGAAATGTTAAGGGTGGCACAAGCCAAGCTTCTTTATAAACTTGTTCTGCAAAAATAAGCAACACTGGTTACACATAGAATCACAGAATGGTTTGGGTCGTGTTGGGAGGGATCTTAAAGCTCATCTCATTCTACCCCTGCCAGGGGCAGGGACACCTTCCACTATCCCAGGCTGCTCCAAGACCCTCCAGCCTGGCCTTGGACACTGCCAGGGATCCAGGGGCAGCCACAGCTGCTCTGGGCACCCTGTGCCAGGGCCTGCCCACCCTCACAGGGGAGGATTTCTTCCTAATACCTGATCTACACCTCCTCCCCCTTGTCCTGTCACTCCAAGGTTTGTAGTCAGAGGGTCTGCTTCAACCCTGAAGTTTTTCTCAGGCTGAAATTATAGAGAGGCTAAACCAGAGGCTTTATGAAAGGAACCTCTTAGTGGAAAAGGGAATATTTTACAGTTAGCTCAAAGAGCCAACTGTCACCTCTTTTTTATTTTAATCTTATTCCAACCCCATGATTTCTCAAAAATAGACTCACTCACCAAGAACGTCACACTCATCTTAGTTCAGCTAATGATATTTATACTTTTATATTGGATGGGATTAATTTTCCTATCCTGTTAATGCAGCATGTGATCATTAAATACCTTTACTGCACGCATAGACGGTGTCAGAAAGGAAAACAACTGGCATTTTAAATTACTGAGTGATAATTGTAGGTGGCTGTTTTCCATAGTGGTTAAGGAATTCCTTTCATTAAGATAAATGGGTGTAATACTCCTTTTTTACACAGAATCACTTCACAAGCAAATTTTTTCGACAGTCACGGGTTGTGGGTCTACTGGAAAACATTTTCCACAAAGGTTCCTGTGTTAATGTAGTGAACATGTGTAACAGCCCTTATGGAGGAGAGGCACTGAAATTTCCCAAATGATGGGTTTGGGTACTAACACCTTCTACAGCTAATGCTGCTGCTCACATCCTGCCAAATTTCCCTGAGCCTTATTTCACATCTACAGCTCAAGAAGTGCAGGGAGTGCCTAAGCAAAAAGAGCTCCAATGACAAGAACAGTAAATTATTATCCTGGCATTTTAAGTAAAAGGTTTTACAAAATCGATTCACAGCTATGTGCCATTAACGTATCAACTATAAAAGTGATTTCCAGCACAGGAAATTTGCCAAAAATAAGAGATTTTATCCTGACAGGAGTGAAACAAACAGAACATTCAAACAGGGTAGATGTCAGGAAAGCCAAGAGAAATACGAACTCCATTCTACACAGCACTGTTTCCCCAGATATAAAAACAGTGAATTAAAAAAAAAGATGCTGCTGCTTGCGAAACTCTAAAGCTTGAGTTCATGGCTCCTGAATGGACCAGCCCAGTGCCTTCAACAAAACCACCACAGCCCCTCTAACCTCTCACAGAAAGCAAGAAGAAAACTGCTGGGGTTTGGCCATGTTATCAGGCAGCACCTCCCACATGGAGCGTGTTTCTGTGCACAGAGGTTTGTTTCCTCAGCCACAACAACACAGAAAACTTGCCCAGGTCGCTATTTTTCCTGCCAAACAGGAATTTGAGTAATGCCTTCCCCTGCTTTGATTCAAAGGAAGCTTTCCCATCTCTTCCATTCAGTGTTGCACTGGTCTCTCATTCATGGGCTGTTTCAGGGGGGTTCCTAAACCCTCCTGGTGTCTATCCTGGGGCTGCTGGCTTTGTGGGCATGGTGGTGTTCCATCAGAGCTTGGAGACCTTGGAGGCCTTTTCCAACCATGATGATTCTGTGCTTGTGTGATTCCATGGAAGGTGTGCTACCCACACCCACCCTGAACCCCCCAGCTGCAGTCTGGGGGTCAGGGGCCATCGATCCATCCCTGTTGCTACCAGGAAAGGTTTGGCTTTGACCACTTTGTAACCAAAGACCTGCACAAACCAAGGATCCTGAAGAGGGCTAAAACATCCCATTCTTTGTTTAATTTTGAGTTTTAGTCGGTTCTCCATACAGACATAAAGAAAATAAGACGATTTTCATAGCTTTCTGCTTTCAGCTCAGGACTCAAAGTCATTCCCAAAGCAGGACATGGCAGCACCATTTCTCCACCCCCACTGTGTCCAGATCCATTGCACTGGGCAGCCCTTTTCAGCCCTCTGTAAAGAAGAGTAAATGACTTTACCTTAATGAATGGTAAACCCAGCCCACAACTCCCTTTTCCTTTATGCACGCTCACAGTGTTACTGACACGGGCTGATTCAGAGGGGCAAGCAGACAAAAGTTTTTAATTTGTTACCCCAGTCCTCAGTGGGGATGTTAAGGATTTTCCAGACAAAGCACTAAGACTCAGCTAGCTCCAGCTGAATGCTCTTTCTGCTCATTTGCCTTTTGTGGTGTAACTGCTAACGGAGCTAAAAGAAAGAGCCTGATGACTGACATGCTGCTTCATTCCCGTTATTGGAATCTGTGCTCTGAAACACAGGGTCAGCTGAGCCCTGGCCAGAGCTGGGAGCAAAACAACACATTTCCTCTGCAAAGCTCTGTTTGCCACCAGCCACAGCCTGGCTTTGGGTGGGGCAAAACCTTTCAAAAGTATAAATGCTTTGTTTGCAACCCACACTGTCTGGGCAACATAAAAACTGTGCAATATGTAAGAGCCAAAACCAGAGTGTGAGTGCAGGGAACAGATTTCAGTGTGAGAATTCAGAGGGTGCCCTCAGTAACTTCACAGACAGCACAGGCTGGCTGGGAGTGTGGATGTGCTGGAGGGCAGGGAGCTCTGCAGAGGGATCAGGACAGGCTGGATCCGTGGGCTGAGGTTCAGCAGGGCCCAGTGGCAGGTGCTGCCCTGGGGTCACCCCAAGCCCTGCAGCTCCAGCCTGGGGCAGAGGGGCTGGAAAGGGCCCTGGGGAAAGGCCCTGGGGGTGCTGTGCCAGGGCTGGACAGGAGCCCAGGGGAGCCCAGGGGGCACGAGGCCAATGGCCCCTGGGCTGTGCCAGCCGTGGGGTGGCCACAGAGCCAGGGCAGGGCTGTCCCCTGGGCTGGCCCTGCTGAGGGACCTCGAGGGCTGTGGCCAGAGAGCCCTGGAGGGGCTGGAGTGTGCCCAGGGAAGGGAGCTGGGAAAGGGGCTGGAGCCCCAGGAGAGGCTGAGGGAGCTGGGAAAGGGGCTCAGGGGGGACCTTTCGGTCTACACAACTCCCTGACAGGAGGGGACAGCCAGGGGGGGTCGGGCTGTGCTGCCAGGGAACAGGGACAGGACAAGGGGAAACGGCCTCAAGCTGTGCCAGGGGAGGCTCAGCTTGGACAGCAGGAGGAATTTCTGCATGGAAAGGGTGCTCAGGCCTTGGCAGGGGCTGCCCAGGGAGCTTTGGAGTGCCCATCCCTGGAGGTGTCCAAGGAAGGGCTGGAGGTGGCACTCAGGGCTCTGGGCTGGGGACAAGGTGGGCACTGGGCACAGCTTGGGCTCCATGGGCTGGGAGGGATTTTCCAGCCTCAGGGATCCTGGATTCTGTGATTCTATGATTGCATGACAACTGGTAGGGACTGCCCTTGCATCCATAACCATGATGTACTTTTGGCATGGCTGCAGGCTTTGGGGAGGACAGAACAAGCACCTGTGTTCATTTTAGCACTGAAAGGACTGGGAGTTCACTCTCAGTAATTGCTTCTCCTCTTGGGTGAGTGTACTGGCAAGTACAATGATTTCCTTGGCTTCCTAATGCCTCTCCATCTCTCAAGTCTACAGGAGATGGAAGCTGAACTTCATAAAACAGGGCAGTGAAGAGCAGGCAGAGAAGCAAAGTGAGCAGCAGTTAGTTGTTACTTCCCGTTGAAAAAAATAAATTGACAGATAAGTCCAGACAAGAAAGAAATTTTGAATAGTTCTTAAATGGCCTCCAAATTTCTTGAAATAATTCCCTGCAAACTAGCCTTTTACAACTAGACAGAAGTTAGCATGGCCTTCACTCTTATAAGGGTAGATGAGAGTGATCAGCATTTTTAAAAAGAAAATAAAAATTCTGAACAGGAATAGAAAATGTAGAAGGAATTGAAAAGCAGTATCACAAGGATAATTTACTGCCTTAGAATTAGGAGAAATGTTACCAGACAAGATTTTTGTTTACTGAATCTATTAAAAAGCTGCCTTGGTCATGAAGAAAATCGGTCTTAGGTGACTGTGGTAATTTTAGAAAGCTGCTGACCAGCCGTGACTGTACATCTGCTGAATAACTTGGCAAACTGCCCCTGTTTCCAGTCCTTCATCCTGAATGATTTAATGATGTGGCTTTGAATGCAGCGTGATACAGTGGGATTTGTTTCATGCCAACTCCTGACACTGAGTTTTTCTGAAGCTCTTTCAGAGCTTTTCCGCCCCTGTTTTCCTGCAGGGATGGATGGCACTGGTCAGTGGAAGACACACTATTGTTGTTACTAAAACATCCCTTTTGTCTTGGGTTGTAAAAGAGCTCTGCAGGCTGGAACCTCTGTTTGGAAGCAGAGTGGAAGAATGGGGAACAGGATGGAAACATCCCATGACACCAAGGCCAGTGTCTGCCATCAGAGGTGGACAAAGCATCTCCTTCTCCTCACCGAGATTGCTGAATTCATCTTGAGTTCACCTGGGTCATTTACTGCTGGAAGGCTGCTCCCACAGCATCCCTTTCCACCCAAGAATCCTTCTGATGCCTGGTCCATGTTCACTCATGTCTGGTTTGAAGCCATCTGAGTGTCCTCTCAGAAGCTGGGCACCACCCAGCAGTGCTTCCCTGCAGTCCTGCCCGTGGCTGGCTGTGGCTGTGGCCACCCACAGTGGGGAGTGTTAATCTCTCACTGTATCCTGATAATGTCACTTCTGACCTGCCTCCTGTTTGCCCTGAGGTAGCTGTGCCACACCAAGGGCTCCCAGCTGCCTGGAGATCTGCTGGTCTGTTCAAACCTTTCTCCTCCTTTGTCCCACTGAGCTGATGAGTTTGCAGCAGAATTCCCTGCTTGCTGCAAGAATTTCTCACTGTTAAACTTCATCCTACCTCTGACTTGTTTGCTGTACTTGGGCACTATCAAGTTTTGTGCTGTCAGCAAACTTCCTTACCATGTTCTTCTTTGGGCCATCCAAGCCCAAACCCTGTCTGACAGAAACATACTAAAAAGAATGACACTGGATTAATTAATTAACTAATTAATTGCTTTGACTGGTTCATAGAATTCCAGGATCCCTGAGGCTGGAAAATCCCTCCCAGCCCATGGAGCCCAAGCTGTGCCCAGTGCCCACCTTGTCCCCAGCCCAGAGCCCTGAGTGCCACCTCCAGCCCTTCCTTGGACACCTCCAGGGATGGGCACTCCAAAGCTCCCTGGGCAGCCCCTGCCAAGGCCTGAGCACCCTTTCCATGGAAATTCCTCCTGGTGTCCAACTTGAGTCACCCCTGGCACAGCTTGAGGCCATTTCCTCTTCTCCTGTCCAGTTCTTTCATGATTCAGTATTCTGAATAATCCCTTGTCTTTAGCATGCTTGGATCTTTGAGCTCTCTTTGTGCCTGTATTTTGGTGATAATACAACCAAGAAATTTATGTTTCCATATATAGAGCACAGGTCCACATAGTTTCTGTAGTTTCTGTCCTCCTCTTACTTACGTAGAAAAAGAAACTCTAATTTAAATTTACTTTTACCCTTGGAAAACCCAGTTTGGCTGGGGTTTGAGGCTTTCTGAATTTATGTCTGGGTTTTTGAATCTGCAAGCCATTCCACAGCCTGACTATTTTGCTGCATGGGGTCATGCTACTCCAGAACTGGAAGGCCCTGTCATGTTCCAGAAAGGCAACCACATAATTATGGGGTGGCCACGCTGACAGTGTTGCCCACACAGGGTGAAGCCACACTGCAAGACCAGAAACTCTGCTTGCAAAGAGGTCAAACCACTTAGGATCCCCAGAGGTTTCTGTGTTTTCTGGGAGAGCAGATTGTGGCACACACGTTTAAACGGTGCCATCCCAGAGGGGAGAGCATGTGGAGCACTCTCTCTCCATTACAACAGCATGGATGGGATCTGAATTCAGCCCTTTCTGCAGAAAGCAGTAATTATATGTGTTGTTCCTTTTCCAGTTCTCCCATTGCTAACCAAAATGTGGCATCAGCCATGGAAAAACCCAGCACTTTCCTTGTGAGAATAAACTGCTCCCTACTCAAACACACAGAAGGTGAAGGACTGCCCAGAAAAGCAGGAAGTGCCTCTGAAGCGTCCACACTTCAAAAGGAGCAGCAGGGACCTGCAGTGCCCCCAGATTAAAGAGATTTGGCACCCAGGGTACAAAAGTGTGTCCCTGAATCAAGCATCACGCTGCTGACATGGCTTTGCACTGGTGAGCTGAGATGTGATGCCAATTGACAGGGAATCAAGCGCCTGGATTTCTGGATGCCTCCATCCCACCCAGCAGCAGGAACAACACAGCATTGCCTGCTCAGCACAAGCACCAGCTGCTGCAAGTGAGCCAGGGAAGTTCAGGGGGAAGAAGGACACCCTCGTGGGAGGCAAGGTGCACGAGGAACTCCCAAAGATAATGTGCTGCTACACCACCTCCCAGTGTGCAGTGTGACCTAAAAGCAGGCTGAGCTGCTCTAAACCCACACCCTCCACCTCCTCTGGGCCTCCACCACACCCCTTCATCTTCCTGCCTCTCTCTATGCCGGATCAGACTCCCATCAGCTCATCTCTGCCCAGCCCCACTCCTCGTGCCCAGGGCCAGGACAGGGACACACTCACAGAGATCTGCTCACCTGGGCTGCTGTGTGTGCCTTGGCTGAGCCGAGCCACTGCCAGCCTCTTCGTGTCTGCAGGGCTCGTCCGCTTCAGAATGATAAAGTTGGGATGTCTGGAGGATGCAAAACCTTGGGATTTTGTTGGGTTTGCTTTCTGCCTTCATGTTGGAATTCACTTGATTAGGGAGAATAACTAACACCAAATGAACTGAGGACATTCAGCTCTGAGCCACCTGAGTTAATGCAGACCATGGTCGGGAGGTGACACCAGGGTGTCCCCACAGCAGCACTCCCGTGACTCCCCTGCTGCCTCGGCTCTGAGGCTCACAGGCTGACAGCAACTAACACGAACAAGTGCTGGTGCTGCACTTGGATCAGGGCAACTCCCAGGATCAATCCAGGGGATGAGCAGCTGGAGCAGCCCTGGAGAAGGACCTGGGGGTGCTGTGGGTGAGAGCTGGGACCCAGAACCCCCCTGTGCCCTGGGCTGAGCCCCCAGTGTGGGCAGCAGGGGAGGGGGGATTCTGCCCCTCTGTCCTGCTCAGGTGAGACCCCACCTGCAGAGCTGCCCCAGCCCTGGGAACAGCACAGGAGGGACCTGGAGCTGCTGGAGAGAGTCCAGGGGAGGCTTCAGGATGATCAGAGGGATGGAGCAGCTCTGCTGGGAGGAAAGGCTGGGAGAGCTGGGATTGTTCAGCCTGGAGAGGAGAAGCTCTGGGGTGACCAAATTGTGGCCTTCCAGGGCCTGAAGGAGCTGACAAGAAAGATGGAGAGAGACTGTACAAGGGATGGAGTGACAAGGGGGAATGGCTTCCCACTGCCAGAGGGCAGGGATGGATGGGATATTGGGAAGGAATTGTTCCCTGAGAGGATGGGCAGGCCCTGGCACAGGGTGGCCAGATCAGCTGTGGCTGCCCCTGGATCCTGGCAGTGTCCAAGGCACTGGATGGGGCTTAGAGCAGCCTGGGATAGTGGAAGGTGTCCTTGCCCCTGTGGCAGAGGTTTGGAACTGGATGATATTTAAGGTCCTTTCCAACCCAAATCGTTCTGTGATTCAATGATTATTTCCTCTCCTAAAATCAAGGCCACTCATCAGATAATAAGGAATGGCTGCCAGCCAGCAGGAAGAGATTCTTGCTAAGAGATCCATTCCTTGATAGTGAAGGAATGAGGTTGTGTGAGAAGGAAAGCAGAACACAGAATTAGGGGCTGACACTTTCCTCCCTGGGCCATGCAATTAATATCTTAGGGTTTAAAAGCATTACACAGAGAGCTGAAACCATGCCTCACTTGTACAGTACTTCTGCACTATGGGAATTACCCCAATGCTCAGACTGCCAATGGGAACATTTTCTTCATTCCTGGAACGACCAGCTAACGGCACACACTCAGCTAGGGATGCAGGAAAATTTGGGTTCTCTGCCCTTTCACTGCTAAAGAAATACACTTCCATTAGTGGCAATTACAGGCCACCAAAGCAGTGAGGAGCAGGAGGGTTTATAAGAAAATGGTGTTTTCAGAAGAGGTTGGTGCATTAACTTTCTCAGCTGCATTTTGAATAGAGCTTGGTTTGGAAATGGATGCACCTCTACAGAAAATCCATATATGAAGCAGAAACAAGGAAATTATTCAGGACAGGACTATTTGATTGCACTGCAAGAGAACAAAAAAATGCTTCTATGGAAATGTGAGTCATGAACTAACTACCCTCAGCATCACCAGAACTGAAGATGGAAAGAAAAAAAAAAAAAAAAAGGGAAAACAGAAGAGAGAACAATCTGATAATGTTGCATTTGGAACAGGCATGTTTGTAAATAGTTTTTGCCTCCAACTTAGATATAAAGAAGACACAAGGACCAAAAAAAAAACATCACAATACTTGTGGAGGATGAAAATGGCAATGTGGCTGTTGTGTAATGTAAAGGCTTTGTCTAGAGTTCTGGGATATGAACTGCAGGTGTTGTGACTCCTCACAGAATGATATCTTTTTGATAAGATTTTCCCTGTCCTAATAGAAAATATCCTGTGAAACTACTGAAAATATATATCTGAACAATTTCATGGGATTCAATAGGATGTGATGATTTAATGAGAGGAGCAAGGAGGGGATCCCATGTGGAGTAACTGTCTGCCCTTGACAACTCAGAACACAGAAATCCCTTTCTGGAACAGAACCTGGGATCACAAACCAGTTTTTATTTAATTACCTTTTAACATCACATTTACAGTCTCCAAAAAAACCTCTTTGAGTTCTCTTTTCCTCCCTCACCTGCACACTGCTGTAATATCCAAAATCCTTTTCCTACTAAAACCAACCACAGTTTCCTTACAGTGAATAATTATGCAGAAGATGGAATGGGTGTTTTCTTGGTTTACAAAATACCCTCAACAGGTTTCAAAGCAACACTGCATGTAGTCTCATGCTGGTTTTGTTATGAAAGATGATATGCCAGAAGTGATTTGTGGTAGATATGTGTAATATAAACTAAACAAGCCACAGGAAAGGGGCCAACTAGCCCTGCACAGAGTCACTGGGAGACAGCTGAGTCACACTGTCCTGCTCCAACAGAGAGCCCATAACTTTGCCCAGAAGCTTTAAACCACTTACTTATTCCCTTATTTTCTTTTCCCTTTCAGCATTGCAGGCTTTGCATACCCTGTTTGAGCCTTAGCATACTCTTGCATTAACACTTTCTTTTGGATATTGAGGAGGTAGGAGACAGGTGAGATACAGGTGAGAATTTCACCACTGGACTAAATAAATCATGAAAATTTATTTATTCATTGAAAGTCCTCAGCTGCAGAAGCAATAGCCTGAGTATGCAGGCAGGGAATAAAGTCTGACTGTAGAAAACACAAGTCTCCTCAGGATGTGCTATGGGCCAAAAGCTCAGATAACTCTGTTTCCTTAGCTACAAGCTGGTATCTATTGAGTAGTGAGGGTTTAGCTGAAAATGGGTGTAATCAGCATTTTAATCAGTTTTGCTTATGCTTTTGCCCAAACTGTTTTATAACCTGATGTGTCACCACTGCGCTGCTCAGGCTTTTCCACAGGATGCCTCTTTTTATTCTTTGCTTTTCTAAGCCTCTCTAAGCTTTTCTGGATAGGTCATTACAATGCCATCATTCCATGCTGCCAGCAGTGCCAGCAGGATGTGATTGAGTGTCTGCAGGGAGAGCTCTGAGCAGGGCCCAGCAATGGCCCCAGAGCAGGGCAGGGACTGAGCCCAGCAATTCCCTGCACAGGAGGCACAGCTTCTTCCCTGGGCACTGCCCAGCCTGAACAGATTGCCCACAGAGCCTCTGGGCTCTCCTCCCTGGGGCTGTTGCAGAGCTGTGTGCACACAGGGCTGTGCCCTGTGCTCTGGGATGGCCCTGCTGGAGCAGGGAGGTGACACCAGGTGCCACTGAGCTCCCTTCAGCCTGAGATCCTCTGTTTATATCCTGTGTGCCTCCCTGGACAGGGCTCCCAGCTGGAAGCATCCCTGGCTGCAAACCTCATGCTCCCACTTGTTTTTACACAGTTGCTTATTTCTACCTGCTCTTGCTGGGAACAAAAAAAAAAAAGGGCGAAAAGGAGTTGGACTCCTCTGAGGAGACTGAGGGGTGTCTTTATCACACTGTAACTCCCTTACAGGAGGGTGCAGCCTAGGGTGAGGGGGCAGGGGACAGACAACAGGGACAGGACAAGGGGAAACGGCCTCAAGCTGTGCCAGGGGAGGCTCAGCTTGGACAGCAGGAGGAATTTCTGCATGGAAAGGGTGCTCAGGCCTTGGCAGGGGCTGCCCAGGGAGCTTTGGAGTGCCCATCCCTGGAGGTGTCCAAGGAAGGGCTGGAGGTGGCACTCAGGGCTCTGGGCTGGGGACAAGGTGGGCACTGGGCACAGCTTGGGCTCCATGGGCTGGGAGGGATTTTCCAGCCTCGGGGATCCTGGGATTTTGTGGTTCTGTGATCTATGTGTGTCCCTTCCAACTCAAGAGATTCCATGATTCTATGGAAAAACCCACATGCCCAACACTGCTGACACCCTCAGCAGCCATCTATAATCCCCTCACAGCATCACTACCTTACCTTGAGTTCAATCCAGCTGTTTTTTAGCCCAAAAAAGGGCCAAAAACACATATGAAAAACCCTTCTTGGCTTTGGTTTCCCATGTTGGAGGACAAAGGGAATTCCAAGGGGAGCTGCAGTTCCCGGCATCTTTCCTGGTTTGGGATGAATTTCTGCCATGAAGAAGCAACAAAGAAGAGATTGTACTAACTTTTACAAAAATCTATCTACACCAGAGCTTCTCTAATGGTGAAGATATGCACATCTTAGCTGAAGTTTTCACAGAACTCTGAGAAACAGAGATAGCTTTAAAGTTTGCTTCCACATCCCCACTTGCCCCATTCCCAGCCCAGCCTAGGTCCAGGGTTTTGACTGGTCTTAATATTTAGCTAATTAGACTAATTTGATGAATAAGACACGGTAGGGATTTGTTAGCAAGTTTCTGCTGTTGCTTTACATCAATAGATTAAGATTCTCTAAAACAGGACTCCAAGGGACAGCAGGTCATTCTCTTACTCATTGAACAAGGTGCATTTTTGTAATAGTAAATCTTAGAGTTGCTAATGCATTGTGCAATTGCAGAGAAGAAAGAGGAGCAATTCAAAATTTTTCAGGTTGGACACTGACCACCAAGAAGAAGGTCAGGCTGTCCTAAGCCTGCTTCAGAGGGTTTGTTCTTTTATACACAGACAACGTACCTTGTCTCTGCCCCTGTTTCCCTACTGCACTCGATCCAGCAGAGAGGAATTAAACCTTTCCCCTCGTGTCTGACTTTGTATTAACCTTTTTGTTTTTACTGAGCTCCGTAAAGTCAGTGAGGCTCCACGGAGGCACAGCAGATGTACAAACAGCTCAGACAGCTCACGGCTCCCCTCAGGGCTCCCTCCGCCCCGCCTGGCTACGAGGGTCCCGGGCTGAGGCGGACGAAGCCGAGAGGGGTCGGGGGAAGGTGTGATGGAGCCGGTGCAGCCGTGAGGAGCCGTGTTGAGGCGGGGGAAGCCGTGAGGGGGCGGCCGGAGCCGTGAGGGGGCGGCCCCTGGGGCGGCCGGAGCCGTGAGGGGCGGCCGGGGCGGTCCCTGGGGCGGCCGGAGCCGTGAGGGGCGGCCGGGGCGGTCCCTGGGGCGGTCCCTGGGGCGGCCGGAGCCGTGAAGATGCGGCCCCGCTCCGCCTCTTCCTGCGGTAGCCGCGCAGTCGCAGCCATGGCGCCCGGCCGGGAAGCGGCTCTGCTGCTGCTCCTCCTCGTCCTGCCGCCGGCCGGCGCGGGGCTGAGCGGCTACTTCGGCACCAAGTCCCGCTACGAGGAGGTGAACCCGCACCTGGTGAGCGACCCGCTGTCGCTGGGTCCCGCGGCGGGCGGGTCGCTGCCCCCTTCCTGCGCTCCGCTGCAGCTCCGCGCCGTGCTCCGGCACGGCACCCGCTACCCCACGGCCGGGCAGGTGCGCCGGCTGGGCGAGCTGCACGCCCGGCTGCTCCGCCGGGCCGCGGGAGCCGCCGCCTGCCCCGCCGCCGCCGCCCTGGCCGACTGGCCCATGTGGTACGAGGAGAGCCTGGACGGGCGGCTGGCGCCGCAGGGCCGGCGGGACATGGAGCAGCTGGCCCGGCGCTTGGCCGCCCGCTTCCCCGCGCTGTTCGCCGCCCGCCGCCGCCTGGCGCTGGCCAGCAGCTCCAAGCACCGCTGCCTGCAGAGCGGGGCGGCTTTCCGCCGCGGGCTCGGGCCCACCCTCGACTTCGGCGGCGACGGTGAGTGCACGACACCCACCCCTTTCCCTGGGGAGCCCTTGGATTTTCCTGAGAGCTTCCCAGCTCCCCCGAGGGGACGGGCGACTCCTGTGCCCTCCGTGAGGGTGTGCCAGGTGCCCTGCTCCCTGAGGGGTGAGGGAGACTCCCATGTCCTGACTGAATGGCTGCCGTGTCCTCCCTGAGGGACTGGGGCAGCCCCTGGCCTTCCCTGAGGGATTCCCGGCTCTTCCACAGGGTGCCTCACACCCTCTCTGCGGGAGCTCCATCCTTCTCCTGAGGGAGCCCTGTGCTTTCCCTGAGAGCTCGATCCAACCCTGAGGGGACACCGTGACCTCCCTGGGTGGCTGGAAGAGTCTGATGCTCCCAGAGGGTTTTGGGATGTCCGCTGCCCTCTCTCCACAAGACAACCCACATCTCCCGTGCCAGGTTAAAGGTGACCCTGTGTCCCCTCCATGAGGACACAGCTGTGGTGGGTGGGCTGTTTTGTTGGCCACATGCTGGTACCCTTGGGGATGGCGGTGCTCCCCCTGATGCCCGCGTTTGCTTTCAGAGGTGGAGGTTGAAGTTAACGACTCCCTGATGCGGTTCTTTGATCACTGTGCCAAGTTTGTAGCCCTGGTGGAGGAGAATGATGCAGCCATGTGCCAGGTGAATGCCTTCAAAGTGGGGCCTGAGATGAAGAAGGTCCTGGAGAAGGTGGCCAGTGCCTTGTGTTTGCCAGTGGAGGAGCTAAATGCAGGTAAAGAATTCTGTTTGCAGGTGGCTTTGGCTCCAGGGCTGGCCAGGAACAACTTCCAAGACATGTAGTTATGCAGAGTAGGTAATTTAAGGTGGCTGTGATTTGGAGATGCAGTCTCTAATTATTAAAGCGCACAAAACTGTAGTTCTGTTTTGGTGTTGCAGCAATGAATGATTGTTGGATAGTGGTCAGAAGAAAAAGATGTTTGAATGCATATTTCCTGTGGATGAAATCAGCTTTTCCTGGTTTTAGAGGGATTTCAGTATTTTTCTTGTAGCTTTTGTGAAACCAGTTACAGTTCAAGCACTTAAATGACCTGAGGAAGAGCAGCGCTGTGGGTCTGTGTGGTAACTCACCTGTCCAGAACAGAAGTGCTGGGTTTCCCTGTGAGGTCAAGTGGTGGGAAAAGCTCCCCCAAAAAAGTGTTGCTGTTGGGATTGCAACACTAGGGACACGCTGGAAACAAAGTTCAGCCTGGTGCTGCTTGTACTCAGATGCTGACGTGGGAAGGAAGTTGTCCAAGACCTCACACCTTCTGTGTTGGCTCTTCTGGCCCGTGTGGCTACACCAGCAGCTGGCACCTATTACACATCAGCAGACAGGCAGCATGTTACGTGAAATGCTCTTGTTTTCTCCTTGTAATGATATAATGTGGAGAGCTTACAGTCCAAAATATGGATTTTGCACAACAATTCTGTTGAACTGTGTATTTCTGGTGTTTGGTCTTGGTCCTGCCAAATATTTATTTGATTTCATTGTTTGCATTGCCAAACACTAGTTGCAATTATTTTTAGAGGTAAACTGAGGAGAGGAAATTGCTACTTGTGTAGCAGTGGCTTATCTCGTGCTTGTTTGTTGGATTTATTGCAGATCTTGTTCAAGTGGCTTTTCTCACCTGCTCATATGAGCTGGCCATAAAAAATGTGACCTCCCCGTGGTGTTCACTCTTCAGTGAAGAAGATGCCAAGGTATGTGGGACTTGAAACCTGCTCTGGTGGAAAGTGTCTCTGTCTGTGGCAGAGAGCTTGGAATGAGTGATCTTAAATGGCTTTCCATCCTAAGCCATTCTGTAATGTGTGTTTTTCACATGATAGAAACACGTGATAAAAGTCACTCCAGGGTACATCAGGTGAGGTCTGTCAGGGCCTCTAAGGCTCTCTGTTTGGTTTTGGGGGCTATCAGCTCTCTAAGCCTAATGAATGCCTGTTGACAAAACCCAGTAGAACCCAGATAAGAGGAAGAAACATTTGTCTCCTTTCTTTCAAAACTGCTTGATGTGACTTTTGATGTTTGGTAAGGCTCCCCCAAGGCTCTTAAGGAAATTTGCACCCCTGGGAAAACAGGAGACCTTTGCATAGGTAGGTGTTTGGCTAAAGGGTGGGCAGTTAGGAATAAGTGATCTCCTGTCTGAGAGGATCAGGGCCCCCATGGGCTTCTGCTGAGACTTGCCCTCTTCAGTCTAGTTTTGAATAATTCAGCAGGGAGGTGGGAAATGACTTTGATGCCAGAAATTGTCAGGAAAGGAGCAGAGAACAAGGAGAGCACCATGTGCTCTTGCATAATTCCAAGGCACAGTTCTGTCTACTTGAGATGTGTACATGTCTCTGGAAAACAGACGAGCTGGGCTAAAGGTGTGGGATGGATTCTATGGGAAGAATGATGAGCCAAAGGCAAAATCAGAAGGGTTAAAACAAGCAGTGGATATAGTGGTTGTCTCATGATGTGCAGCACCTCACCTGACTGTAATTGTTGTCAGAATTGTTGCTGAATTTGGTCACTCTTTGGTCTGATCTGTTGTCTGGTTTAATGCTGGAGTGGTTTCAGCTGGAGCCTTGATGTTTGGGGTTGGTTTTGTGTCATTGCTCCAGGTTGGGAGCTTTTTGTTTTCCCTTGGTGCAGTAACAAAAACCTGTGAGCTCTAACTTTAGGTGCTGGAATACCTGAATGACCTGAAGCAGTACTGGAAGAGAGGATATGGCTACGACATCAACAGTCGCTCCAGCTGCGTTTTATTCCAAGATATCTTCCAGCACTTGGACAAAGCAGTGGAAGAGAGCAAAAGGTACATCAAGAGGCTTCAGTGCTTTGTGTGTGAGCTTTCTCAGTCAGTTCTGAGTCAGTTCTTGGTCAGTTCTGAGCTAGGTTTCACGTGAAAGGAAGCTCATTACTGTACTTCCACAAGTGGCAGCATTAGGAGACTGGAGCTAGGCGAATTTTAACAGTGAGAATACAATTTTTACTGGAGCAGTATTATTTGAAGAGTGTATTTTTTTTTTTTTTTTTGCTTTCATTGATGCTTTTGTGCTCAGCTAAAGTATCTCCATCTTTTAACTTGCTGATCTACACAGGCCTTCAGGGGACAGCCAAATGCTGTCTGACAGTGGTGTTCTCTTCCAGAAGTTTGAGAGAACATGGAGTTAAAATAATGAGCTGTTCTGTTAAAAAATAATTCGTTGCTTAAATGTTAATTTGCAGCCTACATGCCTGTTCTTATGTAAACTGAACAGTTACAAATTTGTGGTTAATAATCAGTCACTTGAATTTATACCTTAGCAGATGAGTATGGAAATTTTATAAAAGTACAGGACATCAAGGATAGGGCCATAAGATTGTACAATGGAAGGAGAGTGATCAATTTTGTTCCCTTTTAGTGTCATTTCCTCTTTGAGCAGTGAGAACCTTTCAATCCTTACATTATATGCACTAGTTGCAGCTGTGTGTCTCAACTGTATATAAAACATCCCTGTAGTTTAATAACAACAATTTTTAAAAACCCCAAAGCTGTAGCTGGAAGAGAGGGGTACAGATGGAGGTTTCTGATTTATTTGGAGCTGGATCAGTAGTTGCTAAATTGGGAGTTGAGAAGAGCAGGTGTGCAAGGCAGAGCTCCAAGCACCATGGTAACTTCGTGTCCTTTCAGCATTGGCTGTGGAAGTTCACTTGCAGCACCTGTGGCTCTTGTGTTGTTTTGCCATCACAGGGGGAAGCAGGCAGTGAGTGTAGCGGATCAGGACTCTAAATCCTGCAAAATTCTGAGCTGGGTGAGCAGTCTTCAGGATGAGCCTCATCCTAAACAGGAACCAGGAAGCCGAGGTAGCCAGGAGCGAACAGGAATGTGTTATTCCCTTCCACAACAGAAGGTGGCAGTCGTAAAGCACTGGAGATCTGGGAATAAACTGAGTTGGGAAACTCAGATGTGGGCATCTACCAGGGCCAGCTTGTCTCCCTTGGAATTTAGGGAGCAGAGATGCAGCCAATCCTATTTCATCTACAAAGAGATTTATCTCTTTTTCGTCTATGGAGAGAGATAACCTGTGGCAGTGTAGGAGTAGAATGAAAGCAAGAAAGCACACATACAGATAAAAAGATATGCCAGTATCTTCTTTCTTTTTATGGTGATGGTCAACTTCAAGGCAACAGGTTAAATATTTTTGTAGCATTTTCAGAAAGTGAGCTTTCGTGGTGATGAAGTGTCTTTCAGTGGAATGATGTTTCAATTTAACAGTGTTTTACATTGATTTGTAACTGGCTGATTGCTCTAGAAATTTAAGAACTAGAAATTTACTTCTAGGGCATTATCTTTACTCCAAAATCTTTTTGGAAAGCTTAGATTAGTCTATCCAGAAATAAAAAGGGAAGCATTTCTCTTCTGGGAAGAAGCCGAGGGATCTGGATTGTCTGTTTTGCTCCAGACTTGGCAGTGGAGAGCAGTGTTGGCAAAGCTGTTTTTCTGTGGCATACTTTATACATTTATGTTCAATAGCTTTGTTCTGTTTCATTTCCAGTTACAGTGAAATTCAAGAGAACCTGTTTCTTCCATTAAGTGATTGTTGCCCTTGCAAGCTTCTGACCAAACTTAGTTGCCTTATCAAAAGCTTGCTTTTATTTCCTTGGTGGAAAACCCTTCCTGCTGATTAGTCTATCCTTGAGAATATGATGAAGGTGGTAATAGATATCTGTTGCTAATTAGTCTCACTTTCAGTTTGCAGTGCAAAACTTTAAGGTGTTTTCAGGCTCTTCCATCATGTGAATTCCCATATAACTCTGGGGTTTGAACTAGCAATAGTCTCTTGTGTGCAGGGCTTGCTATACAGCAAGATGGTGTTAAAAGCTGTGAAAGGGATAGGTTGGGAGCCAGGACTCTTTCTTCCATACAAATTTTCTTAGTTGGAAAAATATAATGAAATGTATCACAAGAGACATATATAAAAGTTTCTCTTGTTCCATATTGAACTCATGTGATTTGCTGTACTGAAATGTCATAGTTGGACAGTTATCTTATGTCTTCTCAATTATAAAGTCTTCACAATTATAAAGTGTTATTATATTTTCCCAAGTCTGCCTGCTAGGGATGGAAAATAGCCAGAGAAGCTGGTGAAGAATTGCTTTTTGCTGCTGGTTTTCCTAGCAGTTTAAAATGACCAGTGTTTTGCCCACAGGAACTCTGATGAGAAATTCAGGTATTTTGGTACTTAATGCAATATGAAGCTGCTCATCTGATTTTCAGAATCTTTGCAGCTGCACGCTTGGGCAGAGGTAGATTTGCAAATCAGTGTGGCACACTTTAAAAGCATATCAGCTATTCAATAAAGCTGCTTTAGACTTCTTTTTTTTTTTGTTCCTTCTAGTTTCAAATATTTAATATTAATATTTCCTGCTGCTGGAAGAATATGAAATACCTGTTATTGCTTGTACTGTCCAAATGGCTCATAAGGCTCTGGAAACTGGGAGGATGCTTTGTGCAGCCATGTCAATATTTACAATGTGTGTTGATAGCACTAGCCTAGCTGCACATAGGCATTGCAAAATATTTGATGATTGTTTCCTCAGAAAGTAAATGGGTCCAAAGTATTAAAAAAAAGGTACTTATTTGAATATGATTCAAGATCAATTGAAGGTGATCTTTGTGAGATTACCATACAGCTTTGTGGTATAAGAGACCAATTTGGTAATATATTGGTAGCTTTTATTGTTGCATGTAATTTGCCTTCCTCTTTGCAGGTCACTTCCCAACACAATTGGTGACCTTTCAGGAGTCATTTACTGCTGTGCCTTAATTGTTCTTTCCAAACCTATGACTCAGTACAAAGGAATATAATGGATGATCTAAAACCACTTCACAGTTCAAAACTGTACAGAGGGAACTGAGCAAAAGGCTTCTGTGTATGCAGTAGCAATGAAATAATTAGGTTGAAAATCTCCTTTGCTCAGGTTCAAAATGTTCAATCAGGTGTTTTATTAAAACCCCTTCACTGCTGCTGGGATGACTTTCATTAATAAACAGTCAGTGTCTCAGTCAGTAGCTCTGTGTATGATTGGCTTTGACTGCTCCATCTTTCAAAGGTGGGACTTCTGACATGACTGAAGGGAGCTTTTGGGGAAGCCAGAGGTGTGAGATTCACCACAGATCCTTGTGGCACATTCAGCAGCTTCCCTGTGTCTGCATTTCTGAAGTATGTGTGTTTGCTGACTTCTCCCAGAGAGCTGGGCAGCCCAGGGTCTCTCCCCTGGGAATGTGGCTGTTCATCTGTCTGCCCAGAAGTAGAGATTTCAAGTTTTTCTTTTCAGACTCCCCAGCATGTCCTCAATCTCATATTAATTAGTTAATATATGCTTGCTCAGGATTGCCTGAAAAAGTAAAAGTGTCTGAGCAACTTTGATAGAGTCTTACCTTTTTATGTAAGAATGAAAAACCCAAACAGTGCCTAGACAAGAAACAGACAAATGAACTGGTCTGACCAGTGTGCACCTTGGGCAGAAAGGGTTTGACAAATGCCACCAGCCCCTTGCTTTGGTTTTGGCTCATGATGGAGCAACATTGAGCATTGCTGTGGTGCTGCTGCAGTAATGCATTTCACCTCTGAGGTTTGAAACAATGGGAGAGGTGGTGTCAGCCAGGAAAGAGCCTTTGAAAGTGCAGCAGCTCTGCAGTGAGACACAAGGAAGCCTAGCCTAATTAGCTCCAAGTGATTAAGTGTTGCAGGACTAGATAAGAGCCTTTTAATCAGGGTTTTTAATGAGTTTTGTGTAGTCCAGTCAGCTTTTCAAGTTGGCTTTTGTCATGAGTGAGCTTGTTTCTTGTTGCAACAGAAGAAAAATTTTCTCTTGCTGGTATTAGTGGAGGCATTTTGTTGAGTTGGTGCTTATTCTGGGGATGATTTGCTTTCTTCTACTTATGGTGGAAGTTTTGACATATGAGGACTTAATACTATCTGACAGGTGTTTTAAGAACTTTTTTTATTCCTCTTCCCACTGGTGAGAACCCTCTGAGCTTTAACACTGTTAAATATTTTTGTGCTGCCCTCTGAATGCCACCACTGCATTCCCTTATTTCTGCTGCTTCCTACTATGTTTAGGGTTTGTCCAGCTTTTTTTTTTTCTTCTTGAAATAAAAATAAATCACAAGAGGAAGTGAGAAGGATGAAGAATCCATCCTATAGTTGAAAGCAGGTTTTGGAGTCCTTTGACTGGCTTTTTATTAGAAAGAAAAGGGACAGAATGTAGTCTAAGCTTGCTTGTTAAACAGGTGTTAAAACTTACCTTTCTGTGCAGTTGTTGGAGGGATTTTTACATGAGGTTTGAAGGTTGGCCAGATGAGCTTTGCTGCAGGGAATGTTTCATCTTATCCCACTATTTCCTGGGGTTTGAGTTATTTCTAACTGAAAGTTCAATCAGTGCTTAGGAAATAAACTCTGGTTAAAAGAGAGTTCACTTTTACCATATGGAAAATGAACTATCAGTAGTCTTGGGAAGAGTAGGAATGGTCTGCTCTTGAGGATGGGTGAGTGGATGCAGAAGATTCAGTTAAACCCAAATCTGCTGAGATCCAGGAGAACTAGAATTTGCCTGGATGATAAATCCCACATCTGTGCTTCTCCATGATGCTTTTTTTTTCCCCCATGGTGAAACTTAGCTTTTGGGGTTGTGCTGCTGCATTGTTCAGCACTTTCTTCATTTTCATCTGTGGTCAGATTTACTTAAAAGATAAAAACCAAACCATGAAACCCCAGTGTGGGCAGTGCAGGAGCTGGCACATCTCCAGTGAAACCTTGTGCTCTGCCTACTAAGAGCCCCTTCTGCTCACTTGGAAGTGTCCCATGAAGTTATTATGAAACCAATCACTTTCAAACAAACTCTTAATATCTTATTCACAGTCCCTTCATCTCCCTTCAGAGGTGGGAATGAGATTTCCTCAGTGGGCTTTCCCAAGCTGTGTACTAGTAAATAAAAGGGAGGGACAAGTGGATTGAAATGCCATTAGTAATTGCCAGAGTACAATATTGAGAACTTTGATGCTTCCAACAAGATGTTGAGTCACAGATTGTGAGGGAAATTGAGTGTGGAAACATCTGGCCTGCCATTTAATATTTTATTAGCCTGTGCTACTGTTTATCAGTGTTTTGTTGCTTGTCCTGCCTTTATCAGAAATGCAGGAGCAGCTCTAACCTTTGCCTGTGTGTATTCATTCTCTGAAGAGGTGATCTGTCATCATTTTCCCCACAATTAAAAATACTGCTGTTTAACCTTGATGGCCGTTTTGATTGTCATTGCTGGGTGATAGGAAACCACATCTGACCCTGGAGAACTGAGCAGGGAGTGCTGGAGTGTGGGAAGTCACCAGCACTGGTGGCAGACCAGGCATGCTGTGCTAAAGAGGCTGTGGAGAGCTCAGGGTTGTGTCACATCAGGAAACAGTTTTAATCCTCATTTAACTAATCTAGTGGGATAGCTCTGAGTGGGAGAGGTTCATTTTGCCTCCCAAGGCTGTTTGGCCTGTTGGCATGAGGATTTCATGAGACTAAAGCAGGTGAAGGAAAAACTCAGGCTACACACAGAGTGAGCACCTTGTTTAGTCCTTTTTTCCCCACTTCTTCCCTTGTTCTTAAAAACTTACTTGTGCTATAATTTGTTTCCTGCTTTTCAAACATATGTGTTGCTGATACAATTATTTATTTTTTGCTCTAATTTTTTGTGATTTACTTCCATTTCAACACTTCTACTTAGCATCAGCTGGAAAGTAAAGCCAAACTTTGCTTAAAGCCAGCAATGATAGCCAGAAAGTTAATTTTTTTTTTTTGTCTTAACATTTCTGAAGCTTTTTTTGAATGGTGAGATGTGAAATCCATTCCCTATGGTCAGTAATGTCTATGTAAGGTTGTTTTGGAGATTCTAGAAGCATATTTGCATTCCCTGCTTCCCTCTTAGTTAACAAAACAATGACCACCATGCAGCTGTGTCGACATCAAAATACAAAAAATTAAATAAGAGAAAAATTTAAATACCAGCTCCAGGGGAGAGTCAGAATTCCAGGCCAGTTTTGTGGAAATAATGCTCCAGACTAGTACTGCTGAGCACCTTGGTGAATCTGAGAAGTGTTAGGATAGCTCTTTAAAAGGAAAATATTGCTCTTGGAGCTCTTGGGAGGGATCAGCAAATATAAAATAGGATGACCTGGTAGCCAGAGTCATGATTTCCAAACATCTTTATGATCAAGTTTCCTTATCTAAAGAAATGAAGCAGATGGGGTTAAGGGGAAAGGCCCTTACATAGGGGAAAAAATTGATTAAAATTGCAAGAAGTGGAGGGTAGAGACAGCTGATTGATTTTTCCTAGCAGAGATAGAGCTGGAAAGGCCTGACCTGTTTGGAATGTTGTAAATGACTGAGGAAAAAGAGGTGACAAGTTCAGTGGCATTGCAAACGTGGCAGTTTTGTTCAAGATAAATAAAATTAAGTGCTTCTGCTAGGAAAATTGTGAAAGGACCTGGTGAGTCTGACTGGGCTGGAAAACTACAGAGCTGTCAAGTAATCCACGTGGGGAAAAATGATCTTATCACCTGTTGGATAGAACTGGGAGAACCTATTGCTCAGAGGCTGAGTTATGAGATTGTTGTAGCTGTCTGAGATCTCAAACTTGAGGCAAATGGGGTTTGGAGCAGGCTGGTCTATGGAAGGTGTCCCTGACAGGGACAGAGAATTGGAATGAGATGATCTTTAGGGCCCCTTCCAATCTAAACCATTCAATTAATTCAGGAATTGAACAGAGAGCTTGTGGATATAGCATGGATTTCTGTGTAACTTAAGGTTCTTGAGTATTGTGCATCCTGATATTCTGATCTAAAGGGATATAGCTCATGTGGAAAATTGTGGTAGGATTTCTCAACTTGGAAAGAACACTATTGCAAAGCTGTGAGTAGAATGGATTAAATGGGATGTGGCATCTACAAACAGAAAAAATTAAGAGCAGTGTGTGAAGCTGTGTAGCTCCTTGCCAGGACGTTGTGTGTGCCAGAAATGCATGTGGGTTGAAGGAGAGATTTAGCAAAGGAATGATTCATTACCTAGAAGCCACCTCTGGCCCTGGAGATTTCTGAGCTGGAAATTGCAGGATCAAAGGAATGGCCTTCCCTTTCCTTCCATAAGACATCTGTGTCTTGCTGCTGTGGCAGGAGGGATGTGAATGTGTCTGTCCTAAAACATAAAGATACTTCCCTGCAGGTGTGTGTGGACAGGAATTGGCCAAGTGGACAAGAGAGGGAAGAGAAAGGGATTCAAGGATACAAAAGCTTTACAATTTAAAAATGAGTGAAGGGGTCATAAACAGCAAGGGGAGAACGTGGGCAGGAGCACTGATTTTGAAGGAGCTGGAAAAGTGTGAATGTAAACATCTTGGTGTTACAAAGCCATAGGTGGGAAAAAATACAATGTCCTTCACAGAGAACCTTTATGTGGTTTGAAGGCTGCTTCTTTTGAACAGAAGACAGAGTCAGGGTTTGGATATATTTTTTAAGGAATGTTTTGTCTAAGGGAAGAGTCAGAAGGGCTCAGGCTCACTATGGTGCAAGGTCTGTGTCAGACTGTACAAACACCATGGCTGCACTGAGCTGGTAGGGCCCATCCTGGCCCAGCACTGAATTCCTGCTGAGCTGATCAAAGTTCCAGTCTACAGGCAAGTCTCCCAGTTAACTATCTTTCCACTGCTTTAGGTTAGAGCAGAGGAAACACCTCCTTTTTAGACCAATCAAGATGTGTCTCCTGAAAGCTAAACCTTTATTTACCTGTGCTAGATCATGTGACTTGGGCCACTTGGAAATGGTCCCCAAAAGCCATCATCCTTGTCTGGAGCAAGGGTCAGATTGTCCTCTTGTCTGGTGTTTGCTGGCACAGCAAGCCAGCTCTTATCTCCCCTTTGGCTAAGCAGTGTATAACCTTTTGTTACATAAACTGTCCTCAGTCATAGTAGAAGTCAGTGGCTTGATTTGCTGCCCTGTTCCTGAGGGAGCATCATCTCCTGGACTGCTTGGTGTCCTCAGGAACTGGTAATAGCAGTATTCCTGCTGGTCATTTAGGCTGCTAAACTGGGGTGGATGACTGTCCTGCGTCACTGCATCTCTGTCTTCAGACTAAATTTGGTAAATGCTGCTGATGCTTTGAGGGAGACTCTCACATCCAGTGAAGGGCTTGATATTGTGTATGAGCCCCTTCCCTGGACACACTCCAGCCCCTCCAGGGCTCTCTGGCCACAGCCCTCGAGGTCCCTCAGCAGGGCCAGCCCAGGGGACAGCCCTGCCCTGGCTCTGTGGCCACCCAACAGCTGGCACAGCCCAGGGGCCATTGGCCTCGTGCCCCCTGGGCTCCCCTGGGCTCCTGTCCAGCCCTGGCACAGCACCCCCAGGGCCTTTCCCCAGGGCCCTTTCCAGCCCCTCTGCCCCAGGCTGGAGCTGCAGGGCTTGGGGTGACCCCAGGGCAGCACCTGCCACTGGGCCCTGCTGAACCTCACTGCACTGGCCTTGGATAAATCTCAGACAAAGTTTAGGAAGGTGCATTTGAAATGTCTAACAGACTGGAATTCCCAGATGGGTTTTCCCCAGGAGTAACAGGGGTTCAAGGTGTCCTTCGAGGTGGTCGCTGGCAGCTGTGCAGCGTGTTGGTGTTTTGTTTTAAAGCACAGCCTCTTGCTCATCCCTTCCACTTCTTTTCTCTTGTAGCTCCAAACCCATTTCTTCACCTTTGATTGTCCAAGTTGGGCACGCAGAGACCCTCCAGCCCCTGCTTGCCCTGATGGGTTACTTCAAAGATGACGAGCCTCTCCTGGCCACCAACTACGCCCGGCAGGCGCAGCGGAAGTTCCGCAGCGGCCGCATCGTGCCTTACGCGGCCAACCTGGTGTTCGTGCTCTACCACTGCGACCACGTCAACGCCTCCCGGGAGGAGTACCAGGTGCAGCTGCTGCTCAACGAGAAGCTGCTGTCCTTCCACCACTCCAACAAGACCACCTCCACCTACACAGACCTCAAGGACTACTACAAGGACATCCTGGAGAACTGCCACTTCAAAGAGGAGTGCGAGCTGCCCAAAGTCAATGTCACTGCTGTTGATGAGCTGTGAGGGAATGAAACGGTCAGACTGGTCTGGGTTTGGTTCCACAGGCCTTGGGAACAAGCACTTTGGAGGATTTGCTGCTGCTGTGTTGACTTTCTAACCTTGCAGATTTGGGGGTTTGTCTCAGCTCAGTGCATTGGTTCTCTGTTGCATAAGCAGAACTGCAAAAACAGCTGCTGTCATGGGGAAGTTGTGTGAATGTGTGATGCAAGGCATACCTGTGTTTATGTGTGCACATAAGCTGATTTCATTGGTCACTGCTGTTATGAATGGGCCATAGATGGATTTAACAGCTGGGGCAGCTGCTGCTTCATTGGATCTGAAGGTGGTTGAACTGATTCAGTGTTGCTTTGTTTCTGCCTGCTGTTTTTCCTGTGCCACGCATGAAATATTTCAAGCCTTTATTTGATCCTTTTCCCAAGCTTCTAGAAGGGAAAGGGTACATAGTTGTTCTTCAGAGCTGCACAACTTTTGCCTGGACAGCACCATTTCTATTTTTGGCATTTTAAAGCAGGAGTTCCTGCATGCATCACCTGCTTGAAAAGGGGCAAGGGATTAAAAGTCTTGAGGTCATCATTGACCCATCCTGCATAGCAAGATAGTCTCCAGGGTAAGTAAATTATCTTTAAAAAGAACTAGGAAAAAAAAAAAAGTGAGTGCAACATAACCACTCTTCCCATAAGGTGCTCTGGGACATGCAGTATTTAGAGAATAATACTCTGGAGTGTCCTTTAACACCATTCATTTCTGGTGTTATTTGGGCCAGGGCATTCATGTTAGGCTGTGCCATGGCTCTGAATCTCTTGGTCCTGGCCAGGTGTTGACAGTTTTCCTACCAGCTCTGGCTGGAAAATTCCTCTGTCTCCAGCCTCCTGCTTGAAATGGAATTGTTGCTAACTCTAAGTCCAGGTTTTTGAACTGTATAAAGATTGGGCTGAGACTTGACTTCTGCTAACTTTAAGGCATGAAACAAGCTGCCTCTTAATGTAAGCCTTGCACATTTGGTGTGCCACCTTGCTTTTGAAATGCAGCTGGTTTTAAAGAGGTGAATGGCATTGAAGGACTGGTGATATTTTAAAGCAACTGCACTTTAAGTAGGTTTCTTATGCCTGAAATCTGGGAAGTGTTTTAGAGCTCTGCAGTGACAGTAAAAGGAAAACTGAAGAAAACTGATGAGAAATCTGTGAATTAAGGTAAAGATTAGTTCATCACCTGCAAGGGAATGGCTGTTTAACCAAGTTGCCCCAAAGCAAATGTAGGTATGGATTTATGTTGCTGGTAGCTCTTGAAGTGGGCACTCTCATCATCTAATGAGCACTCAGATCTCACCCTGTAAAGTGGGGTTTATTTTGTTGTTTTTCCTGGGCAGGAGGTGAAGACTGGAAGTAAATGATTACCACAGTACAGCCTGCAGCAGTTGAGGGTATAAATGTCTATAGTGCACCTGATAAGTCCTTTCTGTAGGTTTACCCCCAGAACTAGGGACTTAACTGCTGCAAAAACAGAAAAAAGAAAGCCAAACTCCCAAGCTGAGAAGTTACACTTAGTGCTTTTTTTAAAATTTTTTTTCTTGAGGACTTGGCCTGTTGTCACTTTTTTCTTCTTAATATACCTTGTATAAAACCACTTCATGTTTACATACCTGTAAGTTAAGGAGCAATTGCACACCTGGTTTTTGCTTTTGCTCTCTGAGTTAAGGGCATTTCCCTACCTGTGGTTGAAGGGCCCTGTCTGATTAGTGCTGCAGACACCAAGAGATCACTGAAGATACTGATTCAAATATTTCAGCACGTGCCTGTGTTAAATCCACAGCTCTTTTTGAAGCTGGGGAAATGGCTAGGGAGGAGTTCAGTGCTGCAACAACCAGAGGAATATAGGTCAGGATAATTGTCAGCCCCTGCATATGACTACTGCTCAATCACCTTTGCATGTCTCCTTTTTCACATGATCCTACCTTGAGACTAAGTCAAGTGATGGCAGTGGTTGTGACAGATCCCAGTTAGGAACTTTGTTGCAACATTTGAGTCAGGCTACAAAGAAATGAGCCTTTGTTTCAAGGCAGTTAAGTTTGGAAAGAGCAGATACAAGAGTGAGAAAATCCGCCTTTGAACAAATATTTTTCTCTCCGACTCAGTGATGATTCATGAACAAAAGGTATAAAAGCCTGACTATGGGAGATGAATGGAGGATTCTGTTGTCAGTTCAGCAAGACTGATTTTTTGACATCACATTTGTTAAAAGATACATCCTTCTTCCTTATGAAGGGAGGAATCCATTGCTCTTGACTGCTTTTTTTATTGTGTGCCAGATGAGGTGCAGGAACCAAAAAATTCCTATTGTGGAGTACCCTTTGCATTAGCAGGTTGATTGTGTGTTTAAATTCTGTGGATGATGCCTGTTTCCTGTTCCACCTTGGAGCCCAGGTCCCTCATACTCCCAGTGTAACAGATCTCTCTTCAGTGACTGTTGGCACTTAAGTGGAGAGGAAAATGTGCTGTTGGTGCTCTGTGTTTTGAGGATGCTCTGACTCACTCCTCTGGCAGAATTAGAGGCTCAGTGTGGAAATTTTGCACCATTGTGGCACTACAGAGGTGTTGGGACATGTAAATACTCCAGGCACTTACTCTAATTCTTAACACTGGGAAGGTGACTTCACTCTGATCCTTTTGTCTAATAAACAAAGACATTTGTTTAGATAATTAGAAAAATTAAAATGGATCAAGATACTTCTCCAAAGTTGGGCACTAGCTCAGTATGCAGTGTTTGATCAGGCTGCCACATCTCCTACCAGTGTGCATTCCCACATTCTGCAAAAGTCCTGCAAGACAAATAATGCTTTCTCCTTTTTCCTGTGCCTCTGGAAGCCTCATCTCAGACATCTATCAAGGACTCTCTCTGCAACCTTTCTGAAACTGGAAACTTTCACTGATGGAAATACCAACAGTGTTCTTGTATGCTGGCCTTCAATATGTGTGATGTGCATTTTAATTTGTTAAATGTTTAATCTTTCTGGGAAGTGAATTTTTTTCTGTCTAGTAAGAGCTGCTGTTCTGGCTAGTGTGGAGCTGTCAAATGCAGGTTTGAAATGAACTGGTACTAACTGGATTAATTTGGAGAACCTGTGGATTTTTAGTGCTGTGAAATAAAACTGCACACTTTTTTTCCGTTTTCTGAGCAGCAATAATGACATGATCTTTGGAATCATGGTTGTGTTTTCTTTCAAAATACAGTTGGAAGGCTGCTGTTACATGTGTTGATGTCTCTGATTATTTTAAGTCATCAGATATCTTGGTGGTTAATAGCAAATGCCTTACTTAGGTTTTTATGCTCACATTTTGAGGGGACTAAAGACTTACTCGTTTCCAAGAACCCTGGTGTAAAAAGCAGCAACAATTTCCTGACAAGGTTTTTGCAGATGCCAAAAGGGTGTGGTGGCTGGGATGGCATCATCTTCAATTAAGGGCTGTTTCTGCATTTTTTTTTTGTGTGGATATATTAGTCTGTAAGGCATCTGGAAATTAAAAACAATAGAGGCTGTTTTGTTTAAAACAGGGAAAAAGCCCCCCAGACTGTGCAGTCCCAGGTAAAGGAGTGAAGTGCCTCTCAAATTAAGACACCCCATAGAACCTTTGGGGAAAAATATAATTACCATCCATCTCCCTCTCTCCCTGTTTTTTTGTCTATAATACATTCAAGAGTTGTTGTCTAACTTTTCAAAAGGAAGGTAGTGTTATCAGGTGCTGCTGAGGCAGGAATAATGGCTTATCTTTAAAGTGTTAAATTCTTGCTTTCATGGGCTTTAAATTATAGATTTTCTGGAGTGAAGGTCAGGACTGAGGAGGTTCAGGCTAACAGCATGAGGGGTTTATGGTGCTGGAGTAATTTATTTATTTTATTTAATAATTCCTTAATGTTTAAAGGGACCATTGTTTTTCTGACATTCTGCTGAAAGGTTAGAGCACACCTGTGTTCTGTGTTAACAGAAACAAATCCCCTTGTCTTCAGGGAAGGGATTATTGTGAAAGGAATAGTATGGAGTGAGTGAGATGGATTTTTGTATTGCTTATTTAGGGGTCAGAAAAGCTCTGCAGGCTTGTCCACATTAGTGACCTGTATCTCTCAAGCACCTCCCTGGCTGTGATAACAGGTCCTGAACCTCCTAGAGAAAGAGAAGGGGCCCAGGTGATCTGAGGAACCACTCCAGAAAGAGGATCCAGGTGGGATCAGGCTCAAGGCCCTTCAGCCTGGTGCCCTCTGGCTTTTGGTGGGACGTGATGCCTTGAGCATACAAACACAGCAAACATTCCCCATCTGCTCCTGATTGTGGCTACAGGGGTTTTTTGAGCTAAGGACAGCAGATTTGTTTAGCTTTATTTATTTCTCTTAAGGAATCTGTTCTACACAGCTCTCCTGGTGCTTTCCTAACCCAAAGGCAGGGTTTGCCCCTCTGCCCAGGTGAGACCCCACCTGCAGAGCTGCCCCAGCACAGGAGGGACCTGGAGCTGCTGGAGAGAGTCCAGAGGCTCCAGGATGGTCAGAGGGATGGAGCAGCTCTGCTGGGAGGAAAGGCTGGGAGAGCTGGGATTGTTCAGCCTGGAGAGGAGAAGTTTTGGAGTGACCTCATTGTGGCCTTCCAGGGCCTGAAGGAGCTACAGGAAAGATGGAGAGAGATTTTGGGCCAGGGCCTGGAGTGGCAGGACACAGGGAATGGCTTCCCACTGCCAGAGGGCAGGGATGGATGGGATATTGGGAAGGAATTGTTCCTGGCAGGGTGGGCAGGCCCTGGCACAGGGTGCCCAGAGCAGCTGTGGCTGCCCCTGGATCCCTGGCAGTGCCCAAGGCCAGGCTGGATGGGGCTTGGAGCAGCCTGGGACAGTGGGAGGTGTCCCTGACACGGCAGGGGTGGTACTGGATGGGCTTTAATGTCCCTTCCAGCACAAACCTTTCTGTGATTCCAGACTTGCTTTGCAGTGAGATGTGGTGGATGCTGGAGCTCAGCTGGAGCTTTGGGAAGGTCCAGCTCCTCTCTTTTGAGTCTCTGCTAGACTGTAATTTCAGTCACGTTTCCAGGAGCTGTGATTTGAAAACAGTGAAAGCTTCTAACATTCTCAGTTAGCAGAGTTAGTTACCATATGCAAATGGTGGGGCTTGGCATGTGTTCTGAGCAGCTCTTGTGATAGAGATCTTGTTTCAGTGTTTTTTCCTCTATGCCAGCAGTTCATTGGAGCACTTTTACTGGAAGAGGAGTTAAACATTTGACCTCTTTGCATCCCATTTGTGCTACTTGTGACTTTGATTTTCTTTTCCCCGCATGGGAGGGGCTCATCTTGCTTCTTTATTGCTTGTGCTGACGTTACTCTGTACTTCTCATTGCTACTTTGATTTTTGGCTTGGTTTTACCCTGTGCCTATAAATATGTTTCCTGGGCCACACTTGCACACAAGGTGAGGCTGTGCTGTTGACTTGAAAAGGAGTGAAATGATAATTCTTGTGAACTTCTGTAGGTTTTTATTTCACACTTCCCCCACATAAAATAGCATCCCAAAGGTGTCCTTGTGTATGATGTATTGCTCCTTCTTGCTATTAATGCTGTTTGCTGCTCTCTGAGGATTTTGATTGCCTAAAAATACTTCTGAAAATTGGAACAACTTTCTAATATTTATGAGTGTACAATAGCCTGTATTTTTTAATTATGGTAGTTTGAAATGAATAATTGGTTTGTTAGAATAAATATACAAGGGATGAGGTAGAGGGAATATTTTCAGGCAATCAGATAGTTCTGATAGTTCTGTCCAAAGCACAGGGAGGTGGCTCTTGATCCTCTGTGATCCCACCTTTGTGCTGGATCAGCCAGGACAGAGTTGGCTTTCTGGGCTGCCAGGTCATGTCCAGCTTCTCATTCACCTGTGAATTTAAAAACCCAACCCCCTAAGATCTGGTTCCTGGTTTATGTGCCAGGAGAGAGATTTGAAGTCCTTAGGGGGGTTGATTTTCAGCCTGTAATGTTATACTCACCCTTTGTCTCCCTATTCTGTGTCCTAACATAGTCATTGACCTGCCTGATCCCTCTGGAGATGCCACTTGCATCTCATTTCAGTCTTTGCTTTGCCAGATCTGATGAGTTGGTCCCTCTTCATCCCTCCTCCTCCTCACCTGACTTATTTTAAGTGTGTGCTGGCTTGTTTCACTTCAGTTCTTTTGAACTTTAATGATTGCCATTGTACTTGGTTTTCCAGATGCAGTCTAACAAACAGCTCACTGCTGGCAGGGAGATCTCCCCACCTTTCTTCTTGGGAAGGTTAATCATTAGGCTGATGCTAGTGAGGTTTTAATATTTATTTGGTAGGTAAGGGCTGTTTTCTGTGGCCCTTTGGAGGTTTTGTGCTCTGATTCCCATCTTCTGCTGCAGAACTTTCTCCACCAGATGCCACAGGTCATTTCTTGCACGCAGATTTGCATAGAGCAATTTTTATTTTTTTGCAATATAAAGAGTGTTTCTAGCTATATCATGTGTTTCTCTATTTGCCTGCATGCCTGCTGCTTTTATTATCCAGGGCCTGCTCCCCCAGGGAAGGCTAGGTGCTCCCAGCCCTCTCAAGCATGAAGCATATGCAAAGTCTTGGCTTTGAGGAAAGCCTTTGGGGTTCAGATTTCATCTCCCATAACCCAGAATTATCAGGCTGTTCTGCAGCCCTCGTGGTGTGGCACAGTAAGAACAGCACATCTTTGCTCTGCAGGGAGTGCAGGCTCTGCCCTGAACCCACCAGTGAGGTTTACAGGGGTTTATTATCCCTGGGGATAATCTGGAGGTTTCCTCTTTGCCTTTCTTCTCCTGGGTTTGAGGTCAGGTGAGATGGATCCTCCAGTGTTCCCATGGAGCAGATCTCCCCTGTCTCCATCTGCATCTTTTCCAGGCAGGATTGGGAGCAAATGCCACTCCCAGCATGCCATGGCCTGTCCTGTGCCCCTGTGCTCCATGTCCCTGCTCAGGAATCTTAAAGTTGAAAGGGAACTCAGAGGGGTTCTTGATAGGTTCAGGTTCTTTTTTTGTTTTGTTTTGTTTTCTTTTTCCTTTCCCCTAGGAGCTGCTGCATGTGTTGATCAACCCAACTTTGGACTCAGGGCTGGAGTTGGGTGTCAAAGCCAAATCTGGGGGTGTGCTTGGAGCTTCCAGCTGGATGAGGCAAGACAAGGAGCAGCAGAAGCTCATGACCTACTTCTTCAGCTCTCACACACAGCCTGCAGAGCAGAGACCTGAGCTGCAGGAGACAGCTCTGCTGGTAAATGAGGAATTGTTTCCATCCTGTGTGGCAATGGAGAGCTTTCAGGAGTTTTGAACTCTGTCATGGTTATTGGGCCACTTTGCCTGGAGAAGCTGTAGCTGCCCCTGGATCCCTGGAAGTGTCTAAGGCTGGGTTGGATGGGGCTTGGAGCAGCCTGGGATAGTGGAAGCTGTCCCTGCCCATGGCAGGGGATGGGCTGTAAGGTCCCTCCCAACCTAGACCTTTGAAAATCAGTGTTTGAATGAAGACCCACCTGTCACAAACAGTAAATGTCACCCTGTTTTTTTTTTTTTTTTTTTTAAAGCTTGCCACCTCTACCTAAGAATGGCTTTTCTATAAGAGTGGTAAAAAGTCTTTTCTGGATTTTTCTAAAAATAGCAAAATTGAGATTGAGTTTACTAAACCAGAAACAGTTTCCCTTCACATGGTTTCCTGTGAGAACAGTCACTTTTCTTAGTTGGTGGCAGCACACATCTGTCATGGTTGAGAGCTTGTCTGGAAATCTGTGGGATTTGTCACACAAATCCCCCTAGGGAATGGCACAGGGGGGAAAGTGCTACAATCCAGTAGTGTATTGCAGTTCCTAAATCTGCTTCTGCACAGGAGTGAAGACAGGTGAAAACAGGTGGGGACTGTGGGGTTTTCCCTGTGCTGGCTGGAAAAGAGCTTGGTGCTCCTGTGCACAAGTGTCTGGAGATGGAGGGAGTGACAGGTAGGAGCTGCTGTCACAGCTGGCTGCTTTGTAAAAGGATTAGGTTGAAATTAAACTTCAAAATGTGGTAGGTGCTGACTTCTCTACCTGTGCTTATCCAGCTCTAATGCTGCCTGGCCCTGGAGAGGCTGGATTTTCAATTGCCTCCTTTTAAATTGGATTTTAAATTTAAGTGATTCTGTTTCAATCACGACTGTCCTGGTGGCAGTTCTAGCCAGCCTGCTGTCTTTGTAGATATCTTTGGCCTTTTTTTCTGCCAGCCTGCTTTTGGAAGAAGACATAATGTGACTTATAATCTGAGTTCCTGAGATTACTGGAGGGAAAGTGAATCTGAAAAAATTCCAGGAGCTGAGATCTTTATTCTGGTATTGTAAAAGGAGCAAGGTAGGGATATGGGTCAAAGTCTGTGATAGGGATAAGGAATCACATAGGGCAAAGGCAATACACCTGTAGCAGATAATCACATTCAATAAATAAATATCTTTACTGCAACATGACACACCATGAAAGGATAAGAATCTTTGTTTTGCTTCCAATGGAAAATGTTTGTGAAGTCAATATTTCCTGCCTTGTAGAATGCTGTCCAGGCCCTGGTAGGAATATATATTTTGTATGTTATATATTTCCTGTCTCGGAAGTGTGGTGTGCAATCAGGAGAGCATGAGATCTGTCTGCAAGTGGGAGCTGGGATTGCTCTGGGCTCTGTGGGACAAGCAGGGAAATCTCAAAGGCACTGAAATTTTATAGATAGGCAAAGGGAAAAAGAGAATTATGAACATACAAAAAAAGAAAATAAAAAAGTGAGTGACAAAAATAAAGGATCCTGTCAGAACTTAGTTTATGGATCTGGTGGGCAGTGCCCAGGAAGTTCCACCTGGACAAGAGGCACAGCTTCTTCCCTGGGCACTGCCCAGCCTGAACAGATTGCCCACAGAGCCTCTGGGCTCTCCTCCCTGGGGCTGTTGCAGAGCTGTGTGCACACAGGGCTGTGCCCTGTGCTCTGGGATGGCCCTGCTGGAGCAGGGAGGTGACACCAGGTGCCACTGAGCTCCTTCCAAACTGACCCATCCTGGGATCCTGTGCTGAGCAGTGCTTGGAGGACAGGATACATTTGTACCCTCTCTAAGAAACAACGTGACAGAAGCAGCTGTGGGATTGTATATTTTGCATTTTTACCATTTCCTTAATGATTATGGGGATTTGGTATGTGTGAGATGCCATCCCCAAGCCTGGACCAGTTGCATTGGGAACCTTCAGAACTGTCAGCACAGCTCAGAGTGTGTGTGGGAAAGCAAGATCCTGCTGGGGAGCAGCAGTGGTTGTGTCAGTGGGGCATTAAAAACCCAGCCTGGCATTAAAACCTGGCCTGGCAATCCCAGCTCTGGGTTGTTTAAAGTGAGAGCTGCAGCACTGTGAGAAGACCCAGGTAGGTGCAGAGCCTGTTCCTGGCTTGGGCTCCTCTCTCCCGTTGTGAAATCCTGGCAAACTGGTTTTGAACTTGGTTTCTGTAGCAGTTCTCAACAGCAGTGGGTGTTGCCAGTGCTGGAGGCTTCAGTGGCTGATTTCTTGTCCTTTCTGGAGCTCTTGTTCTCTCAAACAGATTTCTGAAAGTTGGGGATGATCTTGTGTGCTTGAATTCTAGAACAAGGAAAGGAAAAACGTTTCCTGTTCTCATTAAGGTCCTGATTGTTGACTCCAGGAGGTAATGCCCTAAGCTGGATCTCTGGTGCTTCCAGCAGTCTGTGCTTTGCTTTCATAGCTTATTTCTGCTTTGACATCTCACAAGTGAGGCTTTAGGGCTGCAGATCCACCCACCCTTGACTTATACACAGAATTCAACCCCCTTTGTGCAAAGGGTGAAAGGTGAGGTGGATAAGCTGGAAGTGCTTGTTGGGGCAGTTCAGTATCTCTGGTATTTCTGCAGGCTGATGCCTGAGGAGTTACGTGAGTTCAGTTGGGGAGTATGCGGATTTCAAAGGTACTGATCCTAACTGGGGGACAGGATGAGCAGAACTTGTCACACTCCCAGTGACTGGAGGATGCTCCCTTAACTGGGTGACAGCTGCCCCTGGCATTTTGAAAGAACAAAGCCAGAGAATCTGAGAATAAATGGTGCTGAGGGCAACAACTTTGTCTCCATCACTTGAAAAACTAAGCAAGGCACTGAACCTTCATCTGCAGGTTCCCCAGTGCAGGAAAGCAAATTGACAAGAGCAGTGAAGTGCAGGGAGTAGTAGAGTGCTTTCCCACCTAGCAGTCATCAAATAAGGGAGCTCCTGCAAGGATTTAAAAGTATAGTTGTGCAAAGTCAGAGAGAGACAGTGACCTCCCTCCTGTATCTTCCATGTGGCAGAGCTCTGCAAGGCACAGCCCTCTCCTTCCAGTGTGCTTGCCCAGGGGCTGCAGCACTTCTGGGGCTGATAGCTCAGAGCAGAAAGGATGTGGCTTCTTAATTTCCACCTCTGCTGCCTTGTAGAAGGTGTCAGTGAACCCATCCCACTGGTCATGGCCAGCTTGTGACCATTGACATGAGTGTTGGTGGTTTGGGGCAATTTCTTGGGTAATTCTGGGATAGCAATTTCAACTAAGAAGGTGATTTGGAATGAGGAAGATGGATGGAGCAAATGCCTCTCAAGCAGCTGCTTGCTGGGCCTGTTTGGGGGAGTTATTCTGCTCTCTGTTAGTGTAAGAGGTTGCACAATGGGCTCCTAAGAGAGCTTTTTCACTAGGGATTTATTGTCCCTTTGAGATCAAGGTGTAGGGCACTACAGACTTGACAGGAAAATGCTGAATCCCAGTGCACAGGGCAGATCACAGGGTCATGACTTTCTTTTGTCAGGAGAGGAACAACAGTCTCCTGTAAGCAGAGTAGGAGTCCCCACAAATAAAAATACTCCCTGCAATCATGAAATCACAGAATGGTTTCAGTTGAAAAGCATCCTAAAGCTCATCCAATTCCACCCTGTGCCATGGGCAGGGACACCTTCCACTATCCCAGGCTGCTCCAAGCCCCATCCAGCCTGGCCTTGGACACTGCCAGGGATCCAGGGGCAGCCTCTGCCTGCTTTGCTGGCATCATGCTGCTTTCCCTGGCTGTGTGGGACTGAAGCTCTTCTTCAACAGCCCAAGAAGTTCTTTGATGAAAATTGAGTGTCACTAATTTGTGAGGCAATCAACTCGAATTTTTATTTCTTGCTTCATTTCCGACTGTCTCATTTGTTGCTTCCTTGAAAATCCCCACACAAACTAAAACTTGTGAGAATAGCCAAATATATTTAGTTACTGTAGCTTAATGTAACAAAAGTTCATGCCATTCTTAGCATTGAGCTTGGGAAAAATAAGTGAAAAACCCTTGGATCTTATACACAAAATATTAGTTGCTCAAATTCTCAGGCAGTTTATGAGCAGTCAGTTTAATTCCTGGAAGGGAAATAACTTTGATGAAGTTAGAAGTGAAGAATGATGCAACAAATGGAGATAATGTTGACTCATTTTCTGTCTCACTGATGGGTATCTAGGGGAAACATGGAGGTGTTACATGCTCTGGATGCTAATTTTTCTATTACATTGTAATTGTAATACTAATTTCCTGCCTTTCCCCTCTCCTTTCTACAGCTGACTTAATGAAAAAAAAAATGTTTTCCTTGAGAAGTGCCCTGCTAGAACCACTTGTGTGTCAGGCCAGGATGGTTTAGAGTGGTCAGTTGTTACAGAAGCCCCTCTTTGTGCCTTTTCTTCTTCACAGTCCCCTTTGTTCTGCTCCTTGTTCTTCAGTAAATGTTTCCCTGCTGCCCTTGGTTGGGCACCTTTTCCACCTTGCTGCTTTACTGGAGGTACAGAAAGGCAAGGTAACATGGAGAGGGAGTAAAGATGTGAATTTAAATGTACCAGGATGGACTTTTCCAATGGATATTGTATTCAGCCTTCTTTCCCTGTTCTTCCAACCTTACCGTGTTGCTCCTATGGCAGAAGTTTATTCTGCCCTTAATGGAGAACAACAATATTAGGAAAAGCAGGGAATGAGTGATGCTGAAAAGCGACCCTGGTATTATTTAGCTGAGTTAATCCCAAATGTAATGCCATGGGTTTAACTGGAATTACACTGGGGATTAGTTCACTTGATAGCTGATCACACTCTAATAGCTGCCTGGCTTTGGGAGTTGGTAGAGCAGGTGCTGTTGCCTCCTTCCAGCCCCATTCCTTCACCTCCATGTGTTCCCACAGTGGCTCTGCTCTTCCTGCAGCAAGATCTCATTTGAGGAACCCCATTTATCCTTTCACTGCTCCCCTGGGGTTTCCCATTTTATGTTTTAAGCATTGCAAAATCCCAACACCTTTTTCCTTTTCCTTCAAGGGGCTTCACTCAGGGCCCAGTCACAGCATCAATGATTTTAAACTCTGCTGGAATGAAGGACAGAGACTAAACAGGAGTAATCTGTGGACTGCTAGTGATCATGAGCTGAACAGGTCCCAGGAAGTAACCTCTGCAAGCTGGACCTGGAGGAAGCACTTGCTCTTCCAGGCACAATGAGCAGTGAGGTATCTCCTCCTAGAGGAGAGGCAGCACAGTTGGCACAGCCATCCTTGCAGCCCTGGCCATCCATGGATGGCTATGGAGCAGGAGGACAAGTACCGTGCTGGATGGGACCGTACACCTTAGGTGTAGATATACCCTCCCACCAGGATCTTCCCGTCTCTGTCCCTCGCTCAGGGGCCATCCCAGAGCTGTACTGTGGTTTCCCTCCACCAGGACATTGCCTGTGCTTCCCTCTGTTCAGCAGAGTTCTGCGACCTGAGCTTTTCCAGCAGTGGAAATCTGAGGATTTTGGGCAAAGCTGTCAGTCACGGGATTTCTCTTCCCCTCACCTGCTGCTCTTTTCTGGGAGGTTCTTCTGCGTTTCTTTTCAACTTTTTTGGTATTTTGGCCAAACCCTCAGGGTCCGACCTCCAGCACTGCTTGGTTTTAAACATTTTTATCATCATCATCCTCGGGAGGTGCTTTTCCTCCCAGCAGTGTCGTGCGGGCTGCTGTTCCTCCTCCCTCTCCTCGAGCCGGGCCGTGGCAGGAGAGCCCCGAGCGCTTCATTCTGGGGCACTTCCATCGGGAGTGCCGTGGCGCTCCTTCGGGGGGCTGGGGCGGCGCCCCCCGGCCCGCAGCGCCCTGCCCGGTTCCCCCGGGGGCCGGACCGGAGGAGGCGGCGGCGGGGGCGGGCGCAGGGCGAGAGGGGCCGGCCCAGGGCCGCGCTACGTGTCCCGCAGCCCTTATAGCCCCGGCCCGCCGGGCCCGCCGCCGCAGCACCATGTCGGGCCAGGAGAACACGGTAAGGGACGCGCCGGGGAGCGGGGCCGGGCGGATCCCGCTGGCTCTGCTGCGCTGGGATCCCCGGGCAGCGGCAGCGGGGCGCTTCGGGAGTTCCCCAGCCCATTCCTCCATCGCTCGGGATGGCAGCGGGGCGCTCCAGGAGTTCGCCAGCCCATCCCTTCCCTCCTCGGGGATGGCAGCGGGGCGCTCCGGGCGCTCGCCAGCCCAAACCTCCATCACTCGGGCCGGCGGTGATGGCAGCGGGGCGCTCCAGGAGTTCCCCAGCCCGTCCCTCCATCGCTCGGGCTGGCAGCGGGGCGCTCCAGGAGTTCCCCAGCCCGTCCCTCCATCGCTCGGGGATGGCAGCGGGGCGCTCCGGGAGCTCGCCAGCCCGTCCCTCCATCTCTCGGGCTGGCAGCGGGGCGCTTCGGGAGTTCCCCAGCCCGTCCCTCCATCGCTCGGGATGGCAGCGGGGCGCTCCGGGAGCTCGCCAGCCCGTCCCTCCATCGCTCGGGATGGCAGCGGGGCGCTCCGGGAGTTCCCCAGCCCGTCCCTCCATCTCTCGGGATGGCAGCGGGGCGCTCCGGGAGCTCGCCAGCCCGTCCCTCCATCGCTCGGTCCATCATTCAGTGCGCGCATCCCCCGCTCCGCATCCCGCGCCTGTCCCGCTGTGCCGACATCCACGGGTCCCCTCCAGGATCGTGCCTCGCTCGTGGCTTTTTGTGTGTCCCCTGCCCCGGTCCCAGGCGGGGGAAGGAGTTGGTGAGGCGGTCACCGCCGCCGTCAGGTTCCCAGCATCGCTGCACAGCCAGCGCTGTAGAAAGCGCACGGCAAAGCGAAGTAATCGCAGTTCAGTGAGAAATTAAAATTGCAAATCACAGCCGCAGCCAGACATCGCGTTCCGCTTGCCAGCTGCCCTCCCCTGCTCCTTGGATCTGGGATGGGAGCTCTGGGTCCCTCTGGCTGTGCGGACGTTTTCCAGGTTTTAAATCAGAACCAGAAGAAATCTTGACGTAAGTCTTTCGGGCTGCTTTTTGCTGGTTGATTTGGAGTTTTCTCTAAAGTTCGCCATAAACTTTTCCGATGGATTTGGTGCATTCTGGACACAGTGGTAATCTGTCCGGGGAGGAATGCACCCAAAACCACACGGAACAAAGCGCGCCTGTGCGGCGGGGTGTTCTTGGAAACGCAAAAACCTGTGGTTTAGGGATTATTTCAGGCAGGGGAGGTGCGAGCCGTGAGCTGTGTATGGGAGTTCTGTTTATTGCTGTGACAGGAGAGAGGCATTACTGAACTTCCAGAATAATCCCTCTCCTTTGCCTCCACCCTGGGCTGGAAAAATGACCTTTATAAGCGAGTTTGCGGCTGACCTTTGTGCCGTGGCTGTCAAAACAGATGCTATCAGCTTGACAGCTGTAGGCGGATCTTTGTGCGCTTATCCGCCAGGTATCTGATGGAGTGAGAAAAGGCGTGATTTCGCCAATTACGAGAGGTTTGGGGAGTGATGGCGAAACGGTGATGTCCCATTAGTGATCTTCCTGTCCCTTGCCAGGAAGATGCGGCTGCACGGAGCGTAAAGGAAGTTCTCTCCCCGAACTGCAACCTCAGCAGTTTCTTGGTTTCAGCCATCTCCAGTTTATATCAAAAGCGTGGATAAGGAATTTCACTTTGTTCAGGGTCCTTCGACCTTTTTTTGTGCCCGCAGACAATTTGTTGTGATGCCTTTTGTAGCTGTAACAGCCAAAGGTGTTCCATTTAAAAAGGAAGACACAATAATTTATCCTGTTGAGATCCCTATTGATACAGCAGTAGGATCATCCTTCTGTTGCCCCTTCTTACTCCCCATTCTTCATTCTCCCAGTGACACGAATCCTTATTTCTCCTAAAAATCCCTGTTGCTACTAAAACCTCAGTTTTATCACAGTTTCATGATGTGGGCTGTGCATTAATCTTTGTCCCACAGACCAGGTTTTGTGAGGCTGGATGTTACCAGCTGAAGGGATGTCAGAGCTGGGTTTTGCAGGTGATGTTGATCAGCTGTCACATTTTGGAAAGGCACAGCAGTGCCAGCTGTTGTGAGATGGACCACTGTGTTATTTGACATTGCTCCTCATTTTGCAGATTGGATAACTGGAAGCCCGGGATTTAAATCCTAAGTTCATCTTGAATGCTCTCTGGAGTTTGAAGAAAAAAATTATTATTTTTTTTTAATCTGCATGTGTTGTTATTATAAATGAGCATGGCACCTCAATTCTGCCTTGTGTGAAGACCAGAGTCTTGGTGTGCAGGAATCTCTTTGGCTGGTTAATGTGGAAACGCTTTATGCTCACTTCACTTCTGCTCCTGCCACTGCAAGAGCTATGAAGTCCTCTACGTGCCAGGCACTGCCCTCCTGTTCCCAGCCCTCCCTGACAGAAAGCCTTTATTTCTGGCCAGGTTCAGGACTGACTTTTTGGTCAGAAGAACAGTCTGTGTCCATGACCTTAAAGCCTCAATGTCCCTCACAGAGCCCTCCTGTGTGCCTGAGTGGCAAACCCCGCTCTCAGGAGCCAGCACACCGTGAAGGGAGCAGTGAGGGAGGTGCAGCTGCCCTTGTTCATTGTGTGGGCTCTTGCACAGCGTGGCTTTCAGGGCTGAGGGGTTCTTTGAGCTCTGTGGAACGAGCAGCTCGTTCCCCCCGCACCTGCGGCGCCGCCGGAATTTCCGCAGCCTGTGCCCTGTGCTGGGCGGCTTTTCCTGCAGGGCAGGGGGACACAGATGCTGCACTGTGCTCCAGGGAAGCTTTCCATCAGCCCAGAGTCACCTGGCAGGGTGACTGCCTGCGTGGCTGTGTGTCCCCAGGGCTGTGTGGAGAGTGCAGCTCAGCACATCCCATGGGATGGAGGCGTTGGGAGCCCTGCTCCCGGCCAGTTGAAGTTTCTCTTCACCTTGCAGGTGCTTGGGGAGAATGAGAGCCCACTCCTGAAACTGCCTTTTCCAGGGGAAGAGTTTCAGCTTTGTCACCTGCCTGGTGTCACAGCAGCATCTCCAGGAATCTGGCTGGTGTGGCATCCCTGGCTTGCAGCTGTAACTTCTGCTAGCTCACTTGTGTTTGTGTAGGGCTTATGTGCAAATGATGTGGGCTTATTTAAATTTATTTAAAGAGGAGCAACAAACCCACAAGATCAGATGTCAACCCTGAGGAAAGAGGCTTAGTTTCTTTGCCTATAAACTACTCCCATGTCAAAAAAACCAGAGCTGCAGGGCAGAGTTCAGATGGACTGAGTGATACCCCAGGCGAAGCAGAAACATCTCCATCAATTTAATTGCCAAGCAACATGAAAGAAAAAGCTTATTAAAGCACCCAAAGCGTGCATTCATCTCCTCTCACACTTACTCTTAATTGTTGCCTTGATCATAAGGAGCAAAACAACTTGAAAGATGTTTATTTTCAAAGCAGCTCTGAGTAGCTCATTGCAGTGACACTGCTTAGGGGACAGGGCAGCAAAGCCCTGATTTCAGGGAATTAACGTGGCTTGCTCTGCATTGAGTCTCTCAAGAAAGTGAGTTTTCTAAAAGCCATGTTTTATCCAGCGAGTCACAAGCTGCTTGTCCTTACAGCATGATTTATTCTGTGGAACACAGTGCCCAGCTCGTTGCCCCGTGACATCCAAAGGTGATTGTTTTCAGCTGCTCATCACACGCTTGGGATTTCTCGGTTTATTTCCTGTTAGTTTCTTTGCTTTATATCTCTTTCCTTTGGAGACCGTGGAAAGCTGAGGTGATTAACTTTTGTTGCTTTATTAATGATAACTTTCTCCCCTTTTCTCCCAATTTTTTCTGAAGCCCTTTGCTATTAGAAACTTCCCTTTCCAGTCTCTTGCCCCAGCATTGCTGTTTCATTCACCTGGGCTGCCAGTGTGCCAGACCAGTGTTTAACAACCACACTCAGCTCCTTAAGAGCAGGCAGGTTCAATTTGAGGGATTTCAGGGAAGAAAAGCCAGGAAAAGTTGCAGGTTCCTAAATATGAATGCCTTCTCCTTTCCATGCTTGAGCCCTCCAGGGGTTGGGGAACTAAATAACCATCTTGGTGTGGTCTGAGCACTTCTGCTGGTGGTGGTGGTGGTTGGAGTGGTGCCGCCATCCAGGGGGATGGCCAAGGCATCAAAACCCAGCTCTAGCTCCTGCAGCTCTGAGAGAGAGCACTGGAGTCAGCATATTCCTTCCTGTCCTGCTGCTGGACTCCAGATAAACACAGGCTGCAGCCTCCTCTGGTTTTCAGGCTGCACACACCGAGGCACAGCCAGCCACGAGTCCCTGCCAAAACCCCTAACACAGGTGTAGGTTTCCATCCCTGCCCCTGCAAGAGCATTTAGTCAATCAGCAAGTGATGCTGAAGGCTCCACACCAGCCAGGCATGTGCACTGCAGCTGCAGCTTAGACTCAGGCCACGGAGATTTTGTTTTGCTGGAGGGTTTTCAAGACAAACACTGGCATATTTGCTTTTTTATTTTATTTTAACTGGGCTGATGTTGATCCTGGAGGGTGCCTTTAGAAATGAGAAGCCCTTGCCTATCTGAAAGCAGGTGTTTTAGATAAACTTACAGCTCTATGTGCCCCCAAAAGATAAGAGACACACAGGGCCTGTGTGAGTGCTTGAACCTGTGCTTTGGTCACACTGCTCATACACTTTGCTTCCCCAAAACCCATTAAGAAAAAGGCTGTGTAATTCAGGTTGCCATTTATGAATTTGCTGTTATCATGAGCAGGGTGTCACAGCTGAAGGGAGTGAGAAATAGCTCCTTAATGGTTTCACAGCTTAATCATTTCCAAGTGAAAATTTACACAGAGTGTATCATTAACAAAAGGAGGGATGCAAAAAAAGCCCTGGGTGTGCGTCATGCCACGGGATGCTGGGAAGTTGGGATTTGCCTGTGGGGCTGGTAGTTCCTTGCTAGCACTGCCTCCTGTCCCTCCCAGAGTGGTCTTTGCTCCTTTGCTCACAGCCTGGCTCGGTTACAGCTCCATGTGTCAAAAGCTTTGTCTGCTGAGTGGGTGCCAAAGTGTGTTCAGAGAGCAGAGCTTGAGGAAGGAGTTGTTTTACACAGATTTGATTTTATTTTCTGTTAGCTGCAGCACTCTGTGGGTTGTTGAGAAGAGCTTTTTCTGTGCTTTGCTGGCAAACAACAGTCTGCACCTACATTTCCAAGGCTTTCTGACCTGGAGGTCTTTGTGGCCTCTCTGGCAGAACAAAATGTTTTCTTCGATATCAAACTGTGTTTTAGCTTCCCATTGTGGTGCAAAAAGTGTGGTTGGGCTGGAGGTCATTTTTCATCCCTGCCCAGCCCTTCTGATGGGAAGATCATTAGGTTGTGTTGCCAGTGAGCGTGGGAAGAGGGGGAAAAATTCCTTTTAGAGGAGGGGTTTTTTTAGAGGGCTGCTATGGGGGTCTGAGCTAGGCACCTGCCATGGCTGGGGCAGCTCATTGCATCTCTGGAAAGCTGATCTGAGACCCTGGGGATGGATGTGAGAGGTGTCAAGCCCCTGAAGTCCAGGGGAGCTGCTCTTCAAATGTAAATCATTTTTATGTCTTATATACTGTCGGAGCTGAAGTTTCCATCTGCTGTTGGTCTTATTCTCTACTTGCCTTCTGTGGTTGTAAAACTGGGGGTGATGCCACCCTCTGAGAGATGCTGGGAGTTTGCATGAATGTGTGAGGGACCAATTAACAATAATCTCCAAGGAAAAGGTGGAACTGTCCTTGGACCAGCCTTTTAGCAGAGTGGAATGACTAAGGGCTGTGCCTACACCTGCTTTAGGGAGGGGTGGGGAAATGCTGAGCAGCCACTCACTCAGGAAGAGTCCAACATCCTTGGTGCTGACTTAGGCCAGGGTTTAGGTAACCCTGTGTGCACCCACACATGGAAATCCCCTCTTGGAGCTTGTAGGGTTCAGGAAAATTCATCCTCCTGGTGTCCTCAACTTGGACTTGTCTCCCACAGCTGGTTTTGTGGAGCAGCACATTCAGTGGTACAGCAGTGGAAACAGCCCTGTGTTCACCCAGCAGGAATTCTGTGGCAGGGGCTGAGGAGGTGCTGAGTGAGGGAAGATCTGGCTTTGTCCATCCAGCAGCTGAGAGTGGGAGCCTGGAGAGAGTTTAAGGCTGGGACACCAGTGCATTGTCCCCCTTTCCACTGGTTTACAGCCTGAGATACCAGAGGCTGTGCCTTTCCTCTTGATAGTCCTTGATGAACTTTCCTTCCATGAATTCTTCATAAGGATTTTTCCAGCCTAGTGAACTTTTGGCCCGCCAGACAAAATTCCCCCATTTAACTGTGTCCTGTGTGGTGCTTCTGGCTGAGCTCCCCTGCTCTCCTTCCTGCTGCTGCTTTTGCACTTTGGAAACCCTAAAGGAGCTGCTGAGGTGGAGAGAGGTGTCCCATGATCTGCTGGTGACCATTGACCCCTGCAGAGTCAGGCAGGGAGAGGAGCAGTGTGGCCATGGCACTGAGAGCCCCCAGCCCCCAGCCTGTCACCAGGCTGCCACCAGGTCCTGCAGAGGAGAAGCCTCACAGAATAATGAGTTCATTTACACAGTCACAGAATCATTGAAAATCCCTCCCAGCCCATGGAGCCCAAGCTGTGCCCAGTGCCCACCTTGTCCCCAGCCCAGAGCCCTGAGTGCCACCTCCAGCCCTTCCTTGGACACCTCCAGGGATGGGCACTCCAAAGCTCCCTGGGCAGCCCCTGCCAAGGCCTGAGCACCCTTTCCATGCAGAAATTCCTCCTGCTGTCCAAGCTGAGCCTCCCCTGGCACAGCTTGAGGCCGTTTCCCCTTGTCCTGTCCCTGTTCCCTGGCAGCACAGCCCGACCCCCCCTGGCTGTCCCCTCCTGTCAGGGAGTTGTGCAGAGCCACAAGGTCCCCCTGAGCCTCCTTTTCTCCAGGCTGAGCCCCTTTCCCAGCTCTGTTCCCTTCCCTGGTATCAGAGATAGATGTATTTTAAAACCTGATGAAGCTGCTTGAGACACAGACCCTCTGTAACTCCCCCTCCTTATGAAACCACTGCAGCTTCTCTAAAGACAGAGGATTTCTTTCCTTATGCTGGGCATGGTAAAAAGGGGTGCCTTATCCCCATATCATTGAGAACTGTTTTCAGGTTTAGGGTGCCTGTCCTGCCACAGCAGGAGGCAGGGCATGTACAGTGCCATATTTACCATGGAGAACCACAGCCCACTAATTAAATTCCTGAATCTCATATTCGGAGGTGGGGGGGAAATTATTTACAATTCTACCTGGAAATCTTTTTGATACTGAAGTTAATGTGTAGTCAGAATCTGTACCTTTGCCCTTCTCCTCTCCTCCCTGCAATGTGACTGACTGATACTCAATTTCCCCTTTCCATAACTGGATCTTTTTCTCCAGGAGAAGGTAGAAAAGAGGGGCTGTGTGTTCTGGGTGGCTTTGCTGGCAGACATCAAACCAAGGCAGCTCTTCTGCAATGTCAAACCCATTGTTTGCAAAAGGAGCAGGGGCCCAACTGCTCAGGCAGGCTCATCTGGGGGAGATCATTTAGCAGAACTGCTCTGAAAATTAAACACTGGGCAACCACGGAGGGGTTTCATGTTTAAATTGTTGTTTTTGTCAGTGCCTGACAAAACGCTTTGTTTGTTAAATATTTGTTGCCCCTGCAGCTGTCCCTTGAGATTTCAGGAATGAAGATTGGGAGATTGTTTTTATAACATCTGTCCTGGCCTTACAAGTTTATCCCAAAAATGCAGGCACTCAGGATGAGTCACTGGCTTTTCTGCATCGAGGAAATTAGAGTAGTGATGTCACCTCATTCCAAGATAAGGGAACGCCTTAGCTGGGAGCCTTCAGATTCCAGTACCAACTGCTGATTTGGACTCACAGTATAGAAATCAATGATTTTGTTGATTTTCTTCTCTCTTTTTTTTTTTTTTTTTTTTTTTTTTTGTGTGCCAGTGTTGTATAAAACTTGATTGTGACAATCCATATGAATTCATGCCAAGAGAAAAATATTTGAGCTGCCATCAGCAAATAAGGTCTTGCTAAGAGCTCAGAAATTCTTGTGACTTAAGAAAACACAGCTTGAAAATCTGGTGTGTTTAGCAGGGTTTGGCAGCTCCAGCTGTCTGTCTGCAGGCTGAAAGGCTGCTTGTTTTGGGGCACTGGGATGGCTCTGCTGCTCTCCTTGAGGTTTTCTGTGTTCCTGGCAGGGCCCCGGGGGTGAGTGCCAAGGAGAGACTGAGTGTGCTGGGCTTTATTCAGAGCATGGGGTGGAGAAAAGAACCCCAGCCCAGCATCCTGCTCAGGACAGGGAGTGCTGGCAGCCCCTCAGCCTCAGCAGGGCTTTGTTGGCATGGCAGTGTCACTGCTCAGCTCAGTCTGGAAAGGAAACACAGTTTTCCTGGGATTCCTGCTCACCTCCAGGTGCTGGGAAAGGAGACTCATCCCTGTGGGTGGCACAGCAGGGACAGCAGCATGGGAGCAGGGAGGTGGGCAGTACAAAAGATGCTTGCAAGGTGCCACTTCCCCACCTGGGCTTGCATCCTGAGGGGTTAAACAGGCAAAATTTCCAGATTAACTCTGCCTTGCTGGGGTTTTTCTCTTGGGAAAGAATGGGGCTGTGTTTAAAGCATTTTCTGCCTTAGTGCAGTAAATGAATATTTGGGGAAAGTCCATGGGTTTTGGGTTACAAGAGCTAAGCTAGGATGTAAGAGATGCCAAGGTTTCTCCATTGTTCTTCAATATGATTGTAATCAAATCTTTGCTTCCACAGACAAAATCCCCCTTTTTCCTCTCTTCTTCCTTTTCTTTGGAGTATCAGTTTTGCTCTTTTTCAGCAAATGACTCTTTTACAGGAGGTTTTCCCCCTTGGTTGCCCATGGATACATGGATTCATCAGGGCAGCTCTGGTAGAAGAAAATGATTTTTTAAGAAAACTTTGATGAATAATTTTTATACATCAAATGCAACTGGTAGGAATAAATATTTTTAGTTTTGGTTTGTTGGGTTTTTTTGGGTTTTTTTTTCAGTATGCTGGCAAGAATTGGGAGAGTTTTTTTTAATGATAGGGTAGCTCAGTCTCCTGAGGCTTAGGGAAGTGTTTGACTGCAAACTCAGAATCACAGAATCTCCTGGGCTGGAAGGGACCCACAAGGATCATCAAGCCCAATTCCTGACCCTGCACAGGACATTGCAATAACCCCTCCATGTCCTTGATCCCACTGCTTGCCTGTGCAAGGCAAGTGAAGGCTTGCTTGATGATTCTATAATTTTAAAAGCCCATTCTACCATTTGCAAATAGGATCAGCTGAAAACATTTGGAAAGCCTCTATTTTTATTTTGATCTAATTTTTCCTTCCTGGAGACATGTCCAGGCTGCGGTACCAAAATAGGGTGTGTGTGAAACGCTTGACTGGAAAAAAAATGAATCATATTCCTGGTGCTGTGAGCTTGCCCTATAAATAAAAAGGCAGCTGGGGGAGTCCTGACCCTGCCCTGGCTGTTGGGTCAGGGTTTCCCCAGGGCTCTGAGTGCTGCCAGCTGGATGCTGGTCCTGCTGCTGAGCGAGCCGGACGTGTGAGTGACGTGTGCTCGGTGTGATCCCGATTTCGGGAGTGAGTCCCTCTCTGGAGCAGGATGCTGCTGCAGCCTGCCACGAGCTGTGGCTCCTGGACAGCTTCCAGATCCATGCCTGTGCCAGCTGCAGCAGGCAGGGGTGAATTGAGGGCAGTGTAAGGACACAGCTCGGACCTGATGGGCCACCACGATGGCTTCGTGGCTCTCGGGTGCCCCATCTCCTGCAGCATCAGCACCTTCCTGGGTGGCTGAGCCTGAGGGTGTTGTGTGCACTCAGGGGATCTCCCTAATGGCCTGCTCAGCTCCCATCTGTCCTTCATCTCCACCCCTCAGCTGTGGAACGTGGTGCTTGCAGTTGGTTCTTGCCATGCTCCCACTTGTGATGCTCCCAGGGAGGTGCTGGTGGAAGAACTGGGGATGTGGAGGCAGGAGGAGGTGCTGCCCTAAGGACCAGAGTTTATACTTGAATTCCTAGTGGGAGATGCCAAAACATCTGTTCAACTTGTTGGGACAACCCTAAACCCAAAGGGGCCACAGAGCTGGGGAGGGATTCTGATGAGGAGCAGCTGAGGGAGCTGGGGAAGGGGCTGGAGCCCCAGGAGAGGCTGAGGGAGCTGGAAAGGGGCTCAGCCTGGAGAAAAGGAGGCTCAGGGGGACCTTGTGGCTCTGCACAACTCCCTGACAGGAGGGGACAGCCAGGGGGGGTCGGGCTGTGCTGCCAGGGAACAGGGACAGGATGAGAGAAAACAGGCCCAAGTTGTGCCAGGGGAGGCTTAGACTGGATATTAGGAAACTTTTTCATGGAAAGGGTTGTAGAACATTGGAATGAGCTGCTCAGGGAAGTGGTGAAATCACCATCTCTGGAACTGTTCCAAAAACATGTGGATGTGGCCTTTGAGGACATGGTTTAGTGGTGGTGCTGGGTTGATGGTTGGACTTGATGATCTTGAAGGTATTTTCCAACCTTAGCACCTCTATAAGCCCATGATTATAAATGTTTCTTGTCTGGTGCATTTTCTACTAAAAGTGCAGTGGTTCTGCTCCCAACAAACACCAGTGATGTCTGGGAGAGCCCTGCACACCACGTGCTTGTAACTGCCAGATGAGAAGAGAAGATGCTCCCTGATAAGATCTCCTTGAGTAGTCACACATAATTTATGTGGGCAAGCACAGCTATTCCCTTCCAAGGCCAATAACTTCAGGAGGAGCTGAGGTCACTCTTTTGGACGCTATGAATTGAGCAATGGTGGCTCTCAGAGCAGAGGACTGATGGTTCCTGACCTCCAGCAAGACTCCCCTATCTCAGAGGCCACATCTCATTGTTCAGGAGGATCAGTCAGGAAAAACTTCCTGCCTCTGGCTGCAGCCTGCTTGCACACAGCAGGGCAGCATCTTGTCCCACCAGGGTGGTGATGGAAAGCTTCTTCCCTTTGGAAACCAAGCCAAGAGACCCTTGGCAGGCAGCTCAGTCAAGCCTGATCTTGGCATCTCTGTGTCCATGGAAGGGTTCAGGAGGAGGGGAAACCAAAAGCAGAGTTGGGATTTGGTTTCTTGGTCCTCTGCAGCCTCAGTCCAAGGTTTGGAGCAACGTGTTTGTTTTTTTTTCTCATTTCCTGGATGAGGTAAGGCAGGGTGGGCTGAGCACTGAGCTCATCCAGACAGGGCCAAACAGCAGATTTCCAAGGGATGGGGAGAGCGTGGCCATGTCATCTTGAACCATCTGTCTGGCAGGGAGTGCACAGCCCTTCTTTGGATATGATGCTGGGACATTTAGTGCCTTGTTTGGGCTGAATTATAAATCAGAAGCTCCTCTCCCAAATCTCATTTCCTTGACCCAGATTATTCCAAGACTTACCAGTGTCCTAAATTGTCCCTGCTTTAGGGCCCAACATCCAGCTGTCAGTGTTGTGATGATAATTGGATTGTCTACTTAAATGTGTTTGATTTGCAGTGACAGGGTTAAAAACCTGAGAATCAAATCAGTAGGACAGCCCTGAATAAACCCCATCCACTGCTTCTCTCTGCCTCCCAACCATCTTGCAGGATATATGCTCTTCCTAGGCAAAATCTCTCCAGGATTTGCCATTAATGATCAGTTTTCCTGGTGCCTTCACTCTCTTCCACCACCCTTCTGGCTTCCCAAACCATTCCTAGCTGGTGGATGATGAGGTGGGAAGTTGGTCTTTCCCACTGAAGAGCCCATTCCCAGCTAAGCAAGCTCCCAGCCCAGCCATCCCATTGCTCAGGGCTGGGAAGAGTTTCCTGGGAAGTTTATGAGCAGAGCAGGAAAATCTGAGGGATTTGGGACCATCTGGAGCTCCCAGCAGGTGGGAGATGTGTGACAGTGCTGCTGAATTGCAAAAATGCCCTCAGTGGTGCTTTCCCAAGCTCCCAAAGGTGCCAGTGTGCAAAATAACAGCTCTGAGATGCTCACACAGCACAGATTTATGGCACAGCAACCTGTACTTAGAACAATCTCCTTACATCAGCTGTGCAGGAATGTGCCAGATCCTGCATCTTCCCGAGGTATGGATGTTATCGTGGCTCATCTCCTGTGAGACACAGCCTGAACTCCTGGGAATGGGAGAAAATTAATCCATGGTGGTGCTGTCTTGCCTTTGCCAGCTCAAAATGTTCAAACTTTTGACAATCCCTTGCAAAAAAACCCCACAAAAAGCAACAGAGTGGAAAAACCACAGAAACCAAGTCATGAGCTATTTATCCTTTATTCTCTGAGTCACAGGATGTGTAGCATTCACTTGCCTTTTCAGGGGCAGGTATAGAGATGTCTTGGGTTTTTTATAGAAGCACAGACTGGTTTGTGTTGGAAGGGATCTTAAAGCCCATCTGATCCCACCCCTGCCATGGCAGGGACACCTTCCACTGTCCCAGGCTGCTCCAAGCCCCATCCAGCCTGGCCTGGGACACTGCCAGGGATCCAGGGGCAGCCACAGCTGCTCTGGGCATCACTCCCCAACCTTACAGGGAAGGATTTCTTCTGTATGACTAATCTAAATTTCCCCTCTTTCAGTCTGAACCCATTCTGCTTGTCCTGTCACTCTGATGAACAGTCCCTTTCCAGCTTCCCCATTGACTCCCTAATTTACTGGAAAGTTCTTGAGGTCTCCATGCACCCTTCTCCTCTTTCTGGATATGTATTCAGGATATATTCATATCCTTGTTCCCTCCTTGTTCTTTCCCTTGTGTACCTCAGTTGGGAACATCATCCTCACAACTAACAAGTACTTGTGGCTATTTCATGTGGGACATTCCTTGTAGAGGTGCTGTTGCTGGAGCTGCAGGGCACAGCCAGGCTGTTCCACCCTCAGCCCTGCAGAGGCTCTGGGGTCAGCAAGGCCAGGGAACCACCAGAATTAGGAAACACCAGAATTCAGGCCTCTGGCTCAGCGTTGTGCTGGTGCCCTGTTTGCTTGGGAATGCACATGGACACATCAGGGGTTGTTTCCTCTGCCTCCCATCCCATCCAGCTTGGCTCTGCTCCTGCCCAAGTGCAGTTCTTGTGTTACCCAGCCAGTAAATTAGCACCTGAAGTGGCTCTTGTTTTGCAAGCCTGATTAAAGTGATAGGTGAGTCTGTCTGTGTTTGAAGCTGTTGAGAAGGGAAGGAGGGTGTCTCTGCCTGCCTGCAAGGGGGGTCAGTCACCTGGCAGTGCTCCTGCAGCAAAGCCAGTCACCTTCTCCCTTCTCCCTGCTGGCATGAAGGCATCACCACCAGAAACACCCTAGCAGGGGCAGAGAGCCTCCAAAAAACGAGTCTGTGCTGCTGAGACACCGAAGCACCAGAGTGTTCACCAAGCTGGCTAGTTAATGAATTTTCATTTCTCTCCCATCTGTTTGTCCCAGCAGAGATTTCCTTTTGCACTGACAGCACAAAGGTAACAGAAGTGCTTTGCTCTGCTCTGTTTTCCCAGGGATCCACCAACGTGGTTTACCAAGCCCACCATGTCAGCAGGACTAAGAGAGGACAAGTTGTCGGCACCAGGGGAGGATTCCGAGGCTGCACGGTCTGGCTCACAGGTATTTTTGTCTGGGTGTGAAAGTGAGGCCTCACCTGTGAAACTCCATGAGTGTGGCTGGCAGGTGGGGATTTGGGATCTGCAGGAAACATCAGCGTTCCCTGCGAGCCGGGAATTGCAAAACATCCCCACGTGGGAATCGCAGCGAGATGTTCTCCCTGGCAGCTGCTGCCCATAACTAATGTCTTTATGGATTTCCCAGCTGCTATCAGGTTCCTTTGAACATGTCAGAGGCCCTCAGGGTAGCACTTGTTGTTCCCAAGTGTGTAGCTGAGGAAGCCTTGGCTCAAATCCAGCCAGTCTTTGGCAGGGGAAGGTACCCAGGGTTGTCCAAAACGCGGATGTTTTCATTCAGGAGTTGTGGGAAGTTTATTGGGACATGTAGGTCTGCTCTGTTTGAGGCAGCACAAGGCAGTCACCTTGTCTGGAGAATAAACACTCCCAGCCACAGAGTCACACTGGAAGCAATCCCTTGCATTTGTTTTGTCACCCTTCTCTTCTGCCTTGAAGTATAAACTCGTTGTTTGGGGATTAGGGGCTGCCAAACGTGACAATTGCATTTCTCATTTCTAATATTTAGACAAGTCTGTCTTTTTCCAGTTGTCCAGTTGTTCCTTTGCTTGTTAAATATTGGCATTTTCTTTGGCTGCTGGAGGGTGTTGAAGGACGTGCTTGGAAGGATTTGTAAAGCCATTCTGATTTGCCTTCCTGTCACCTTAAGTTGTAGGTGCTGGATAAAAGCACATTTCTGTTCTGTTCTCCTCAGTTTTGAAAGTGGCTAATCTGCTTTTCTACAGCTTCTGAAGCCAAATGCCCTACTCAAGGCAATTTCCTTCCTTTTTTTGAGTATTACTTAAAGGTTGTGTGTCTGAAAGGTTTGACCTGGCTTGGCTGATTATTATTCTTTGAAATACACACCTGGAGAAGGAACCTTTGCTGCTGGAGCCTGTCCCACTCCACTTGGTTGCAGCAAGAGCCTCTTCTTGGGTTCAGAATGGGAGAGCAGTTGCTCTTGACAGCAGGAGCAGGGGGAGGAAGAGGAAGATGCAGAGAGACCTGGAGGAAGCAGCATCCTTTCAAACCTGCCCTGCTTCCTGGAGCCCACACGTCCCAGCACGAGGGGCACTGCTGGGTTGGACCCCTCCAGAGGTTGAGCTGTGGGTGCTTTTCTCACGACATTAATGCCACCCCTTCAATAGTAAGGGTTGAAAAGGGCTCTGTGAAGGATGAATCCAGCTTCCTTTAGGAAAGAATCAAGTAGGGAACTTTGGGCAGAAGGAGTTTGGCCACAGGTGTCACAGCTGTGCTCTCGTTTTCATTCTCTTGACCCAACCCTGACCCCTCGCTTTCCTGCTGTCCTGGTTGGAAGGACAGGTGTCTGCCAATAAAGGCAGAAACTTCTCTTTGAAATGGAGAATGTAAACCCCCTCCTTCCTAATTATTGTAATTTTGAAATTAAGGGGCTCTCAGGGAAAGATATGGGAATTAGGAATAACAGTTCTTTACTAGGAAAATTAAAATAGAAATGCAGTATTACACAAAACAATCCCAAAACACTGCCAGAGTCAGAATCCAAGCTGACACCCGTCAGTCAGTCAGGGTGTTGGCACAGTCCCATTCAATGGTGGCTGCATCCTCCTGCAGTGGCAGATGTGGTTCAGCTGGAGCAGTGCTCCTGCAGAAGGTGCAGTTTCCTCTGAAGCTCCAGGGATGATGTGGAAAGGTCTGGCTTTCCTCTGGAACCCAGTGGAAAGATGGATAACTTGCTGTCCAAAATCTCAGTTTTTATCTGGGTAGGAAAGGCTTGGCTGCTCCCCTGGCTGGAGCATCTCCCAGTGGGATGATGGAATTTTATCAGTCATGCAGTGGGACTGAATGGGCCAGCAGCAGATGATATCTTCCTGGAGGGAGGATGGGCTGTGGGAAAGATAAAGATGATTGCCCCAGCTGGTTTAAAGATGGCCCATGAGCAGATAATATGTGCCAGGAGATCAGGGTCACTGCCCCACCCACTTCAGCAGATGGTGACAGAATTCACATTTCTGTCACATCCTGTATTGCAACCCAAGACACTTGCCTCCCCCAGGCCTTTCTGGAGCTGGCAAGACAACCATTGGCTTTGCTCTGGAAGAGTACCTGGTGGCTCATGGCATCCCGTGCTACTCCCTGGACGGTGACAACGTCCGGCACGGCCTGAACAAGAACCTGGGCTTCTCGGCACAGGACCGCGAGGAGAACATCCGGCGCATCGCCGAGGTGGCGCGGCTCTTCGCCGACGCGGGGCTCGTCTGCATCACCAGCTTCATCTCCCCCTTCACAAAGGTATGCTCTGGAGGGCCCCAGAGATCATCCTGCTCTCTTCTCAGCTTCTCACATGATGATCTATGGAGAGGGTTTCTGTGCTGGTTTGAAGGACAGGTGTCTGCCAATAAAGGCAGGAGCTTCTCTTGGAAATGGAGAATGTAAACCCCCTCCCTCCAAATTATTATAATTTTGAAATTAAGCGGCTCTCATGCAAAAATATGGGAATTAGGAATAACAGTTCTTTACTCAGAAAATTAAAATAGAAATGCAGCATTACAAAGAACAATCCCAACCCTGCCAGAGTCAGAATCCAAGCTGACACCCGTCAGTCAGTCAGGGTGTTGGCACAGTCCCATTCAATGGTGGCTGCATCCTCCTGCAGTGGCAGATGTGGTTCAGCTGCAGCAGTGCTCCTGGAGAAGGTGCAGTTTCCTCTGAAGCTCCAGGGATGATGTGGAAAGGTCTGGCTTTCCTCTGGAATCCAGTGGAAAGATGGATAACTTGCTGTCCAAAATCTCAGTTTTTATCTGGGTAGGAAAGGCTTGGCTCCTCCCCTGGCTGGAGCATCTCCCAGTGGGATGATGTAATTTTATCAGTCACACAGTGGGACTGAATGGGCCAGCAGCAGGTGATATCTTCCTGGAGGGAGGATGGGCTGTGGGAAAGATAAAGATGATTGCCCCAGCTGGTTTAAAGATGGCCCATTAGCAGATAGTACGTGCCATGGAGATAAGGAATCACTGTCCCACCCAGCTTCAACAGATGGTGACAGAACACACATTTCTGTCACATCCTGTACTGCAACCCAGGACAGTTTCCTAAACCCATCATCGGATGCTCCGTAGGACACGCAACCGCGCACAATCAGTGTTTGGAGGCCAGTGACCTCGCTGGATAAATAAATTCAGTGTTGCAAACTGAAGAATAGCTAAGAGGAGTTTAAGATCTCCCTGCCATTAACTCCTCAGAGGCAGACAAGAGTCACAGCAGCAGCAGTCTGTCCTAGAGCTGTCACTGCTCTTCTGGAAGGAGATTTGACTGCGATTTTCGCTTCCGTAGCTGCTGTTATCAGGCCGGTGCAAGCAGTTCCTTTTTTTGTAGGATCAAGAAATCTCTAAGTTTGGAAAAGACCTCTAAGATCATCAGGTCTGACTGTTTTGACATAGGGCAGATAATTATTCACAATCTAAAATTCTGCTGTCCTACCTAACGAAAAGATCTTGAGGTTTTACGTGGGAAAAAATGAAAACAGATCAAAGTTGTAGATTTTTGCCATTTTTTTTAAAAGTATCTTTAAAGAACAGGAGGGAAGTGAGATGAAAAACCCTTATTAGAATTAGTGAACATTTAATAAACCTACAAGAGAGATTAATTTACCTGTGTCAGGGAGGCTTTTTTGCTGCCATTCAGATTTTTCCCATCTTTCTTCTAACAGGATCGTCGAAACGCACGGAAAATTCATGAGGCAGCTGGACTTCCTTTCTTTGAAATCTTTGTAGATGCTCCTCTAAATATTTGTGAAAGCAGAGATGTGAAGGGCCTGTACAAAAAGGCAAGAGCTGGAGAGATCAAAGGTATGGAGGAGTGAGATCTTATTTTGCCTTTTTTTGCTTTCCAAAGCTTTGGATGCCTTGTCCTGGCAGTGCCACACATAGGAGTGGGTGTCTAAAGGCCCTTTGTAGTGCACAGGAGGATCCTGTTCCCCTAATCTTACTGTCACACATCACTGGTTGTACCCAGCATGGTTGAATGCCTCCCCCCTCATTGTTTGTACAGTATTCTTGGCTCTGAGGCACTGATTATCCTATTAAATAAATTTAATTTGGGGGTTAATTGTCCGTAGGGTTCACGGGGATTGACTCAGAGTATGAGAAACCCGAAGCTCCTGAGCTGGTGCTGAAAACAAACATTGCCTCAGTGTCTGAGTGCATCCAGCAGGTCGTGGAGCTCCTGCAAGCACAGGTGGGTCACTTCTGTGTCACTGTCCCTGGCAGCTTTGGAACCCTGCAGTGGGACATTGCCTTTTTGGTGTGCTGTGAAAACCAGCCTGTTACAAGTGCTGCCTGTCTCTGTCTTCCAGAACATTGTACCCCAAGGCTCAGTCAAGGATGTTCTGGAGCTGTTTGTGCCTGAGGATAAACTCAGCAGTGTCCGGGCCGAGGCAGAGAAGCTGCCAGCACTGGAGATCACTAAGGTATTGTCACACACAGGTTCTGACACTATTTAGCTGCTCCAAGGGTGGAAGCTTCCAGGAGGATGTTGCCAGAGGGGCCTGTGCTCCTCTGATGGCCCTGACCTCTTGTGGCTGTGGTTTATGGCAAGCTGAGGTGGGATCCTGACCCTCAGCCATTTTCTGCCGTGCCTCTACCCTGTGCTGCAGGGTGTCAGTCTCCTCTGCTGTGTCCATACAGCCCCACAAGTTCCAGCTGACAGAGGCCAGGGTTAGATGGGATATTGGGAGGCACAGGGTGCCCAGAGCAGCTGTGGCTGCCCCTGGATCCCTGGCAGTGCCCAAGGCCAGGCTGGATGGGGCTTGGAGCAGCCTGGGATAGTGGGAGGTGTCCCTGCCCATGGCACTGGATGGGCTTTAAAATCCCTTCCAACCCAAACCATTCTGGGATTCCAAGCTGTGCTGTGAAGGTGTGTGAATCTGGCTTAAAAAGCCCTGAGCTACATCCCCCATGCCCTTTCCCCTTATGAATGTCCTGTATTTGAAGCAAAACAAAATGAGAATGCTGTCTCATCAGAAGGGAAGGAAATCAACCTCTGAGCATGACATGGTGGCAGGGGTGTGGCAGGAGGGTGACCCCTTTGGGCTTGTTTTGCAGCTGGATCTGCAGTGGGTGCAGGTGCTGAGCGAAGGCTGGGCCACTCCTCTGACGGGATTCATGCGGGAGGCAGAGTACCTGCAAGTGCTGCACTTTGGCACCCTGCACAACGGTATGCATCCCTCTGCCCTCCTGTCCTGCCCTCAGGGTGCCCAAGGGCACCACAGCCCTGCCTCACAGCTCTCCTGGTGCTGCTCAAACCTTCCTGGAGCTGCTGAGTCTTGTGCTTGGCTGTAGCAGGGTAAATAGAGATGCAAACCCAAAGCTGGGGAAGCAGGGAGGCTGCCAGGCTGAGCTGCAGGTGGGAGGAGAAGGCAGCTGCTTCTTGGAAACAGAAGCAGAGCCTGGTTTTGCCCCCTCACCCTATTTCCCTGCCTCTCCAACATGAAATAAATCTATGCATTAGCAGCCTGTTAGAGGTGCTTCATCCCTGGAAGAGGCAAAGAGGGCTCAGGTGATGACCATCCACAGCTGAGGCTGGGGCACAGATGTTTCCACCCTGTTTCTCAGCTGTGCATGCTGTTGCTGTGACTTCACCTGCATGTGGTGTGCACATGCTGAGGTTTCTAGAGCTGGCAGAGATCCTCTCTGCCCTCAGGGATTTGGAACTGCAAGTCCCTTTGAGCCTTGCATGCCTTCTAGACAATCCTGTGGTCCCACAGGGCAGTGATTTGCTGCTGTTGCTCAGGTTTGGGCACGGTGCAGCAGAGGCAAAGCTCAGGACTGCTCACTTTGCACAGCAGGAGTGTCTGTGTGGGGGCTCTGCTCCCAGACACACCATAGCCTTTCACCTCCTGCCCAGTGTGCAAACAGCACTCAGAAGCACATGTCCCTGTTATCAGAGCCTCCTCTGTGGTCTTTGAGCTGCCTGTTGTGCCTGGGGAGGTTGGAGGTTGCAGAGAGCCCTGGGATGGCCACGTTGCTCCAGAGCCCCGTACTTTGTGCTGGAGGCTCATCCCAGAGCGTATCTGTTTTTGGGGTGACCCCCAAACCTGTCTGAGCTCTGTGGGCAGATGTTCAGGCTTTGTAGAGCTCTGTGGGGAGCAGGGACAAAGGAGAGCAGCTTTGCAGGGGGATGAGCTCTCCAGAGTGAGGTGTGTGTAGCAGAGGGCAGCAGCATCAGTCCCTGGTGCACCCTGTCTCCAAAGGGCTCTCCAAACCCAGCATCAGGCCTTCAGGGTGACATCTGAGTGGGAAAGAGAACCCCAGGTGCTCCTGGACAAGCTTTGGGAAGTGTTAGAAGATTCCATCTGATGGTCCTGAGGCTGGAGTGTGGCACTGCCAAGGAGAGGCTTGAGCCTGCTCCTCCCAGAGCCCTGGGGTGGGCGATGGTTTGGGCAGCCCCCGTGATTTTTGGGGGGGCTCTTGTTCAAGCCAGTGCTCTGCACTAAATCCCTCCTGGATGCCCCAGCAGGTGGGTGATGTGCTCTGTGTAGGGCCACCAGGAAGGGGGGTGGGATCTGCAGCAGTGCCCCAGCAACTCACGACTCTGTTGGGACAGGTGACAGTGACAGTGACAGTGACAGTGACAGTGACAGTGACAGTGGAGGTGTTGGACCACGCTCAGGGTGAGGCTGTGGTAGCACCATGAAGACCATGGCCACACCAGCAGGAGCATTTAAATGCTTTGAGTCTTGAAATGGTTTCTGAGTGTTAATGATCTTAATTATGTTTGTGTTCTCCCAGGAAAGAAGCGCTTGGGAGCTGGTATGTATGGAACTGTTCTCAGGCTCTGCACAAATTACCTCCACTGAGATTCTTTTTGGCTATAATTTTTTGAGATTTACAAAAAAAAAAAAAAAAAAGTTGAAATTATTATGAAATTATTCCAGCCATGGCCTGTTTATGATCCAGGCATGATGACGTGGCCTGGCACACCCCGTGTCCTAGGGACCAGCCTGCACAAAGATCCCAGTTGTGTAATTTTGTAATTATGTGCACTGGAGTGATCTTTTGTTACCTCTCCATCCTGCATTTGGAAATGGAGCCTGAAGATCCCCAGTTTCAGCAGCATTTGTTTGTTTCATAATGCAGCTTTTTTTTCCTGTGCTGGCTCCACTGACTGATCTCTATTAACATGATTTAAATGTATGAAGTTGATGTTGATTGGATCCCACGTGAATATAATTATGATTATTCATGAAAATTGCCGACTGGCAGATGAATGATACCCAGTTGTGAATTCAAAGTAAATGCAAATATTTGAATGGAAATTAAAGTAAAAATCTATATCATAGTTAAAATCATCAAATTAAGACTCTCAAGGGTCCAAACTGATTTCAGTCAGATCAGAACAAATTGAATCAATGATTTTTGTTTGTTATTGGAAACCCATCAAAGAGACTGATTCTCTGGTATTAACACTCCAAGGTATTAACTTCTCCAAGGAGAAGTGGGAGGACCTCAGTGGAACACTGGGAAATTGGGAGAGTTGGGTTAAAACCAGCATGATTTCAAGCTATTTAGGAATTAGAATTATGGAATTAGAAACTGTGTGTTCACTTTCAGACACACAGAGGACAGATTAAACATGGGCAGTGCAGGGATGTCAAGGAGGAGGAATAGCAGTAAAGAGAAAGCCAGAAAAAAAAAAGAGAAAAAAAAAAGGAAAAAAAAAACCCCAAATTAAAACTGAGTGTGGTGGAAGAGGCAGCCCAGGAGGTGTGCAGGAAATGGGGTGCTCCAGGGAACACCAGACTGGAGCCATCTCCATAGGGGTGGTTGTCCTGGAGGAGAAGGCATTTTCCAAGCACATTTTTCAATTATCCAGGGTTGCATTTTGCAGGCAGATTTAAATTTCTCACTTTCACAAGCAGCTAATGAAGAAGAACCAGGGAAAGGGAAGAGTGCAGGAACCAATGAGATGCTCCAGCTGTCTTGGAGACATCTTTTATATTCCACTATCACCACTATTTATTAGCAGTGATTTTCCACAAAAACTTCTGTTTACTGTGCTCCAGGAGCTGGTTGGAATTCCTGTCTGTGCAGGAGGGTGTTCAACCCTTCCCCTTTTAGGGTTGCAAGCCTAAAGCATCCAATTAAGACCAGACACTTAAACTATTTTCACTTTTAAGCCAATAACGAATCCCCCGCGACCCGCCAGGCGGGATTTCCTATCCGGAAATCCTGAGGGGCGGCCGGAGGGCGCTGAGCTCCCCTCTGTGTGTCCCTGCAGACGGCGTGGTGAACCTGAGCGTCCCCATCGTGCTGCCGGTGTCGGCGGAGGACAGGCAGCGGCTGGAGGGCAGCGCGGCGCTGGCGCTCAGCTGCCGGGGGCGCCGCGTGGCCGTGCTGCGCCGCCCCGAGTTCTTCGCCCACCGCAAGGAGGAGCGCTGCGCCCGCGTCTGGGGCACCACCTGCCCCCGCCACCCACACATCCAGGTGGGTCTGAGCCCTCCCTGCCACAGAAGGCACGGCCTCAGGGGTGGAAGGTGTCTCATGATCTCAAAGGGTGGATCCTCACACGGGGCGCGGCTGTATCGCCACCTGCCCCCGCCACCCACACATCCAGGTGGGTCCGGACCCTCCATGCCGTGGGAAGCTGTGCTGGTTGGAAGGACAGGTGTCTGCCAATAAAGGCAGGAGCTTCTCTTGGAAATGGAGAATGTAAAGCCCCTTCCTACAAATTAGTATAATTTTGAAATTAAGGGGCTCTCAGGTAAAGATATGGGAATTAGGAAGAACAGTTCTTTACTAGGAAAATTAAAATAGAAATGCAGTATTACAAAGAACAATCCCCAAACCCTGCCAGAGTCAGAATCCAAGCTGACACCCGTCAGTCAGTCAGGGTGTTGGCACAGTCCCATTCAATGGTGGCTGCATCCTCCTGCAGGGGCAGATGTGGTTCAGCTGGAGCAGTGCTCCTGGAGAAGGTGCAGTTTCCTCTGAAGCTCCAGGGATGATGTGGAAAGGTCTGGCTTTCCTCTGGAATCCAGTGGAAAGATGGATAACTTGCTGTCCAAAATCTCAGTTTTTATCTGGGTAGGAAAGGCTTGGCTGCTCCCCTGGCTGGAGCATCTCCCAGTGGGATGATGGAATTTTATCAGTCACACAGTGGGACTGAATGGGCCAGCAGCAGATGATATCTTCCTGGAGGGAGGATGGGCTGTGGAAAAGATAAAGATGACTGCCCAGCTGGTTTAAAGATGGCCCATTAGCAGATAATATGTGCCAGGAGATCAGGGTCACTGCCCCACCCACTTCAGCAGATGGTGACAGAACTCACATTTCTATCACATCCTGTATTGCAACCCAAGACAGAAGTGCAGCCTCGGGGTGAAAGGTGTCTCATAAGCTGAAGGTTGTGATTGAAGGTTCAATCCTCACACTGGGCGCCGCTTTATTGCATTTTATCTTCTTTTCCCTTCTGAGAAAAAAGAGTTGGGATTCAAAGCTCGAGAGATTCTATTTCATGTTCAGACTCAGATGTTTTATTAATTCTTATCTGTGTTACAGTGAGTTCTACAGCACTTCTAGCTAACAAGCTAAAAGTGTCGATGTATCTCTCTCTCTACAAGGCCTTTTAAGCCTGAACTTAAATTTAATAACAGACACTTAAATTATTTTTACTTTTAATCCAATAACCAATCACCCGTAACCCGCAATGTGGAATTTTCTATCCAGTTACTAAAGTACTGCCTAGAATCATGAAGATGAAGGTGAAGAAGAAACAAACCTCTGCTCTAAAACCTCCATCTTGCCTTCTATATATTACTGTATTCTAAAATCTTAAATTCTAAATTTTCCACCTTGTGGTATTACACACTTCTATTCAAACACCCGTGATCTTAGTTGTATCACTCAGTTTTGGAAGCCTTCTCCATGGCCTCACACTTTCCAAAGGAGACTGGAAGAGGGAGAAGGAGGAGTGTGCTGTCCCCTTTGCACTGAAGGTGTGTGTAATTCCCAGATGGTGATGGAGAGTGGAGACTGGCTGGTTGGTGGAGACCTGGAGGTGCTGGAGAAGATCAAATGGAATGATGGGCTGGACCAGTACCGCCTGACCCCGCTGGCTCTCAAGCAGAAGTTCAGGGAAATGAATGCTGGTGAGTGCCCTGGGTGACAGCAGTGACAGGCTCTTCCTGAGTGCCCAGGGTGACACAAGTTACAGGGCTCTTCCTGCCCCACAGGTGTGATCCATGACTTGCTCTCCAGCTCTCAGCACTTCCAGCTAATTCTGGCTGCTCCCAAAACAGGGCTGTTTGCAGGGGTGGGCAGTAAAGGGGACTCAGGGCACAGCCCAAAAAGTGCCAAGGGGCTCCTAGGTTAGGGCAATGCTTGTGATGGGCTGTGTCCTCAGTGCTCTGAGGGCTGAGCATCCTGCTCACATCTCCCCTGGCAGGTCAGATCCTCTCTGCACTGGCATTCTCAGCCTTCACTCCTGGGCCACAGTTCAGGTGTCTTCTCCCAGCTCTCTGTCCCATAGAATCCCAGAATGGTTTGGGTCTGAATGACCTTAAAACTCATCCCATTTCACCCCCTGCCAAGGGCAGGACACCTTCCATGTTCCCAGGTTGCTCCAAGCCCCAATGTCCAACATGGTCCCAGCAGGCTGGCAAGGGTCAGACACCCACCCATGCTTTGAGGAGAGAGCATTGGTCCTCCTGAAGGTGCCACTGAGCTTGGGGAGGTGACAGATCACCCAAGGCATCAGTGAAGGTGTCCTGTGCTGTGCACAAACATTGTAGGAGAGCTGATGGAGCTGAAATCAGCCCCAAAGGAAGGGAGAGCAGTGAAAACAACCTTGGCTGGGCTGTGTGTGTGGAGACAGCACACTCAGGTCTCTCATGGCTGACACAGGGCACACACAGCTCCCCTGACCCTGTGCAGCTCAGAGTGTGGGAATGAGCCCCGTGCCCCTTCCCTTCCAGACGCCGTCTTCGCCTTCCAGCTGCGCAACCCCGTGCACAACGGGCACGCCCTGCTGATGCAGGACACGCGGCGCCAGCTCCTGGAGAGGGGCTACAAGAACCCCGTGCTCCTGCTGCACCCCCTGGGGGGCTGGACCAAGGACGATGACGTCCCTCTGGAGTGGCGCATGAAGCAGCACGCGGCCGTGCTGGAGGAGCACGTCCTGGACCCCAAGTCCACCATCGTGGCCATCTTCCCCTCTCCCATGCTCTACGCCGGCCCCACGGAGGTAACACAGCCCTTAGCTGCTCAGCCTGTCCGTGGGGGTTGTGCTCCAGCTCTGGAAAACCTGGGAAAGGGGATGGAGCTGTGTCCTCACTCATGGATCCCTGCGTGGTCCCCGCAGAGCTCGGCTCCATCGGCTCCCATCCTCTCCTGGGCTGTGGAGGGCTGGGGGGGAGGGATAGAAACAGGCTTCACCTTTTTCTGGCAGGCAGGGACATTCATTTGCTTGCCCCCAGGGGTTTCCCTGCTGTCCCTAAACCAGTGGGATGAAAGGAGCAGATGCTGAACCTCCCCTCCCGTGTGCACTTTGGCACGTGGAAAATTCAAACTGCCAGCTCGGACCCATCCCGATTCCTGTGGATCCCCACAGGATCCTTTGCCCTCCCTTTCCCCCAGCCCTCAGTGCCCGTGTCCCTCCCCCAGGTGCAGTGGCACTGCCGGGCCCGCATGGTGGCGGGGGCCAACTTCTACATCGTGGGGCGCGACCCGGCGGGAATGCCGCACCCCGACACCAAGCAGGACCTGTACGAGCCCACGCACGGCGGGAAGGTGCTGGCCATGGCCCCCGGCCTCACCTCCGTGGAGATCATCCCCTTCCGAGTGGCTGCCTACAACAAGCTCAAGAGAGCCATGGATTTCTACGACCCCAAAAGGTAACCCAGCTGGTTGGAAGGTGTCTGCCAATAAAGGCAGGAGCTTCTCTTGGAAATGGAGAATGTAAACCCCCTTCCTACAAATTATTATAATTTTGAAATTAAGGGGCTCTCAGGTAAAGATAGGGGAATTAGGAATAACAGTTCTTTACTAGGAAAATTAAAATAGAAATGCAGTATTACAAAGAACAATCCCGAAACACTGCCAGAGTCAGAATCCAAGCTGACACCCGTCAGTCAGTCAGGGTGTTGGCACAGTCCCATTCAATGGTGGCTGCATCCTCCTGCAGTGGCAGATGTGGTTCAGCTGGAGCAGTGCTCCTGGAGAAGGTGCAGTTTCCTCTGAAGGTGCAGGGATGATGTGGAAAGGTCTGGCTTTCCTCTGGAATCCAGTGGAAAGATGGATAACTTGCTGTCCAAAATCTCAGTTTTTCTCTAGGCTTGGCTGCTCCCCTGGCTGGAGCATCTCCCAGTGGGATGATGGAATTTTATCAGTCATGCAGTGGGACTGAATGGGCCAGCAGCAGATGATATCTTCCTGGAGGGAGGATGGGCTGTGGGAAAGATAAAGATGATTGCCCCAGCTGGTTTAAAGATGGCCCATTAGCAGATAATATGTGCCAGGAGATCAGGGTCACTGCCCCACCCACTTCAACAGTTGACAGAATACACATTTCTGTCACATCAACCCAACACAGTAATGCAGCATGGTTTCTTCACAAACCCCAAAACCGTGGGGTTTGTGGGTGCCTTGGGCTTGAAGCTTTCCAGAGGACAGGGAAAAGCCACGTTCCTCCCAAGGAGAGGAATGGAGGGAGAACCTGGGAAAGCCACCCACGTTTTCCTCCCAGAGCTGCTCCCAGGTGTCTCATGAAACTAAAGATGCCACCAGGGAGGAAAAGCAGCACAGGCTGGAGGCTGAGAGGCAGCAGAAAACAAGCTGGGAAGTGCTTTAGGGACAGTCCAGCTCCTCTGGGATGAGGAACCCTGGGGGTGGCAGGCCAGCTGTGCTGATGTCACCTGTCTCTGTTTTGCACAGGCACGACGATTTTGACTTCATCTCAGGAACACGGATGAGGAAGCTTGCTCGGGAAGGGGAAAACCCCCCAGATGGCTTCATGGCCCCCAAAGCCTGGAAAGTCCTCACCACATACTACCAGTCACTGGAAAAAAAGAATTAACTCCTCCTCCTCCTCCTCCCTAGAAATACCTGTATTAAGAGTGAGCAATGATCAATTGATTCCCTGTGACACAGATCACTTGGCATGACCCTGGGATTTTCCTGCCAGGGTCAGAGTGTTTTTTACCAATCAGAAATACTTTGAGCCTGATCCTTCTCCCCCTGAAGCTGCTGGGAGTGTCCCCATGGAGCTGGAAGGGATGGGGAGCAGGCCCTTTGTTCCCAGCTGGTGCCAGGATGTGCCACTGGGATCGTTGTGGTGCTGCCAGGGCCAAACAGCAGCTCCCAGTGCAGAGGAGGGGACTCAGACCAGGATAATCCTGCCTGGAGCAGAAATGAAGAAGTGCCTTTCCACATCATGCCTTAGGCAGTTTTTGCTAATTAACAGAATTAATTAGCAGAATCTTTTTAATGCCCTCTTTTAAAAAGGACTTTTTAAGATCAGCTGTGACCACCGCTAGTTCCTTGTGGCTGAGCCAGCTCCTCACTGCTTCCTTCCCCCTGCTTGACCTCTGTGGTCAAACAAATCCCAGTCTGAGCATTCCTGTTGCTCCAAGTTCAGCTGCCTGTGAGATTGTGCCATGGTGATCCCTGCACTCACACCCTGTGCTGGGAGGCACCATAAAGCCCTGAGATCCCTGAGAAAGATCTGGACAGCAAGGAAAAGTCAGGGATGCTGTCACTGTGCTTTCAGCTGTCCTCCTACATGGCAGGATGGGATCCCCCTTCCCTCTGTATAATAAAGTACTGGAATTGTCTGCCCAGGGAGATGGTGGAGTCCCCATCCCTGGATGTGTTTAAAAAAAGATTGGATGTGACACTCGGTGCCATGGTTTAGTTGAGGTTTTAGGGCATGGGTTGGACTCGATGATCTTGAAGGTCTCTTCCAACCCAGTGATTCTGTGATTCTGCCCAGACTCCTGCCGTCCCAAAGGCAAAACAGCAATGACACAGCCTGAGGTGGGTCTGGAGAACCAGCTGGGAGGAGGCTGAAGCTCCTGCCCTGGTCCATGGCTGTGTGGGTACAGGTGACTGATTTATTCTGTGTCTGTGGGATGGGGCTGCTGGGGATGGCAGGAAAGCCCTCAGGGCCCCCAGCCCTGTGGGGTGCTGGTGCTGAGCTCCCAGCTCTGGCTGTGGAAAGTTACCCTGCACTTTACCTCCTTCCCCACCCTCATCCTGACATGGACTTTGCCTGTGAGTGCCTGAGGCTCTTCTGCTGACTCACAGCTCCCGTGGTGGCTCCGACTGACACCACAGCAGAGATCCCCTGGTCCTGCCCTGCCTCCCCAGCTGTGAGGTGTCACCAGGGGAGAACAACAAGCACTTGGTAATTACAGCAATGGCCTCACTCCATGAGTTTTGCACCTGGCAGCTGCCCCAGGACCTGTCAGGATGTGTTCCCAATGGGAATCAGTTCCTCTCTCCTTGTGCTTCAGTTTTCATTCCAGATGAAAAAACCAACCCTGTCCTGTGACCTGCTCTGCTGTGGCCAGGGCACAGCATCTGTGACTGGAAAATATCCTTGCAAAAGGGCTTTTTGGGTGGTTTTTAAGTAATTTTTTAAGTATTTGGAGCAAAGCTGTGCTTTACCCCAAGGCAAACGCTGCAGCCTCTGTGGGAGCTGACAGTGCACCAGCACCAGCCTCATCCAGCCAGGCCCTCTGGCAGGAAGCAAAAGGGATATTCCCATTTAGGATTTTTGAGTGAAACAGCACTGTTGCAGTTCATCATGAAATAACCCAGTGTTGAAACCTGCCCCCCTCCCCCAGTCAATCCAGGTGGTCACAGCAAAACACAGATGTTGTGTTATCATTTTAAACCAGCGTAGTGTCCTGATTACTTCTGATTAAAACACGTGAACTTGGGGGGTTTATAGTCTATTTATTAAAGACATGAGACTGGAATTTGTACCTCGACTGATGCATCTCATGATTTAATATCTGCTGATCTCGATACTCTACGAAACACTCACTTTTAGTACCAATAAATATTTATATGTGTAAGTAGCTCTCATTTGGTGATTTTTGGGTGGAACTTTGCTCAGCCTCGGCAGTGCTCTGCTGTCCCTGGAGCTGTGGGAGAGGGATCAGGCTCTTCCCCCCTTCAGAGAGGCAGAGGGTTGGACCATGGAGTTAAAGCAGCTACATTCCAAACCCGGGCATTTCGAGGAAGCTGCCGGAAGGTTTGTGCCTTGACAAGGATAGACAAGTATGGAAGAGTTCCTGGAGAAGCAGGAATTGCACTCCAGCTGCAGTAAGTGCCCCCAGGAGCAATCAGAAATAACTCCTGGTGCCTCCTCAGTCGGCCCTGAGGAGTTATGGGCTGCAGGGAAGGCAGCTCCAGGCTGCGGTGCCCAGAGCCAGGGTTGTGGAGATCCAGGCAGGAGATCAGAGCTCAGGCAGTGCCCAGGGGCTGCCCCGGGTCTGTTCTGCTCCTCCGTGGGGCGTTAAACCCCCCGAGGACACACTTCACTCTCATTAAAGCCAATCAAGACCTGCCCGCGCTGGGGTTTCACCGAGCAGGGAGCAGCCTGGAAAAGGCAGGATGTGCAGGAGGAGCTTCCCAGGCTGGGATTTCTCAGGTGGAACAACCCCGGAGAGGGGCGGGGAGCACGGCAGGGGGAGAGCAGCCCCTGAGCACACGGAGCACCTGGAGAACTTCCCTGGCACAGGCGCCATTCCAGCCTTCCCAGGGATTCCAGAAGGAGCACCAGTGCCAGGTTTAAGGTTCCTCATGGAATCCCAGAATGGTTTGGGTTGGAAGGGACCTCAAAGTCCATCCAGTGCCACTCTGTGCCATGGGCAGGGACACTTTCCACTACCCCAGGTGGCTCCAAGCCCTGTCCAGCCTGCCTTGGACACTTCAGGGATCCAGGGGCAGCCACAGCTTCAGGATCTCTCCACCCTCCCAGGGAACAATTCCTTCCCAATATCCCACCTATCCCTGCCCTCTGGCAGTGGGGAGCCATTCCCTGTGTCCTGTCCCTCCATCCCTTGTAGAGTCTCTCTCCATCTCTCCTGTAGCTCCTTCAGGCACTGCAAGGCCACAGTTGGGTCACCCCAGAGCTTCTCCTCTCCAGGGTGAACAATCCCAGCTCTCCCAGCAGAGCTGCTCCATCTCTCTGAGCATCCTGGAGCCTCCTCTGGATTCATTCCTGAATCCCAGGCTCAGCCAGAGCCAGCACTGGGCACTCAGCCCCAGCTCTAAAGTGACTTGTGGGATTAACATCCCAAATCCTGGACTTTTCCCATTTCCATAGCCCACCAGTTCTGCTGTGCCTAAATTCCTGCACCCTTTTGTTACAGCACTGTGCATTTCCCATTGCTTTGTGATACAGGGAAGAAGTCTAAGCAATTATTCAATTATTTTTATCCTCCATCTTCCTTCTGTTTGAAGATTGGAAAATTGGGACAAATTGAAACTGGGACAAACTCAGCCCTGCTGCATCAACCAGGCAACATTCCAGAGGGCAGGACAACAGGGAGCAGGCTGAGCTTGAGGGACACTCTCACCAGCCCCTGACACTGTGTCACGGCAGGGCTCCAGCCCTCCTTATTTCACTTTATTTTTCTTTGCAGTGCATTTGGTTTTACATCATTCTGTGCCTCCAATGTTTCCCTCCCCTCGCAGGCAGCAGAGCTGTGACACAGCATCCCACCCCTGGGCTTTGAACAATTAATTCCCTTTACAGATTTGGGGTCAATTAGTACACAATAGCACTATATGAAAAAAACTCAAGTTCTTGACTGTCTGACAATAACTTCACAAAAAAAACCCCAAACAAAACATTTTTGTCACTCACATTTGTAACCCTTGGCCTTTATCGCAACAGAACGTTACAAGAATTCACCAGAACTGGTACCAGCAAGGACAGCACGTTGCTAAACCACAGCAATAAGCCCAAAACCCATTTCCTTCTCTTTAAATTCATAGAACTGAGCATGGGACAGAGTCAAACATCACACAGTGTCCCCCCTGTGCCTTCAGGGGACAGTGCCACAGTGGGGCTTCCAGAGACCGAGGGAGAAGCAAGTCCTTGGGACAGTGCACAGGAGCTCAGAAAGCTCAGGCTCCAGAGAGCTCAGAGGACGTGGGGCTTTAGGGAAGAGCAAGTGGGATTCTAGTCTAGCTGCTCATGGGAAGGGAAAACCAAAAATAAAATCAGCCTTCATTTAAAAAGCCTTCAAAAGCAGAATTCATAAAAAAATTAAAAGTATTCAAACATTCTTACAGAGTAGTTTACTATCTTGACTAAATGGCACCAGATTTCAAGTGGTCATGTGGAAGAAAAATCAGTAGCATTTCAAATGTTGCTTTGTTCTAGGAGCAGTTTCTATCCTGGCATTTGCTGCTAAAAGGTAGAAGTGAACTGAGTATTGAGGAATCTTTCCCCTATGCAGCTTCGGATTTGGTTTGCTTCAGGAAGTAGAAAAGATTTTCCATACTCAAGTTATCTACAGATTATGTCTACATATAAAAAAAAGTGTGGCTATGTACAGGTCTTGCATTCACACACCCATCTGTACACACACAGCCCGTGCCAGGTCCTGCCCCTTCCCCAGGACCACCCACTCCTGCTGGAAGGCTCCAAGGGATCCCTAGGGACAACACACAGGCACTCGCTCTTGGTCTGGGCTGAATTGTTCCACTCATGATCTGTGCTTCCACTTCCAGTTGGAATTGCAATAACTTAGAGGTTGTTGTTGTATAAAAATGTAGAACTCCCTTTGCCACCCCCCTGACACTGGTTTTGCTAACTGATTACAGAAGTCAAACTAAATCACATCAGGAACTGCAAACACACTCTTTTGTCTTAATCAAACACGATCTCCATGGCCAGGTTCTGCATGGAGACATCCTTGGATTTCCTCATCTTCTCGATGGCCCTGTGGAGATCCTGCTGCTGCACGGGCCGGATCTCATCTTCATCGTGCCTGGGGAAGAGAGAGAACAGCCAGGTGAGGGTCCAGGGGCTGTGCTGTGACAGCTGTGCCAACAGCCAGCAGCCATCCCTGCAAACAGCACTTCTGACATGGATCCAGCATCATGCTGGAATCACAGAACCACTGAGGCTGGAAAAGCCATGGAGCCCAAGCTGTGCCCAGTGCCCACCTTGTCCCCAGCCCAGAGCCCTGAGTGCCACCTCCAGCCCTTCCTTGGACACCTCCAGGGATGGGCACTCCAAAGCTCCCTGGGCAGCCCCTGCCAAGGCCTGAGCACCCTTTCCATGCAGAAATTCCTCCTGCTGTCCCAGCTGAGCCTCCCCTGGCACAGCTTGAGGCCGTTTCCCCTTGTCCTGTCCCTGTTCCCTGGCAGCACAGCCCGACCCCCCCTGGCTGTCCCCTCCTGTCAGGGAGTTGTGCAGAGCCACAAGGTCCCCCTGAGCCTCCTTTTCTCCAGGCTGAGCCCCTTTCCAGCTCCCTCAGCCTCTCCTGGGGCTCCAGCCCCTTCCCTGGACACGCTCCAGCTCCTCAATGCACCCAGGACTGCTGCAGGTGTGGCAAATACCAGCGAGATGTCCCAGCACTGCGTCAGCAGCACTGAAGCCTGGCGCTAACCAGAGCGGCAGCAGCACTTGGTAGCTCAGGCTGCCTCCAGCTTGAGCACCTTGGAACAACCAAAGTGCTGAGCCAAAAGGAATAACAGGAACGAGTTTGTGGGGGGCAGTTTGTATACAGTGGCAATCGAGCATGCAAACAGGACCCTCCTGCTGTGTGTGACCCTCCACCCCACCCCAATGAGGCAGGGGCAGCAGGAGCAGGGGCAGCAGCAGCAGCAGGGAGGTCAGCAGCAGCAGCAGGGAGGGCAGCAGCAGCACAGGGAGGGCAGCAGCAGCACAGGGAGGGCAGCAGCAGCACAGGGAGGGCAGCAGCAGCAGCAGGGAGGGCAGCAGCAGCGCAGGGAGGGCAGCAGCAGCAGCAGGGAGGGCAGCAGCAGCAGGGAGGGCAGCAGCAGCAGCAGCAGGGAGGGCAGCAGCAGCACAGGGAGGGCAGCAGCAGCACAGGGAGGGCAGCAGCAGCAGCAGGGAGGGCAGCAGCAGCACAGGGAGGGCAGCAGCAGCAGGGAGGGCAGCAGCAGCAGGGAGGGCAGCAGCCCCACGTACACGTCCTCCTCGCAGGCGCTGTTGACGTACTCCCGCACGCACAGCAGCGCCGCGTCCCGGCACATCTCCTTCAGGTCGCTGCCCGAGAAGCCGTCGGTCTCCTTGGCCACCTGCAGCAGATCCACCTGGCTGTCCACCTGTGGGAAACTGCAGGTCAGGCCATGGACACCCCAAAACCACTGGCCTGGGTCACCAGGACAAGTGACAGTCACCTCCAGGAGTTTCTACCCGCTCTGAGCTCATCTTCATTGACATTTTTGGGGAGCTCGATTATTCCCTTACCCTTTGAACTTCCAAGTGGTTCACACCGTTACAGGAAACTGATGTTACAGCTCATCAAACTCTGCCATTGGTTCAAAACCCCACCAAAACCCCACCCAAACCCCACCAAAACCCCACCCACCCCACTGGTAAATCCTGTAGTAGCCACACTCCTGCACGGATCTGCCTGGCCAAAGCTGGATCCTAGGAGCCCACATCAGTTTCTCAGAGCTCTGCTGTCTGGACAGCTGTTCCTGCTTTACACAGCCCCAAACCAGGGGATTTAGAGACAAAATAATGTGTCTAACTCAGTGCACTCAGTCAGTCGAGACCATGCCAGTCAAGACCTCAGGTTTATTCCATTTTTTAATGAAATTTCTGATTCATTTTCCACTATGGGCATCATTTCCTTTTCAAAAAGTTAAAGCCAAGGCAGTCTAATAAAAGGGTGAAATTCTGTGATGACTTCTTTCAAGAGGGAAACTATTCCATGGTTTAAGTCAGGCAAGGAAAAGGGAGGACAGGACTCCTCTTGTCATGTGAAGTTTGGGCTTGAGAGATCCAATTCCTCCTCCTGTGGGATAACCAATACAGTCTGTTTTTTATCTCACTGAAAAACTGGTGTGGTTCCCTGCCAGATCCTGGTGAGCTGCCATTTTCAGGCCTGTTCAAAAAATTTAAGTTTGTTTTACTAATAGAAGATATTTATTAGGCTGGAGCTCAGCCCAGAGACACTTTGCAACATTAACTTGAAGGCAATTAGTGCTGACTAAATTTGGGAGGAAGCTCTGGTGACAGGGGTCCCCTATCCTGCCACAGACACTTTCAGGTGTGCTCACACATAATCCTTCCCCTCTCCTCTGAAGGAAATTTGAATTATGAATCAAAAGCAGCACTATCAAAAAAAAGTCATTCCTCCTTGCTTAAGCTAAGAAAGAGTTAAAGAGTCAGCATCTCCTCCCTGCCTCATGAGGACTTGAAATTTCCTTCCTTGATCTAAACATGATTCACCTTCACCTTCTTTAGAGAGAGAAATCTCTTCTCCTGTTACAGAAGCAGCAAATGGAGACAGAGGGGGTGATTCACCACACAAGGCAAGGCTCCTGCTCACAAAGGAGCCACCTGCAGGGCTTTAATGTGAGGCCACACCTAAGCCCACAAAAGATTCTCACCAGAAATGCCCTGGCAGATCACCTCAGCCCCACTGAAGGCAGGCAATTACAAACCACATGTTCTGCACTGGTGGCAGTAATGCAGCCATGAGCCACTAACAGGAGGCTACTCACATTTTCATTCTTCAAAATCAGCTTCAAGATTGCCTCTCTTTGCTTCAGAGCCTGAAACAGAAGAGACTGAAGTTACCAGAGGACAAAAATAAACACTTGTGACATCCCAGGGATTTCAGTCCCTTCAGTGTCCTCACCCAGGACATGTGACACACTCTGAGGAAACCTCTGATGACAAATTCAGTTCCACAGGTGATGCTTGGGAAATTCTAAACCAGATAAATTACACACTGTGTGTGAGGAGGTTACTGAAGAATCTGCTGAGTCTTGAGCAGATCCTTCCTAGGAAGTTCAAACACAGGGAACAAAGACTGGGTTTTGTGCCTGCCAAACCCCATTTACATCATTAAAAGGGGAAAAATTACCCCACAGATAATCTGGCAGCTGAACAGTTGCTACTCTGTCCCAAAACCCACTTCTGCCATTTCCCTCTGCTTGGCAGGTAATTTTTGATGAGTAATTTGGGGCCTCCCCATCTCAAACTCAGTTATAAAATCTGCAAGGCTTTCACTCCTGCCCATGCCTGCTCCCAATCCACAGCACATCAATTATTCCACCCTCAGCAAGAGTCAGGGCCAAAATGGGTTGATCACAAAGCAAGAGAGAAGCAGTAAGCTCATGGCAGGGCTGCAGTGGGGTAGGGAAAATCTGTTCCCTAAATGTCTCCTCTTGTGGTAACTCTGATCCTGGGAGAGGGAGCCAATCCCTGTAATATCCCAGGACACATAATTCATCCTTCTAATGATGGGGCTTGATAGAATGACACAACAAAGTACTCAAATCCACATCCTTGTCCCCTGCTAACTCAAGGAACAGTTGGAGGTGAGGATGGTGTGTGGAACAGGTATGGATGCACAGCAGTTCCCAGGATATAAATGTTAATTCCAAAGGGATCCACTCCCATGGCAGTTCCAACACAGGCCTGGGTACACAACTCCTCTCTTGCAATAGACTTTTACTCCTGCACTTTGGTCTCTGAGTTCCAGCAAAAATGGATAATGAATTCTGTAGCCAGAATTCTGACAATCATGACTGAACTCCTGGTAACACCAACACAAAAATGTCTGGTGACATCACCAGGTATTCAAAGGTGACTGAAACACCTGGAAAAGGATGGCAAGAGCAATTTTTGAAGTAAGGACACCCTTGTGAGAGCTGCCTCATTCATTGATAAAGACTTAATAAGTGGGCATAAATCATAGAATCATGGAATGGTTTGGGTCCTTCAAGACCATCTCATTCCAAGCCCATCACAGGCAGAACAGACCAGGTTTTCCACACTGTCTGCTCTGGAAAGGCCTGAGCAGAACACAGTTACAAACCAGCCCTTCCCAGCATGCAGCATCCAAACAGCTCCACTCCCAGAGAAGAGCAGGGGTGAGAAGCTCATGCTGTTGTTTCTCATGGGGTTGTTTCACATAAAAGACCCGAGAGATCAAAATTTCACATTAAAAATCTGAGTTATGGACGTGCTTCAAAAACCCCTAAACCCAGCTGAGCAGAATGCAGCATTCCCTGGGGGAAAGCCCCAGAGCTGTGGGTTTCTGGCTGGGGGGGCAGGGCAGGCAGCACTTACAGGCTGGTTGATGTGGAAGCGGGTGGGCATCCTCCTCATGATGGCAGAGTCCAGGTCCTGGGGCCTGTTGGTGGCTCCCATCACAATCACCTGTGTGACACCAACAGACACCACTGAAACCAGTGCTGGGAAACATCCACAGGCTGGGAATGGCAGCACCAGCCATGGGATCTCCCCCACTGTAACAGCATCAACGTTTAAAGAAGTTACATAAAGCTTTCCTGGCAATGATCTCAGCAAGGGCAGCTGGAGAGAGCCTGGGGCCACAAACACCACCTGGGGGGAGATTTCTGCATGAGCCCAACTTGAAAATTCAAACCCTAAGAAGGAACTTAAAACTTCTGCTTGTGATGTCACTTTTGGCTCCTGGTGGAATTTAAAAGGAGATGTTTCGGGAAGGTATTTAAAATTGTTTTGGTTTTGTGCTGTGCTAAAAAAAGAATCACTGGAGGTCTGGGTTAGAAAAGACCTTAAAGCTCATCTTCTTGCAAGCCCTTCAGGGGCAGGAACACCTTCCAGACCACCACAGCAATGGGCTCACCTGGCAAAATGTAAAGGCCCAAATGGTGTCTTTATTATTTTAAACATTAAAAAAAAAACATTCTCTGAGCTACAGGTCAGCAGTAGCTTAAAGGCGTCCACGGCAAGCCCAACACCAGGACAATGTTTACCTCCCTGGAGCACTCCCGCTCGTAATTCCAGAACAAATTTACTCCCCATTCACAGCAGCCTTGTATCCCTGTTTCTTACTCTAAGCTGTGTACAATGTAAACATCAGGAGATTGAAAAACAGAAGCATGATTAATCTGGGCTCCGGGAGGGTGAAAACCAGCAGGGTGATTAATTTGTGCTCCAGGGGGTTTCCTGCCCTGCTCCTGCCTTCAGGCCAAGCCCGGCAGCTCCAGGAAGGCGGGCCAGCAGGGCTGGTGGCCCGGCAGAGCCACCCTGCCACCTAGAGGCACTGGGATTGCTGGCTCGGGATGCTCCAGGCTTCCCTGGGCATTATTTTCAGCCAAAAGGCACATCCTTCACCTGCCCGAGTTCCTGCCACACTCCAGATCCATCCTCAGCAGGTTTAGCCCACAGCTGAGAGTGGCTTCCAGGTGGAATCAACACATCCACCTCAACATTTCCTCACAATTTCCTCCAAGCATTTGGGATTCTTGTTGTTCTTACAAAATGCAAACGCTGCTGAACTTGAGCGATCCCAAATTGTCTCACTGCAGGGAATGAATAATTGCATTTGCTCCAAGAAACTGTCAGTGGATTGGGAAAAAAAAAAAAGGTTCTTGGAAGATGATATCAGTTTCCAGTGAAGGGTTCACACCACTGGCTTTTTACTAATGGGAAGCTTTAACCTTCCTCAGTACACACATATGTATCACTGTTTTTTACTCATTTTGGGAAAAATCAGCTGAAAAGCTCTTCAGCACCAGCTTGGGAGAGGAGAAAAAGTCATTTATAGAAAAATACACATTAAAAAGGCTGAAAATTTTTAACTTAGAGAATAAATATCCTGTTTAAGGGCTTTAAGAAGATCACCCCAGGAGACAGTTCAGAACCATGGCATGCAGGCTTTAAAGCCATTTAGAATCCCAGGATGATTGGGATGGGAGGGATCTTAAAGCCCATCTCATCTGAAAAGGCCACTTCTTGATTAAAACCAAAATAAGCACGAAGCCAAACTTCTCAGGAAGAACAATGATCTGTGGATACAACTCTCCTCATTCCCATGAAGTGCTGGGAATCACTGGCAGGTGAAGAAGCCTTTGGCAAGCCCTGCTCTGTGCACTCTGCCCCTGCTTCCATGCACAATGTCCCAGCTGAGGGAATGCCAGCCTGTCTCCCAGCAGCCTGAGGACTCACCTGGCAGTTGTAGTCAGTGTCCAGCCCATCCCACAGGCTCATGAACTGGGCTTTCATCATGGCTGTGGCCTCGTGGTCGGTGCTCGATCGGTTCCGCAGGAAGGAATCTGTGCCAGGGGAGGGGAGAGGTCACTGCCAACCCAGCTCCTCATGGGAATGCACACTGGGCTGCTCTCTGACCCCAGAAATGCACCTTTAGCCACCAGTGTCAGCAAACAGCTGCTGCTAAGGGTGAAAGCAGCAAGGGGCACTCTCCCCCATTCCTAAGCCCCCCTTTCACAGGGCACCACACAAGCGTGCACCCATCACAGGAGATTGCCCCACATCTTGTGCTCCAAGTTTTCACCTCCCTGAATTCATGGAAAGCCTCCCCTCCTACTCTTCAGCCTTATGAAACCAGTATTCCAGAGCTCTCCTAAAACCGTATTTTACTTCCCAGTATGTGCCCAGACAGCAAAAGCACTGAAGTATATTTTTTGCTGGGTTTCCTCGTGAACCAAAAATAAGTAGAAACGTGTTTCATTTGTGAATTCCTCCACTGCCACCAGGAAAAAGCACATTGCTTTTCCTAATGTACCACCACTCCTTTAGAATTCTATTTCTCTTACTGAGCCTTCACTCTTTTTAAAGAAAAGATGACAGCAGATCCATACATCATTGAACCTACAGCTCAGTTTCACTCTGCTATAGCTACTGATAAAAAAAAAATAGATTTTTACCTATTTCATCAATAAAGATGATGGATGGCTGGAGCTTTATGGCCAGGGAGAAGACAGCAGCAGCCAGTTTTTGGGATTCTCCATACCATTTATCTGTCAGCGTGGAGGGCTGGAGGTTGATGAACCTACACCCGGCTTCCTTGGCTGTAGCTTTGGCAATCAGGGTTTTCCCACATCCAGGGGGGCCATACAGGAGGACTCCTGGAAAATTCACTGTGTTAATGCTTTGCTAGGACAGACCTGAGGTGTCCAGGCTTGAGTTTGATTCAGGTCTTAAAAGGTAAGAAAACCAAGGAAACACCATTCCATCAAAGCAGAGATTTTAAGATAATCTGTTAAATTACAGCAAAGGCAGGAATGGTGAAGCTGAGAGGAGACATTTGAAAGATGACTGGTTTGTTGTCCCTGCCCATGGCAGGGGGGTGGAACATCATCTTTAAGGTCCCTTCCAACCCAAACCACTCCATGATTCCACTTCATTCCATTCCCAGGACTACAAAGGTTACATAAAATTAACCCCTGTTTATGTCCTGTCAGCACCTGACAGGCCTTGTTTACAGCTGCTTTCAGTCCTGCTAATAAAACTTAGCACAGAGGAGTGAGGAAAGGAAAAATCCATCACACAACAGACCCACAGACATTTAAAACTAATTACCCACAATTAAATATGACATCTTGTATTATTTTTAAACTTGTCACAGTGCAAGAATTCACAGGAGTGTTTTTCTAACAGTTATAAAGAAAACAATTTCAAGAGCAACATTTAGTCAAAAGAGCCCAAAACACAGGGAATTATTAAAGTTTTTTCTCTGTTTATGTGAGTGAGGCCCACAAACATCATTACTCTGGAGCAGTGACTTCCTATTAGCTCCCAGCAAAAGCCACTCATAAAACTGGGGAGAAGCCTGAGCTGGAAAAAGATAAATAAAAAAATCATTTTTTCCTTCAAGCTTATTAGATCATGGCACTCATGTAATTTTCCAGACAGCTTCAGTTTGTGACTTACACAGAAAGCAGCCTGGAAAAAGTAAACCAGCTACCAAAGTGCTGCATTTTCCATCCCTTGGGACACAGGACTGAGGTGGTCACAGATCCAGGCAGTAATTAAGAGCTCCAGAAACCAATGTTCCAGGGAAAAAAGCAGCAAACTTGGGGGTTTTGTCCAACATTTTAGGTTTTAATTCTGATTTTTTTTTTTTTTATAACGTACAATAAATATAGCTGTAGGGATTTAAACAGAGTCCAACTTCTGTTTTACTGTGGAAAATGAATCCACCACCTGCCTTAACACTGTGCAACCCAATTCCAGAGTGAATCAAGGGATGTCCAGAGGAAAAATGGGACATCTGTCTTGCTGAATGATGGGAATTTCTAGGATTGTCAAAGCTGCAGAGCAGAGTTAGAGCTCAGCTCTGCCAAAGGACAACATGGGGTGTAAAGACAATACAAATTATAATTTAGGCAGTTAAAAATGCAGGACACATGGAGATTATAACGGCCTGGAGTGATGGGATGAGGGGAATGGCTTCATGCTAACAGAGAGGAGGTTTGGAAGGGATATTGGGAAGGAATTGTTCCTGGGAGGGTGGGCAGGCCCTGGCACAGGGTGCCCAGAGCAGCTGTGGCTGCCCCTGGATCCCTGGCAGTGCCCAAGGCCAGGCTGGATGGGGCTTGGAGCAGCCTGGGATAGTGGAAGGTGACCATGGCACTGAACGGGCTTTAAGGTCCCTCCCAAGCCAAATAATTTCATGATTCTGTTATTAGTGCACAAAAATGGACCATCATAACCACAGTGCAGCTATTGCTTCATTGTTAAGATGAAACTTGTTCACCAAAGCAGGAGAAGAGGGAAAATTTGAGGGTTTTTCCTGGCATCTGTCCTAATGTTTGCACTTTGACCTAACAACCCACTTCCTCTTCCCTTTCTGAGAAACTGCACCTTTATATTTTAAATACCAAGGTATAAATCCACCACATTATTCCCTTCCTACCTTTTGGGGGCTGTAAGAGCCTGGAATTCTCAAACAAGTATTTCTTCTTGATGGGCAAAATGACAGTGTCTTTCAAATCTGTGATGACATCATCTAAGCCTGCAATATCACTCCAGGTGACCTGCAAGGCAAAAACAGTGTTGGGAATGATCAGCCAAGGAAAAGCACCCAGCAGCTTTCAAAGGAGTGCCTTGAAAATAAAAGAGAAACCCTCTGCTCTCAATGTAGTTTTAGATCACAGGAATATTTCCTGTGTATTTCCACAGAGGTGCAAATAACGTAGCCCAGAGACAAGGGGGAATTTTGCAGGGAAGTTGCTCACATGCATGCTGAGTGGGTCCACCAGGTGGGCAGCAATGCTCATCTCATACTCAGTCAGCTTGACATTCTTCACTCCTATTTGCTTCATCAGCTTTTCAGCCTGGGGGAAACCAAACACCAAGAAAATCAAGGGAAAGAAACTTCACTGAATGCTTCACTGAAAAATCAGCTTTTTAAAAGAAATGCTGTTTGTGGTTTGAGAAGATTCTCCCTAAGAGGTGAAATCTTGTTTTAAGCAGAAGGTTCTGCTATTTCCTAATGACTTTGTTGTCACTGAGTGAAACCAAGTCAGATGTCTCAGTTCCCATCAAACAAATGCTGGGGCCTTGACATGCCCTAATCCACAATTCCTCTGTTATGACCTAAGAAACAACCAAAACAAAGCTTAAAACACAGAGTATGCCCCCCCAGTTTTCACAGCACTTGGAGATTCATCTATTTTCACATGAGTCAATGAAAAATTAATGTATTTTTAAACTCCAAGAAGCCAGTCAATTTCTAGTATGTGCTCAGTGGGTTTTCCCTAATTTACAAGGAAAACTCATTGCGTCAACACACTTGCACAAGTCAATTTCTCTTTCTTTCTCTTACTCAAACTTGCAACAAGTCCAACAAGGTTTTGGGACAGTGCAGCCTCTTAGATAACAGCTGGCACTGAACCCATTGGGAAAGCTGGTTTTCATCTAAAAGCTCATTACAGAAGGAAAACCAGCCAACACAGATTTAAGTTGGTCAAAATCTGTAAAATTCTTGTCAGTCAGAGACCAAACAAAAGAAAGCTGTCACATTTCCAAAGCAAACCTTAAACTTTTGGTCCTAAAGGGCCCCAAAAGCTTTTCCAGAGCACAGATTGTTCCAGTTCAAGATAAGGAAGGAGGCTTTTTGCTTTTTCCCTCCCCTTTCCAAGGCATTTTGACTGCTGGTGGAGATCTCTGCCACTAAGTTGCCAGAAATGCAGAGCTTTCAAGTTCTCTTTTAAGTTAAGAATTAAGTTACCTCTGCTCAAGGTTTTCAAAAGCAACCAAGAGACTGATGATTTAAGGCCACTGCTGCTCAGCAAAGCTGTCAGAAGCAGAGAACAGAATCCTACCTGCTTCTGGGCTTCCACTTTCTGCTTCCTGGTGGGGTCAATGGCATCCACCATCCACTTGATGGTGAAGTAGGTGACAGCCCCAAAGATGGTGAGGCGGAAGATGAGCCCCACCACCTCATTCCTGCTCAGGGGCCGCGAGAACGCCTCGGCGTGCACCATCCTCCTGCCAGCTCTGAGGGAAAGGGAGGCACAGGAGGGACAGAGGAACATCAGAGCTGAGAAACACTGCCTCGTGTTCAAGTGTTGTTTGGGAAAAGCTGTTTTGTGGGGATTTTGGACAAGGGGGAATGGCTTCCCACTGCCAGAGGGCAGGGATAGATGGGATGATGGGGAGGAATTGCTCCCTGAGAGGGTGAGGAGGCCCTGACACAGCTGTGGCTGCCCTTGGATCTCTGGAAGTGTCCAAGGCCAGACTGGAGCAAGCTGGGATAGGGGAAGGGGGAAATCTAAGGTGCCTTCCACAGAACCCTGGGATTCTGTGCTCACAGCAGGCACAGAGTTGCCATTCCCATCGAGGCTGACATTTTGGGACTGCTGTTGACCCTGAATGCTGAATCCTGGAGCCAGGGAACTCCATTATTTAACCAGAGAGGTCTTTTCCCTCAGAGGAAGTTTACAGGAAAGGCACCTGGCTGCTACATTAAGGAGCAATCAACGACTCACATTTGATTAAATCGAGGTTAAGAGCTGGAGCCTGCACCTGGCAGGATGTATGGGGAGTTATTAATATCCCTGGAAACCTGAAAATGCTGGATGTGGCACACAGCTATCCAGGGAAAAGCCTGACTGCTGCATGAGCCAAGCCCAGAGAGAACAGCACCCTCAATCTTGGGAACATAAGGCACAGAGGAAACAACTTTGCTAAAACACTGGAAAAATGACTTGTAAAATCAGGGTCCACTTCCCCCTCAGCTGATGGGGGGGATCTGCTGAGGAATCCCCAAATGACTCCTTGGGCACTGCCCCATTTTCCTGCTGCAAGGGCACAACCAGCAGCAATTCCTTTGGCAGCTCCTCACGCTCCCTGGCTACTCTCCAGACCAAGCTACCAGCCAGGGCAATGCTGGAGCACCCACAGATAAATCATCCCTGGATCCCCCTCTCCAGGGCAATGCTGGAGCACCCACAGCCAAGTTATCCCTGGATGCCTGCTAAAGGATCTAAGGAAGTACTCCAGAGCTGAAGGATTCTGTGTGTCCCCGTCAGCCTGACTTATTAAAGTATAAGGGCTCTCTAGTCACTGAACAAGGAGGAAACCTCCCCAAAAACTCCGTGCAGAAACCTCCTTCTTATGCAACCCATGCCCTGAGCGCCAACCGAAAGGAAAAGCTTGGACACGAGAGAAATTGAAGCATAACCTCGCTGAGCAAAGTCCTATAAGGCAGAAACGCTAAAACCTGTAGGAACTCAGCGTTTCTTTTTCCTGAGGCGAGGACTCTTCACTCGGGCCCGCAGCGGCTCCGCTCTCCCCATACCAAAGGGAAACCAAAAGCGGCAGCGGCGCTGGTTGCTGTTCCGCTCCGAGGGCAAACTGAGGCACTGCCGGGGAACCCTGGCCTGCTGGGGGCCCGGCCCAGCGCGGGGATCCCCCTCAGGGCCGGGCAGCCCCCGTCACGCCCGCCCCGGGCAGGGCCGGGCCGCGCCGCCCGTGACCTTCCCGCCGCCCGGCAGGCGCGGCGCGCCGCTCTGCCGCTGTCCCGCCGGGTCACTCACCGTGAGGCGGCTCTCGGGGACGCGGGGCGGGACGAGCAGCGGGAGGAGGAGGAGGAAGGAGAGGAGGAGGAAGAGCAGGAGGAAGAAGCGGAGCAAAAGCCGGCGGCAGCAGCGAGGGCCCGGCAGCGGCGGCGCGTCCGGCGCTTCCTCCGTCCGTGCGGCGCTCGCTGCTCCGCCCAAAGGTTCCGGGCGGCGGCGCCCCGCGCGAAGGTTCCGCCCCCCGGGAAGCGGCAGCTCCGGGCTGGGAAGGGCCGGGATGAGCCGGGATCGGCCGGAGCGAGCGTCAGCGGAGCGGAGCGCCCAGCGCCGCTCCACCGGCACCCCCTGGGCCGCGGCTGCCGGTTACAACGCCTAAGGACAGCGGCAGCTCCCCACTGGCACATGGAACGCATGGAACGTAGCATGTACAACATGTTAAGAGAAATAGAAAGTCATACATATTAACAAAAATAAAAAATAATTAATATAATACATAAAATATGCTATATTATATTTATATGCATATAAAGCATGCATATATATACACACATTATATATAAAGATGTAATTTATGTATACATAACCGATATAAAACGTATCTAACGTATTTACAATATGTACACAGTGAAAGAAGAATGTCCAGGAAAAAGGTGAGAATGACAGGATCTAACAGCCATAATTAACTCAGAGTTTTGGCAATTTCTCTTCAGCCCTTCTGCTCTCAAGCCAAGATTTTCCAGCGACAGGACAAGAGGAAATGGCCTCGGGCTGTGCCAGGGGAGGTTCAGGTGGGAAATCAGCAGGAATTCCTTCATGGAAGAAACAGTTTCGATTTGATCAGGCAAGCCCTCCCTTTCTGCTTTGGTGGTAAAAAGAGATAATAATATTCTAGAGGTTTTTGTTTTCCAGCTCACGTGGACCATTGTGTTCGTTCATTCCTGGAGGAAAATATTTAGGACCCTTCTGGTTTTCTTCCCACTCCTGAAGAAAAAAGTGACATCTGTTCTGCTGCAATTAAGGAGAAATGCAAACACACACACACACACACAGGAGGAAAAGCAGCTTGAAACTTATGTTTTGTCACTGCTGTGGTGGCAACTTCTGAAAAAAATCCCTTTGTAAAATACTTTTAAAAGATGTGGGGAAGTGCAATTTTCCAGAAGCCAACCAGGGTCGTGGCAATGCAGAAGCTGTGATTAATTAATCAATCCAAATATTGAGGGATTGTGATCAGGATTGTGACTGACCTCCTTCCCAGAGTTCACACAGGCTTTCCATTCATAGCTCCAGTGAAATGGGCTGTCTGGAAAAGAAATGTACTGGGAATCACGGGGTTATACTGGGGGGAAAAGGGATGTCCCCAAGCCCTTGGCATGCCTTGGATCATGGGGGATGCTTCCCACCTAAAGAGAGATCCAGAAGGTGGGAACACAAGCAGAATGAACCAAAACCCAGCTCATTCCACCCTGTGCCATGGGCAGGGACACCTTCCACTGTATCCCAGCTTGCTCCAGTCTGGCCTTGGACACTTCCAGGGGCAGCCACAGTTTTATCAGTTTTGGGTTTGCAGCTGGAAGAAAGGGGCAGTGTGGAAATCCAGGGGGCTGAGAGAGCACAAAGTGCTCTTTGAGGCCAGTGTTAGCACAAGGATAAATGGATGCAGACCAGTCCCAAATATATTTAGCCTGAAAACCAGGAGAAGGTTCTGGGAATAGTGATGGCAAAACATCTCAAGATGCAACTTGATACGTTTCTGAAAGGAATTATATAATAGAGCATTTGCAAAGGCTGGAGCTGCAGCAGCTTGGGAAATCCCTCCACCTGAGGTTCCACTTTATTTTGAGCCCTTAAAGGTCATTTTCCTGCAAAACATTAACACTGCTAATTCCCAAAAAGTTACTGTTCTCAGCTTAGAGTGTGAAGAGCCTTGTACAATGGGGTTTTAAAGAGTTACAAAGACTGATTTAGGGATTTATAGACAGGGTTTTCTCCTTGCCAGGATAATTGTGGGAAGAATGGAGTGGGACAGAAAGCTCTATGGAAATACCACGGACTGCTGGGCCCGGCCTGGGGAGACTGTTGTGTCCCTGTCCTGGAGCTTGGATACCGCGAGGACAGCAGGAGGAATTTCTGCATGGAAAGGGTGCTCAGGCCTTGGCAGGGGCTGCCCAGGGAGCTTTGGAGTGCCCATCCCTGGAGGTGTCCAAGGAAGGGCTGGAGGTGGCACTCAGGGCTCTGGGCTGGGGACAAGGTGGGCATCGGGCACAGCCTGGACTCGATGATCCTGGAGGGCTTTGCCAACCTTTGTAATTCTGCGATTCCGAGGGCAGCAGGTGGCCCAAACCCCATTTCCCTCCGCGCCCCGGTGGCTGCAGGAGGCGACAGGCGCTCGCTCCCCGCGGCTTCTCCCGTCCACGCCAACCTCGGGGGCCGTGAGGGGAGCACGACGAGCGCCCTCAAGACGATTATTTCCCCGCGGGGCCGCACCGAGCCCGTTCTTCCCCTTGCCTCCTTCCCTCCCAGCTCGGCTCTGAGGGGCTCGGGCGGCTCAGAGAAGCTCGGGGGGCGCCAGCACCGCCCGGGCCCCTCACGGCCCCTGACGGCCACTTCCGCCCGCGGGGGAGGCGCCGCCGCCAGCGCCCACGTGACCCGACGCAGCACCGCCGCCGCCTCACTTTACCGCCCGTATCCCTCCGCTCGCCGCTCCCCGCTCCCCCGCCCCCTCCCGGGGCCGAGCTGGGGCCGGCGGGCGGAGGGGTACGGGCGGCGCGCGCAGTGCGATCCGGTCCCCCGCTCCTCCCGGCCCGCCGCTTCTCCGCCTCTCCGGCGGCGGGGTGGGAGGGACTACTTTGTGTGGTGGCGGATGCGTCGCGTGGGCGTGGCGGCGCCGCCCGCCGTCCCTCTCGGAAGCCGCGGCCATGATGGGCGCCCCGCGCCGGCGAGCGCTGCGGGCCGGGGGATGAGCGCGGCCGTGCCGCCCTGAGGAGCCGCCGCCGGGAAGAGCCGAGGGAGCGACCGCCCGGCCCCCGGGGCGGGGAGCGGAGCGGGGCCGGGCCGGGGGCGCGCCCCGCGCCGCTGTCACCATTGCCGGGGCCCGGAGCGCCGCAGAGCTGCTCCCCCCGCCGCCGCCGCGCTCGCCCCAAACACGGCGGCGGCGGCGGCACCGCCCGCAGGGGCTCGGCGCGGCTCCCGACGCGCTCGGAGGAGGAGGCGGAGAAGGAGGAGGAGGAGGGAGCGGCAGCCGGTGCCGCCGCCGGGAGCCGGGCCCGCCCGGGGCTGAGCCGCCGGAGCATCAGCGCCCGGGGCCGCCCGGTGGTGCCTCGCGGCCGCCGCCCGGGCCCTGCGCGCTGCCCCGGAGCGGCCCCCGGCTGCCAGACATGACCGCCATCATCAAAGAGATCGTCAGCAGGAACAAAAGGCGATACCAGGAGGATGGCTTCGACCTGGACCTGACCTGTATCCTCCTCCCGCTCCTGCTCCCGCACGTCCCGCGATTGCATCAGACCCGCGCGGCGTTACCTAACGCGCTGCCCCCGGCCGCTCCGCCGCCGGGGCTCGCCCGGGCCGCCGCGCCCTCCCCCGCCGCCGCCGCCGCCTCGGCCGCCTTTTGTCCGGGCCCGGCAGATTAACGGGAGCTCCAGGATTAACGCCAGCGCTCCTTGCCGGCCGGCCCGCGGCCCCCCCGAGCCGCCGAGGGGCCGTGCCCCCCCTTCCCTCCCCCCGGCCCCGGAGCCCCTGCCCGCTTATCTCCGGCTCTCTTGGTTGTTGGGCTCACGCAGCAAATGCGCCCGACCCGCCGTGATTTGCGTCCACAGCGCTTTATATATATATATATGTATATATTTTTTTTTTTTTTTTTCATTTTTAAATTTAGTAACTCGTCTCGAATCGCGATTACAGTTATGGCAGGCCTGTGGCTTTCCTCGGCTTGCTTCAGTCGAAGCCTGTGTCCTCTGCCCTGATTTCCAGCCCTCCACTAAGGCAGCGCTGTACCTTAGGATGCAGCAAGGCTCTCCATGACAAGAGGTGGCAATAGCTCCTTCCAAATTAAAAAAAAAAAAACAACCAAAACCCACCATTTTTTTTCCCCCCGGTGAACTGCACGAGGATGTGTCGCAAACGAGAGTGCATCGGGTCTCATCGAGGAGGATTGCATAGAATACTTGCTCTGGAATAAGTAATTAGTGTGCAATTACGGCTAATGAGGCAAAACCCGGTTTGTAGTTTTGGTGGCCTTTGGAACAGATGTGCTGGAGCAGCGTCAGGGAGATGTTTAGCTTTGAATGCCCTAAGGGGTTCATGGTGGGTAGGGGCTCTGCTGTGGACAGGGTCTTGCTCCGTGGTGGGGAAGGATTGGTGCAGTGGGAAAGATTTTGGGGCAAGAACTTCGCTTAGAAGTTGGAAAAATGAATATTGGCAGTAGTGCTCAGAGCTGGCCTTCTCCCTGTGGAGAGATGTTTCTGTTCTGCAACAGGATTAGGTGGAAATTTATTGGGTTTTGGAGCAATTACATTCAGGTCTGAGCAAGTGCTCCAAATAAATCCAGTTTTTGAGCAGGATAAAAGCTGTAGCTAGTGCAGAGTTCCTGGTTTTGCATTGAGCTTTGGCCTAAAATTTTGGTGGCTTTAAAACAACCTGAAAGGTTCTGGACTTTATAACAAGTAGATGCTTAGCTTTTACTTAAAAACCCAGCAGCTCTGGTTTGTTATTCCTGCACTGTGTTTGTGATAAAAATACTTTTAGACCTGGATTTTTAGGTGTTTGCACTTGGTGATTTTGTTGGCTGTTGGGTTATGGAAAGAGTTAAGTGGTGGTAAAACCAAAAGGTTTTGCCTTCACAGTGGAAGAGTTTGGTGTTTCAGGTATCTTTGCCTAGATGTGCCCTTGGTAGGGAGAGATTATTTGACCTAAGCACATCTTTCAACGGGTCATATGCTCCCAGCAAGAAAAACAGTGAAGGCTGAACCTCGACTTTCTTGCTCAAGATTGCCTAATGATGTGTCAGATGGAACTGGTTGCTTATTTTAAATTTTTATTCTTAGAATTTTGTGTTAAAAAACAGGCCATTGCGCTGGCCTTAGGCTGGCATTTCTAAAAGGAGCAGCTGGCTGCAGTTCTGCCATGAAATTTGTGGAAAAGATGATATGGTTTCTTTTTTTAAAAAAATCATATGAAGATTTTGAACAGATAATTAACAAATGAAGACTTCTGCCTGTGCAGTGCCATGGCTTTGCTTGAAGGCTGATGTTGCTGCAGAAGTGAAAGTCGAATTTTTTAAATCACTTCGTGTGAGCTTCTTTGTGCAGGGCTCTGATGGAATTGTTCCTCACCATTCCTGGGAGCTGGGAAATAACCTATTTATTCCTTACACACATGGCCATGGATTTAGCTCTCCAAACAGGTGATGTTAAGGGGGGAAAAAGAGCAAATGTGAAGCCCAGGTGAGCTGTTCAACAAGGCATGGCAGGAGGACCAGGTGTTAGAGATGCCTGGTTAGTTCAGCATAGCTGCCTCTGTCCAGCTAGAAGCCAGGAGTTGGGCAGCCCAGAGATTTGAGCATTTGGCTGGGACATGGGAAATGGAGGTCTGGCTTCCTCCTGCAGCTCCAGAACACTCAGCAGCTGGTGCTCACCTGGGCTTTGGGAGCTGGAGAGTGAAAGGAATTGCAGTGAATCCAGGTGAGGTGCCTGTGTTCTGTGCTCTGCCCTTTCTCCTGCCTGTCTCTGAGGGAGGCTTGGTTCTGGTGTGGCCATTGACTTTTGGGCATGGATATTATCCCAAGGCAGGCTGGGTGAGGTGCTGGAGTGCCAAAATCCTTGGTTGGGCTGTGTCAGATCCTTTTAAAAGTGATCTTGATCTATGTGCAGTACAGGGCATTGTGCTTGGAACCCTCAGTTCCTGAGGAGTTGGTTTAATCCTTGTGTGTGTAGTGTGGGATTTCAGCAAAGGGAGATAGCATCTTCCCAAAATCAGTGCAGGGTATGAAAATGGGCCTCTGTGTTTTTAAAAACCACATTGCTACTGCCTTTCATCTAATCAGATGTTCTCTCTGAGCAGTCTTTATGCACATCTTGGAAAAAAATATTTTGAACTTAGAAGAAGAAAGGGTTTAAAGGTGGAGACCTTAAATCAGCTGTTTAATACTTCAGATATTTCTTTCTGGTTTATTTGGGTTTCTAATGAACCTGTGCAGTACTGGATACTTTTGGGTGCACATGGGTGAGAAGGAAAGTTTGGATTCATGTCTTTCTTCTCTGATAGTTGCATTTCTTGATGCTGCAACTACCAGAATGTTTTCTGAGGCACTCTGTGTGTTGTTTTAAAAATTGTGCAGCTTGGTGATGCCCCCTTTACTGCAGGGAACAGCAGAGAGGAAACACTTACATGCAGCAGTGCATGGATTGCCTATGTCTTAAGAGCTCTGTGTGTAACTGAGTTTAGCAAGTGGAAAAAAATCATGTAGCTGCTTCTTGTGCTCATCCTAGCTCGGGTTAAACTTTGTCCTGTGTCCCCAGGCTTTCTGGTAGGGGTGAAAACAGGCAGCTAGGCTGAGCCCAGGGCTTGACTGAAGCATGTGGAGCTCGTGACCTACATAGTGGTACAAACTGCAGCAACATTCAGGCGAGATGAGATGTTGGGTGCAGTTTACACGTCTCACACGTCGTTTGTCTCGTGGAATGAAAGGCAGGGAATGCTGAAATTGCAGGAGGAAGCTGCTTAGGATCTCTTACTGCTTTCTATTATTTGCAGTCCTAAAGCTCTTTGCATTTTTAATGAAATTTTAAATTATGGGACTTGACTCAAAATGGCTCAGCTTCCAGGAAAAAAAAAGTGAATTAGTGGCAAGAGGTCCATACTGTGTTTAAAAATAGAGCCCAAGCTGGAAATGCCATTTGTTTAAAAGACTTGGTCTCATTTTAAAATTGAAGTTTGTTAGAGGTTTTGTAACGAGTTTGTCTTGCACACAAGCACGGGGAGGGTTTAGAAGAAGCTAGAAGAGACTAACTGGCAATGCATTTTATTGGTGGGAAAGTATTTCTTTGTTCTGAAGTAAACCATGTCAGTTAGCAGTGTTCAGAGCCCAACAGACTCATTTTGCTCCTGGAGCCTGGGATGATGTTGGGTTTTGGACAAGGTTAGTGCCAGTTTTGCTCTGAATTCATCTCAGAAGTCTGTTTGCATAGACAGCACTCCACAGCCCTGCTGGCTGGGAAACTCATCAGAGTTTCAGTTCCCTGCTTGTTACAGGATGTGTTTGATCCCAGGAAGATTGCTCTTTCTGCACTTAGCAAGGATGAAGGGTTTTGACCTCTCCAGAAGGAGAAAGCAAGGTGGTGATTACTGCAAATGTGGTCCTGCATTTTCTCTTCTGGGGTTAGACATGGACTAGGTCGTTTACTGTTCCTCACAACCCAGAAAATCCCAAACCCAATGACATACTGCCATAGCTGTGTGGATAGGGGTGTTGGACAGCTGGAGCCTTGAAGGTGCTGTGTGGTGCAGTCCCATCCAGAGTCACCCAGCCCCTTCCTGCCCTGCTTTTTCACTGCTGTTGTTCAGAAAGGAACTTAGAAGAAGCCCTCACAAATTACAGCTCATCTCTTTGCACTTGTTTAAATGCAGTGCAGCATTCTTGGGGAAATGCTTCAGCTTGGATCATCAGAGATATTTATTCAGTGCACGTGGAGATTATTTGCACAAGCTAAATTCCAAATTAAAAAAGACCTGCCTGTGCACACTTTTAAGTGGACAGAAGCTGCTGGAGTGGTGGCTGTATGTTCTCCTCAAGGAGGGCAGAGAAATGAGTGGACCCTCCATTGTATTTCTTACTCTTAGAAAAATCCCAGATGAAGTGATTAATGATTGGAGCCTGGTTTTAAGCTCAGCTAAGTGTGTGAAGTCCTCAGAACATCCAGAGCTTCACTGTTAAATGTGAAGAGGGAAATGCTGAATCAAGTCCTTTGCTAGGACCAGCACTGGGTCTGAGTGTTCCTTTTTTTAAAGGAAAAATCCAAGTTTCCTCTTGCTTACACCGAGACTGATGAGGTGTTGGCACTTGAGGAGTTACTTTGTGAGGTTTGCTCGGTGAGGACAGTTCTGTCAGTGTTGAGGACTTGTGAAAATCCCACCCCACGTTTACTCCGTGTGGTTGGCTGGCCAGCACCAACGCTGGCTCCAGCTGGAGTCCTGGAGGGTGGTGAATTTTGGAAATGCATCTTTCTAGGAATCTGTGCTAGTCAGGAAGGCCTTTCTGTCCATGGGATCATCCCATGTGCCTCGACTGACCTGGGAGAGGATGTAGCCTTGAGTGTGGAGCTTATGCAACACTGGAACTGCTGCTGCAGATTAGTTGGCTCTTGATGACTGCTAGGCTGGGGCTGGCAGGTTTCTTTGGGCCACAATTCCTGTTGCTACTCAGTGCTACACTTAAGACACCAAGAAGAACTTGCTTGTCTTACCAAAGTGTTCTGGAGCACGGTGACTGCTGTAGAGACAGTGAGTACTGATGTCTTAAAACACTGTGTAGAGGGGTACAGAATTGTCTTAATTTTCTCCCAGAAGAGAGGTGGCTGTATTTTCCATTCTCTTCTTTGTAGGTTGGTTTGGACACCTAAGTCCTCTTTGTTGTGGAAGCAATTGATATAATTTATTCAGTAATAATATGGCTAAAAGGATGTTATGTTAAAACCTCCCTGTGCTAAAAAGCATAAAGCCAAAACTAAACTTCAGGGAGTACAAATACAAAGTTGAAATTTTATGTGTAAAGCTTCTGTCTACCAAGTTTTTGCTGGTTGTGATTGCTGAATAGTTCCTTAAATGAAATTATATTTTTAATGGATTAATGTTGTTGCCATATTAATGCTGCATAAGATGACAAATTATACCCTGGTAGCTTAGCCAGAGTCTTCCCCTGCAACAGGTTTAAACATGAAAATGGTTGTTGTATAATGATTTAAAGGACAATTGTTGTGTTCTGACAAACTGGAAGAGAGGGAATAGGCAGCTGAGCTGTCAAATCCCTTAATTACATTAGACACCAAAGATACTGTCATTACTCATAACTAACTCCTTTCCAAAGCCCAGCTCCTTTCTAGTTTGGAGCAACTCAAAACTCTGTGATTTTTATTCCTTTACTGTGCCTGATACAGGGTGGATGTTGAAGGATAATTTATTGCATGGCTTTTTCAGGGGAGAAAATAGGATATAGCCTGGAATTGTGTGTAGTAATTCCTGGATGTGCCCTGTGCCTCATCTTAAGTGGGGAAGGTTAGACTAGGGGAGGTGTGGGCTCCCTTGATTTGGCACTGGGGTGAAGCTTTTTTGGGATTAAAGCTGTGCAAGTTAGTACTTTCCTGTGAGTTAATCAAATGATGGTTTCTGGGCTGTGAGAAGGGAATTTATATGGAAATGTGTGGCCCTGTAGAGCAGGATGTCTTCTGAAACATGGATTATTTGTGGGTGGTTGACTCTGCTTTGGGTTCTGTTAGTTTTTGGATGAGTCCTAGGCCCAGGTTGATATTTCAGATGTAAACAAATCCTTGTTCCAGTTTCTAATTCAAGCCAGCATCCTCTTTGCTCCTGTCGTCATCTGCCTCGTTTGCTGTCTTGCCTGTGAGGCCCTGGGAAAAAAAAAAAAAAAAAAGCATTTTTGTAGAATGGAAGTAAATAATTGTGCAATTAGGCCCTGTATCATGCTGCATAAATCTAGGTTATCTTAATAACGATTCTTAGGCAATGTAGCTCAAGTGGTGGCTCTGTGATTCAAATGGTAATTGACTGTGCAGCTAAAAAAATTAAACTCAACTGCTCTGTGTTTGGGATGATGACTATTGCAAAAGCTGGCATTGTTCCCTTTAAAGATGAACTCCCAGCTCCACAGCCCCAGCGTGCAGCAGTGCAGAAAAACTGCTTAATATCCAGTTTTTTGTAGTGAAGTGCTTAAGAAACATCTTTATAAACTTAATTCTGCCTTTGTGGGGCTGTAGTATAATAGCTTTTAATTGCATGATTAATTTTCTTAGAGGCCTCTGCTTAATTCATTGCATTGCCTGGATATCTATTGGGCTGCATCTGAAGAGTTGTGTATTTTCTGTTCTTTCATTCCTTGTGTGGGTGAGTTAGACAAGTAATGCCCTTTTTTATGCTAACATTTAGAGGAGGGAAACACCAGATCTCATTTGGATGAAATTATCTACTTGGGGCTTATTGTTTGAGGAGTGGTTTATTAGAATGACCTTGTGTCTTATTTTGCCATTCACCTTTATCTTCTTTTGATCCACCCCATGCACATTAAGGTTTGATAAATCCATACAAACCCTACTTTTTGTCATTTCTGTTCTGTGAAGGCTTTTAGTGTGCTGTATTTTCCTCCAGCCCAATAGCTATTTTAAATTCCCTTGTGTTTGAAAGTTTTGGATGTTCTTTCAGGCTTGCAAAAAGTTGAGTCTGAGCCATTTTTCACTTCCTGTCAGTAAATATCAAAGTAGTGACTCTTCTGTGCTGGCTTCTCTTTACTGAATAAAATTCTTGTGTTTTTCTGGGGGTGTTTGAGGTTAGGACATGCTTAAGTACACAGTGGTGGTTCAGGGAGATCCTGCAGAGTGGGGTGGTGTGCTGGGAGCACATGGTGACATCTCATAGCTCTGATTGAAAAGGTTCATCCTGAGTCGGGCTGGTGGTTAAAACAGGTCAGTTTGGCACTTAAAAACTCAAATTGAGATGTGGTGTCCAGCTTCTCACAGCATGGGTTCCTCTGCTCAGCCCCTGTCCTGCCTCACGTGCACACCTGGATGTGGCACCAGATGCTGTGGTTTGGGTGACAGGGCAGGGATCAGTCCCCAGTTGGATTTGATGATCCCAGAGGATTTTCCAGCCTCAGAGATCTGGGATTCCTCACCATTGTCCTTGGGCCACCATGTGTTGTTGCAGCTTGTTGAGATTCCTGTGGAAAGATGGGATGTGGCCTCTTCCAAAAATGTCAGCAGAAACAAAAGCACTTTCTTTGCTGCACCTCTGCAACTTTCCCTCTGGGAATGTGTTGGGATTGTAGGTCTGGACTTGGGGTTGGGTTAAGGAGTTGAGGCCCAATCTCTGCCTTCACATCTGGAGAGTTCAGTCAAACTTGGTACCAATAATACAGAGTCTGATGCATCATTTGTTATGTTCCCATTTGCTCTTGGCCCTTTCTGAATGGGAAGGGCAGCTTTTCTGTGTTCTTTAATACAGTCTAGCTGTTTTAGAGGGGTTTCAAGAGTTGGAAGGGTTTCACAAGGATCTTTAAAGTCCAGCTCCTGGCCTTGCACAGGACACCCCAGCAATCCCATCCTCAGCCTAACAGCATTGTCCAAACACTTCTTGTAGCTCTACATAGAGCTCATGTTTCCTTTACTCTCTGAATGCTTTTATATCTTTATTTATGATTCCAGACGGTTTTGAAATTGAAGATTCAGGTGCCTTTTTCTTAGCCTTTGTCAGTACAAGCTCTTCTCTAGAGCAGCCATCATCTTTCATGTCTTTGTTAGCATTTTTTCTATTTATGCTGTGAGGTCTGTGGGTTTTTTCCCCCCCATCTTAACGTGACCCCATTAGCTCTTCAGCAGAGTTCCTGGACACAGGAACAGATGAAGGGAGTGACTCTTTGTCTGAGATGACTTCCCAAATGCAATATAATGAGGTCCAGAAGTGAGCTGTGGATGTAGACAACCTGGCATATCCTCTTGAGGCATCTTCTGATTTATTTCTTTATGCTGTGGGAATTTGAGTTCCCCTCCAGACCTGTTGTCAGCCCTGTGACCTCATGTGGACAGGTTTGCCTCCTGGACATGAAGGAGTTGTAGTTACTCCTCATCTAGGTTGTTGCATTTAAATTGCAGGCTGAAAGCTTAAAAAACTAAAAAAAAAAAGGGAAAAAAGGAGTCCTTGTTGGAATATGGAGCATTAAGGGGTTAAATGCATTTCTTCTAAATGATAAAATGTTTCAGCCACATCTGAGTTGGTCCCTTTGCTTGTTCTTTAAGGCACAGATGGTGGAGTTGACAAGTGCAGCTGGCTGGCTACAAGGAATCCTCCTTTGCTCTGAAGAACTTTCTTCCTGTTCATTTCCTCTATACTTCCTGATGATCCAGGCTCATCGAAAAATACGAAACTTATTTTGCATTTCATGCTGTCTAATGGAAATGCTGCCTATTAAATAAAGAAGGCACTCATGGGTACAGCTTAAACAGTGTGTATGTGAGCAAAGTCTTCTAGATTTGTCTGGGTAGATTTTCTTGTGTCATTTTCTTTTTTGTTGTTGGGATGCTGTCAAGCAAATGGCACTAATAAGAGCTTGGCCGTTTGTCAGGGCTCTTAAATCTGTTTGAGGATGGAGTGTGGACACTTCTTATAACACTCCCCCCGTAGCTCCAGGCTGTCAAGCTGTTGAACAGTTAGAACAGTGCTGGTTTTTTTTCTCCCTTGCTGTTGCTCTGTGGACTTGTTTAAGCTGGAGTTAAAGGGCTGGAGGTCACCAGGCGAGCGTTTCGTCGCTGGCAGGCCCAGCTGCGCCGCCAGACCGCCTCACACAGCTCCTGCAGCCAGAGTTCCTGAAAACTGCAGGCAAATCCAGACAACAAAGCAACTTTGGGAGACTTCAAAGCCACTCTGTGCCTCTGCTCCCGGGCTGTGCTGTCAAATGGGACTTGGCAGTGACAGCTTGGCCACCCCGCTGGTGGCTGGGTCCCCTCGCAGGCAGGAGGGCGAGGGTGACAGAGCAGGGCTGGCAGCACATGAGGAGTGGGCTGGTGGGGAGCAGATTAAAGCAAGGCCAAGCCTCCCCTGCCTGAACTGGAAGTGAAAATTAGCATTCCTGGTAGTTGTGAAGTTTTATTTCAGGCTGTAGGTCCCCCGATTTAAGTGTGTTCTCTGTTAAATGAAACTGCTCTTTGGGAGCTGGAAGCTGAGGGTTGGGAGGAATGGACTCTTGTTGTTTTATTCAGGTTCAGGGTGTGCAGTAAGGTTCTTAGCTCCAGAGGACAACTTGAACATCTCCATCATTGACAGCTTCAGGAACACTCAGCTGCTTTGAAATTTCCTTTCTAAAGAAAGATGAAATCTAATGCTTGGTAGGTCTTTCTGAATCTTTGATTCACAGAATCCCAAAATGGTTTGGGCTGGAAGGAACCTGAAAGCTCATCCAGTTCCATCCCTTGCCATGGGCAGGGACATCTTCCATGGTGCCAGGTCTCTTCAAACCCTGTCCATCCTGACCTTGGACATTCCAGGGATTCAGGGGCAGCCACAGCTTCCCTGAGCAGCCTCTGCCAGGGCCTCCTCACCCTCCCAGAGAAGGATTTCTTCCCAGTATCCAGTATAAACCTACTGGCTGTTAGTGGGAAGCCATTCTCCCTTCTCCTTTTTTTCCAGGCCCTTGTAAAGAAAAAATATTTGTAAAATTGCGAAGGGCTATGAGTTTTCCTTTGGGTTTTGATGTAAAACCTGTCTCAGTATCAGGTTTGAAAAGTAAAAATGTGTGTAAATTCTGGACCACTGCATGCTCTGGCCTGCCTATAAAATAGGAGATGAGGTAATTTGCTCTTTGTTTTCCTGTTACAGAAACCTTAATGAGTGGAGTGAGGATCAGGGGTTAAATACTTGGAAATACAGGACTTCATAAAATCCTCAGACATTCTAATGATGTTAAAGTTACTAACTGGCAATATTGATTATTGCAGGAAAAGCTGCAGCTGTTGGTTTTTGCAGCTTCCTTGTGACTGTTTAAGAGTTAAGAATTGGTAAATATTTTGCTATGCTTTTTTGGTTACCTTCCATTATTAGGAAAAAGTCTGAATTTGTGAGCAAAATCAGTTACAGGACCAACATGAGTAATTCACTTTTATATCTCTATGTATGTAAAAAATTGCAAGTGTATGCTGCATATTCTTTAATTTGGTCTTGGCATAATGTGAATATATAGACAGCTATTTTTGAAAGTGATTATAACAGCTGATTTGCATAATGATCCAGGATTTTTCTCATAGCAACTGGAAAGACTGTCATCTTCAGCAATGTGGGAATGATTTCAAGCTTTAAGGGAGAGTGTTTTGTTCAGTCTGTGAGCAGCATTAGAGCAGAGGCATTTCTGAAGTGGCACATGGATTATTTCCATTGGTCTGGTTTCAGTATTGATGAAGCATCATTGTGGCATTGGGTGATTTAGCAGATAATTGAGTGTTGTGATCTTAAGGTTCCTTAGGCACAGCACAGTGTTGTCTTGGCTCCTTTGGAAGTGGAGTTCTGTAGTTGGTGATACGAACTTGAGTGGAGGACAGTGTTCTGGTGTTCTGCCTTGTGTGTTATGGGGCACCAGAGCACAGAAAAGATGTAAAGCTGCCAGAGAGTGACCAAAGGAGGGGCACAGGGATGGGGAAGGGTCTGGAGGGGCTGCATGAGGAGCAGCTGGGGGAGACTGAGATCAGACCTCACCAGGGGCTGCAGCTCCAAACTCTGCTTGTGACAGGACCCAGGGAATGGCTGGAGCTGTGCCAGGAGGGTTTAGGGTGGGTACCAGGGCAAGGTTCTTCCCCCAGAGGTGCTGGCACTGCCCAGGCTCCCCAGGGAATGGGCACAGCCCCGAGGCTGCCAGAGCTCCAGGAGGGTTTGGACACCAGGGATGCACAGGGTGGGATTATTGGGCCAGGAGCAGGACTGGGTGATCTTTGGGGACCCCTTCCAGCTTAGAATATTTGTGCTTCTAGATCATGAGTCTCTCTAATGTATTTTTATTTTTATTTTATTATCAGCACTAACTAAAATCCCAGCTTCTATGTTTACAAGACTGAGAAAGGAATGAGTACTTTAAAAACTGTTAGAACTATTTTTGGGAATTAGTATCTTAGAAAAGAGCTACTTTGGCAAAATGTGGTGGGATGTATTTTGTGCTGTTTAGAAAGCCCATTCAACTCCTTGTGGATCCTTGTGGGTTCCTTCCAACTTAGCATATCCTATGATCTCATGAAATTTTGGTAGTTACACCACTTTGGTTGACTTTGTTTTTGCATGTGTTGAACAGCATCAGTAAATGACTGAGACTTCTTCCATTTTTGTTTTCCAGTCTTAAAAAAAAAAGCTTGGACTTGATAATGAGCTTGTTGCACATTTTAAATGATCAGTTCTCCCAGATTTCTAAAGTTAGCAGTATCGTTACCAATTTCATGATGACTCAGAGAGTTCTTCCTTTGAATGGAAGCCCAGCTTCCCAAGCTCCTGTGTAAGAAATTTCATCTTGGTAGTGAATATCTTAATTTCAGTTTTGGAAATCGATATTAAATGAAGTAAGGTGTGAAAAGGGGTGTCTGTGAGCTGTTGAGTGTGGCTGGTGAGAGCCTGCTGAAGCTGCTCAGTGGATGGTTGCTCCTGAACTGGTCCTTGCAGTGATTGAGGGCTGGCCCTGTCCCTGAAGAGGAACATGATCCCCCAGCATGGGGATAAAAACAGGCTGGGAGGGATGCAGGAACAGCCATCCCCTTCACTTGCTGCAGGTCTTAGGGTATCTTTTCACAGGATGGGTGCAAGAAGTTGCCTTTTTGACAGCTTTTCCATTTAAGTGATGAAACTTCTATTTCTGCTCAGAGATTTAATTCATCTGTGAAAACAGCAGCACCACTTCCATTCTGTTCTTCCATCTTAGTGCTCCCTAAAGCAAAGGCATTCTTTTGTTGTTTGCACCACCACAAGAGCTTCAAAGCAACACAGAGCTCCAGGAGCATTTGGGCAATGCTCTCAGGGTTGCACAGGGTGGGATTGTTGGGGTGTCTGTGCAGGGTCAGGGGTTGGACTGGATGATCCCTCTGGTCCCTGCCAGCTCGGGATATTTGGTGGTTCTGCATCTCTTCACCATGCTGTCAGGAGCACGTGCTGAAAAGACCCAAAATTCTCTTTCTCAGCAGTAAGAATGGGTTTGTCATTGCTGCTCCGTGCTTTCCTTGGGAGCAGATGGAGCCTGGTGCCTGGAAGGGCGTCGCTGAGGCCGTGTCCTTTGGCACCAGCCCTGTGCAGACACCAGGGTGAGTCAGCAGTGGCTGTGAACTGCATTCCAGTCTAATGCTTTGAGATAATCACTGAGGTGCTTCAGGACGATTATATTTAGGTGGGGGAGATATTGGCTTGCCTGTTTAAAAAAATAATCATGTTTTTCTAAAAGCAGCCCTTCCTCCCCCTTAGGCTCGCTGCTGGATATTTAATTTTGAGCAACACTTGTGTTTTTGTGCTGTCAGGTTGCAAAGCCCAGAGCACACAAAACACTTTTAGTGAATCAGCATCACAGGCTCACAGAATGGTTGGGGTTGGAAGGGACATCTGGAGATCCAGGCAGGGTCACCTGGAGCAGGTGATGCAGGAGCACTTCCAGGTGGGCTTAGAATGTCTCCAGAGAGAGATTCAACACCCTCCCTGGGCAGCTGTTCAGTGGTCTCTTACCCTTCAGGGAAGTTGTTCTTCCTCATGTCGAGGTGACCTCAGTAAATAGATTCATATTTCCCCCTTCACACTCCTTGCTTGAAATATTTTTTTCATTGTCTTTCCTTACTGGCATATTGGGGAACACCTTTTGCAATTCCCACTTTTGGTTTTTTGTCATGATCACAGAATCATGGAATGGTTTAAGGCACCTTAAAGCTCATCCAGTGCCCTGGGCAGGGACACCTTCCACCATTCCAGGCTGCTCCCAGCCCCATCCAGCCTGGCCAGGGGCAATCTATGGATCAGCTTAATCGATCCCAGTGATTCCTGGTTGACAAGGTGAGATGAGTCCGAGGATCCCTCTGATCCTAGAGGGATTTCCCAGCCTGCTGGATCCCACAGTGGCTGTGAGCTGTGCCTGCACCCTGTGCATGCCCTTGAGCGAGGGAGGGGAGCAGGAATCGCCCCGGTTATTTTGGAACTTTTATCTCCCTGTGCCTGCGTGTTTGGAGGCTTTGGTGTTGGGAGCAGGATGGGAACGCTGCTGTTAAGATGTTCTCTTCCCTTGGCTCGGGGGGTGTGTCTGCCTCACTCCCATCTTGCACCAGCTGGGAATCCTGGAAAGTGTCTCCTGTCTCAGCCCCTCGCAGAGGAGAAGCATCTGAGCATCAACCACAGGCTGCAGTGCCTGAAAAAATGTAGGAAAGCTCATGATTGTAAATAGAAATGTGAGCAAATCACTCACAATTGGGTGAAGTTTGGGCATCTGTCCCATGAGTGATACTGTAGCTGAAACTGAGTTTTGTTTTGATGTGTCAAAGTGAAATTGTTTTCCCCCTGTTGCCAGCACCAGGGCTTGTCTTGCAGGAGAAGTGCTGTGGAAAGCAGACTGATGCACTGGGTTATTCTGCTGTGGTAATTTACAGTTTGTGTAGCCCTGCTGAGTTCAGGCTTTGGAGGATAAATGCTGGAACTGGGAATAGGGAGGAATCAGGCTGAAATTGGGAAGGAGAAGGGAGTGATGAGGTGTATTAGCCAGATAATTCACAGTTAATGTAATATAGAACCAGTTTCTTCTGCTTATGGCAAGGAGTAACTGATAAAACAGTGAAGACTTTGCTAATTATATAGCACCTTTTGTTAATTAAAGAGGTGTGAACTGCTTGCTGAGTAAAATAGATCAGAGGGAAATTTAAAGTTTGTGCTTTGAGGTTATCCCAAGCTCTGTAAGTTAAGCACTTTAATGTTTGGTTGGGTTTTTTTTTTCCCTCAATATGCGTTTTTTTAGTGTTTGGACTAGTACAGAATAAACTGGAAACCAGACACAAACCTGTTTCAGTGTCTGTATTTAAAACAGCCACAAATATTTATTTGGCTTACTCCAAAGCTTTTTCATAATTTTCTCTTTGTCTGTACAAATAATCTGTTGAATGTCCCAAGCAGACCTATGTCTATTAATACTTGGATTACAACACAGTAAATGCTAATTTTTTTTTTTTTCCACGAGTACAAAACATTATTTCCGTGTATTCAGTTCCTAATGTTTTTCTGAAGCCTTGCAGTTAATGGTGTCAATGCAGAACTTGGTCTGTGCTGCTCTGCTCTGAGGACTTGTGGGAATTTTGCAAGGGTGGAGTAAAGTAGTTTGTGTCCTACTTGAGGCATTTCTTCATGCACAAGTAACTGGAATTTTAATATCTTGGAAGCTGATGCAGTGTCTCTCATTCTGATGTGATTATTATTTGGAACTTTGGTATATTTTGACCATGAAAATAAAAATGAGTCTTAAAAGGGTGGGATAATTTAGGTTGAGAGGGCCCTCTGGAAATCACCTCCTCCAGCCCCCCTTTTTAAAGCAGAGCCAGCTTCAAACATATCATGCTTTGTTCTTGCTCCTTCTAAAATTAGTTTGAGGAGGAGTATGTTAATGTGGCAGGGCTGTTTCGAGCTGCTGCTTTCATTTCTGGTTTGCTTTTCAGCTGAGTTTTTTCACTACATTATCATTTCTAATAATGTTTTAAACTTGGGAAGACTTTCTTTTCTGGAACTGTGTTAAAAAAATCCATATATCATTTCACCACAGGGAAAATAAATACCAGTAATTTTCTAGCAGTTGTGAGTTCTTTACTACATCAGCTCTAAATGTAAACTTAAAATTTTCCTATTTGCCCTTTTTTCCTTAGCATTGATTTGTTTGGCTAGGAGGTGCTTTTCTTAAATTCTTTTATCCTGGTTGCTTTTGGCAGGTAGTGAATTGCAGGTAGCTCAGATTAAGAAATGAGGATATTTGTTCAGAAGTTGGTAATTGTTGGGGTGTTTTTGATAGGCAAGGTATATAATCCTTTTCAGATCTGCACATTCCCACCTATTGCATGCAGTCTCTTGAGTTGTTGCTCTGATTTGGGTCCAGCTACACATGTGATTAATATCCATTTAATGCTTTGGTAGAGATTTCATATGTTTTATAAATATTTCCCTAACTTGCATATTCAGATATTTATCCAAACATAATTGCTATGGGCTTTCCTGCAGAGAGGCTTGAAGGAGTGTACCGGAACAACATTGATGATGTAGTAAGGTAAGGCTTGATTTTTCTTTTCCTTAACTTACAAAACTTAAAATAATCTTTCCTCCACTCATATATGTCCTGCTGAGGAAAGGCTGTGGGTTCTGACTTGTACAAATGCTGAGATTTTTTTACATCTTGTAGATGTTATCTTAATAGCTTTCCTGAAAAATATTGGAAACAACAAAAAACAGCCAGGCTGCTGTTCTGGGCTGATCTCAAATACATATAATCTGCTTTTTTAGTGGGAAAAATTGACTGCAGTAAGTTGTGTTGGAGTAAAAAAAGGTTATTTACTTAAAGAAAGACATCAATCCATGCCACTCTTCAGTGTCAAGAGGTTCCTCAGGTTGCTGATGGTATTTCAGGATAAGTTTGCCCTTATCCTTTTTTCAATCAATAAATGAAATGCTCTATAAGTAAATTTTGGTTTCAAGTAGTAAATATGGGTGACTTTATTTAAAGGCTTTTACATTTGGTTGTGTTGGATAATTATGGACAAGGAGAAAGATGACCTAAAATCTGTTACTGCTGGTAAAAAAGCCCCTATAGGTTGTAATTTTTAATTTTAAATAAAGTTGTTACTCTGAACTGCTGTCTGCAATTGAGGAAGAGGTGGGGAGTGTTGTAATTAATTTAGTTAAATGGAGAGGTGAGAGGTTGCATTAAAAACTGAACCCTTGGTAGAAGCTGCCAAAAGTTGGTGGTTTTAGGATTAGAAGTTGTGATTTTTGTGAAGTCATGATTCTTTGGAGATCATTTGAAGTCCTGAGCACAGTAGCTCCATGAGAGACTCAGCCTTTGGGGCAGGGGGATCACAAGGAAGGTTTTGGGATCAGGAAGGAAGGTTTTCAGGGAAGGCAGTGGCTGTGTGTGAGCAAGGAGGTGCCAGGGGGAGTGTCCCATAATTGTGCAAAGTGTTCCCACATGGCATCCTTGTGTCTGAGCTGGAGAGACCTGGATTGGATGGCTGGAGCATCCAGTGGACACAGCACTGGCTGGGTGGCTGCAGGGAAAGTGCTGGGGGCACAGTGACAAGCAGGATCTCAGAGGGGCTGGTACTGCTCAGCAGCTCTGTGGGTGACACTGACTGTGGCAAAGTCAAGTGCAAAGTCTGCCCCTGTGTCAGGGCAAGCCCTGGGATCAATCCAGGCTGGGGATGAGCAGCTGGAGCAGCCCTGGAGAAGGACCTGGGGGTGCTGTGGGTGAGAGCTGGGACCCAGAACCCCCCTGTGCCCTGGGCTGAGCCCCCACTGTGGGCAGCAGGGGAGGGGGGATTCTGCCCCTGTGCTCAGGTGAGACCCCACCTGGAATTCTGGTGCCTCCAGCATAAGAAGGATGTGGAACTATTGGAGCAAGTCCAGAGGAGGCAACTGAGTTGCTGATGGGGCTAGAGCCATGGCACTGGGTGGGCTTTAAGGTCTTTTCCCACCCAGACGTTTCTGGGATTCCATGATGCTACAGCTGTTGGCAGGCAGAAGTAGGGCTGCTGGAATTTCTGTGGGGATTGCAGCCAGGTTGGTACAGAAGTGAGCTGAGCTCCTCAGTTCCCACCCTGGGAACGCCAGCCTCACCTGACAGTGGTCTGGAGGCAGTGGCTCCCTGCACAGCTGCACTCAGCTGGGCTCCAGGGGGTTGGTTTTGCATGTTCCCCTGTCATGACGAAAATCACCATCCACAAATAGCACTGAAAGTGTCAGAGCCTGGAGCTGACCTGGCTGGGGGAAGTGCAGTGCCTGCATTCTCTGCTGTCTTGGTGAGAAGTCATTGCTTCTCCAGAGCTGGGCAGATCAGTGGGGTTCAGTGCAGCAGGCAGGAGACACTCAAACACTCATGGAGAGAGCGTGTGTCTGTGTCTGCTGGAGCTGTTAACAGAGGGGGAAGCTGTGTTCTCTAATTCACACAAAAAAACATTGCTTGGGGAAGCTGGGGCTGCCCCTGGATCACTGGCAGTGTCCAAGGCCAGGCTGGATGGGGCTTGGAGCAGCCTGGGATAGTGGAAGGTGTCCCTGCCCATGGCAGGGGTGGAACTGGATGGGCTTTAAGGTCCCTCCTACCCCACAAACTCCAACTTTCTTCCCCAGCAGTCAGAGGCACCTTTTCATGAAGCTGATGGGATATTCAGTCCCTGATGAACCTCTCCTTTGACAGCTGTGGGATAGGGCCAAAGGCTGGACTTCAGATAAATCACAGAATAGTTTAGGTTGGAAGGTATTTAAAGCTCATCTACTTCCACCCCTGCCATGGGCAGGGACACCTTCCGCTATCCCAGGTTTCTCCAAGCCCCATCCAACCTGGCCTTGGACACTGCCAGGGATCCAGGGGCAGCCACAGCTTCTTCTGTGCCAGGGCCTGCCCACTCTCATAGCCAAGAATTTCTTCCTAATATCTGATCTAACATGGGAATAATGTAAATAAATATTGATAGGTAGGAGTCTTTGAAGGCCTTCCTCCATTCACAGCATTGATTTCAGTAGCTTCTGGATGAAGGAAAATACATTTTAGTGGTTGACTAGGTAGATATGTGTAAACTAGATTTTAGTAGGGGAATGCCAATATAATTATTAAGCTGTCCATAAACACTGATCAAAAGGAGCAATGATCACCTAAAAGCATCATCAACCAAATTAAGATAAGCAGAGATGTAGATTAAGTGGCTGCAGGGAACTGGATGCTCAAGTAGTATGACATCTGTTGTCTTGTATTTTTAAACAAGAATAAAATGTGATCATGCAGCATTCTGCATGTTGCAGTCCTCATCTGCTCTGGTCATAGGGGATTTTTTTTCCAAGTGCTTTTTATGCAGAAATCCAAGGTGCTTGAGCTCCTGAGCAATTGGTATTGAGCCAGGATCCAGCAGTGGGCTTTTTCTGACTAGCTGGTACCCTGACAAATTCCAGGCTAATGCTGGATAAGAAGTACAGCCTGCACTGCTGGCTGTCTCCTGTGACTGACACTTGGAGAGGTTTTGGATGGAATTTTGTCCTTAAAAAAATCCTTGCCTGGAAGCTTATACTCCACTTTGTGGATATTCCTGGAAAAGCAGAGGCAGCTCTCTTTGCTCTCCAGTGTGTGTTAACAAACAGGAACGTGTCCTGAAACAAATCCCTGTGTCCACCATCTTCCAGAGGCTCTCCAAGGCTGCCAACAGGGGCACCAGTGGGAGTCGGAATTTTTTTCCTCACTCAGTGTTTCACACTCGGTGCTGCACAAGGAGCACTCACATCTGTTCCCATTTTAGTGCAGGCCTTTAACCACAGGGCTCTTCTAGGTTCTTTTGGAATATTATGACTGATAACCAGAGCTTGTTTTTGCTTGAGCTTTCCAGGATTTTAGCAGCTAGTGTTTCTTTTCAATTTGAACAGCATGTTCTGTCATGGCTAATTAAATTCCTTCTGGCTGATGTGCAGATACACACTGTTGATGATGTTAAGTGTAAACATTTGCATGTTATTTTTTTCTTGCACATTGCCAGGTGACACATCATATATAATCACAGCAATCCTGATGAATCATGCTTGCAGTTTGGCTCGCTGAGGCTTGTATGGGAAATTTGTGTTCCAAAGTGAGCATGGAAATGAAATGGGTGTGAAAAAGTGTAGTGGTCCTCCTTCCAAATCCCAGAATATCACTGGGGACAGACTTCAGTGGCAAATATTAAAAAACCTGGGATTAAAGTGAATAGTTCTGGCTGGAACTAAAACACAAGAGTTACTTTAACTGCTTTCCTTCCTTATGGCAAAATATTTCACATAGGTGGTTAAATAGGAAGTGTTAACAGATACCTGGTGCAGTCATTGCTTTCTGTTTGAAAATAACCAAGCCTTCCCCAGCTTCTTTACTGCAGGTGTTTTAGGAATCAGGAAATCAGTCCATGTACAGTAAATATTTCAGTTTCAGGTCAGATCTTGGTTCCCTTAGTTGCACTAGTCATGATATCAATCCTGTTGGATTGTTTGGATGAGATTTCCAACATGCTGCCCCCTTGATTTTTGGGGCACTGCAGGGCTGGGACTGGGAATGCAGAACTGCACATGCTGGTTGGTGCTTTAAGGATGCTGTAAATTAAGGTCAATATTATTCAATGTATATTAATGCATACTTTTTTTTTTTTTTCCTCTTGAAGGTTTTTGGATTCAAAGCATAAAAACCATTACAAGATATACAATCTGTAAGTATGCTCTTAAAGATGCATTCTCCAAAATAATGACTTCTAAAAATAGCTGAGGAGTGCAAGTGGCTTGTTGCTGTCCTGAAGCAGAGCTGGAGATGTTTTGCACATTTCTTAAAACAATTAAGCCTGATTGAGAGCACTGGTACTTCATTTAGTGGAGCTGAGTGAGGTTAAATGAAATGCTGGTGTGTATTCGAGTTACTTGAACGCTTTTAAATGACTTGGCATCCAGCCCATCTGGAGCTTGGGCCATGTGATTAAAAAGTGAAAAGTAATTCACAGCAGGCTTTCTGTTCATGTATTAATGTCCAGTTGCCAAATGAATATTTTCCTGGGTTTTTTCTCAAATTTTTTAAAAATCAAACTGCATTGATACCCAGGCTCTGTTTGCTTCCTCCCTCTTTTTGTCTGTCCCTGTTTATTACCTTGAAAAAGCTGTTGGAGCAATTGGTGGTGGTTTCTGACTTCTCTCAGTGTAATGTTTTCATGTGAAAATTTGGTTCTGCAGAAAGGCTAATTTCATTTGTTTAAATGATTTGGTCATGTCAAAGAGTTATGGTTTTCCTACCCCTCATTTTTTTCCCTAAAAATCTAAGTTGAAGATTAATTCTCTGAATTGTTACATCTTTATTACTTTTTTTAATGAATATGTTTTTAAATAGCTACAATTAATAGAAAAATTAGTGTAGTACTGGAATCCAGGCAATGCATGACATTGTAATCTGTCAGTCACTAAAACAAGTATTTAAAAATAAGGATTTAAATGTGCCTCTAGATTAGCTGAAGGATTGTGCATCAATCAAAGTTGTTCCCTGATATTGGAGAGAAGTGACAGTAGAAGCTGAGGAACCTTCCAGTGGTCATTGAAGATGTTTTGGAGCAGAAAAAAATACATAAAAAGGAGAGACATTGGTCACCTTTCATAGTGTTCAGTAGCAAAATTATATTTTCCAGCTTAGGAGCTTTCCAGAGTGTCCTTTTAATAGATGGATACAATTTCTGGGTGGAAAGGCCAGTGCTTCCCAGAAGAGCTGATGGCTCCTTGGCATGCTGGTGCAGGTAGAGGAGGTAAATCCTGGCTCTGTTCCTGTGGAATCTTCTGGAGCTCAGCTCTGGAGATCTGGAACATTTAAAATCAAACCTTGGTTCACCAGCCCTCCCCAAAGCCTCCTGCTTGTTTTGAGGATCAAAGCAGAGCACAGCTCAGTCCCTCAGCCCTGCACAGGAGCAGCTTTAAAGTTTGTGAGTGAGAAGAGCAGTGGTGAGACAAATGCATTTTACATTTTTGTTGCTGCTCTGTGTGTTTTCAGCTGTGGAAAAAACTTGCCCAGGTGTGCCAAAGGTTTTTGTTTTCAGGTTCTTTATATAAAAATTGATTTTCTTGTTGTTAACTGCAAAACAATCACAGATGAGTGTTCCTAAAATTACTTCATTCATTCCAAGATGAAAAATTTTGGGGGATAAAACTGTCTGGAGAGATCTTAATGCTTGTGCAGGCAAAATTTATACACATAAAGTGCCATCAGGTGAATTGTGGCAATGTTTGGTCAGGAGATGGGAAGGAATTGCATCCATCAGGTATTCCTGAGAACTCCATTTCTTCAGATCAAGCTGCTCTTTTGTAAATAAGGATCTATTGTCTGTGTTTCAAAGGAGGAGGTGGGAGTTCAGGGGAGTTAAGTGATTATAGTCAGAATTATTTCAGAATCTGTCATGGGATTTGAGTTCCCTTAAGGTAGCTGTTCCATGAAGTTGATAATAATGTATGTATTGAGCAGTTTTATCTAAAAGGATTTTGAGATTTTTTTTCTGAAACTATGCCAGTTATGCCCCATCCTCACATCTTGGATTTTAACTTCTCAGCAGTTTGAGCAGTTTAATTTTCCTTCTTGTGTTGCTTCTCTCCTGTTTGCCTTTAACCCTTTGCTATTTCTCCAGTATTCTCTTTAATTCTGTTCTTCCACTTGGATCTCTTACCTTCCCATGCTGACAGATTGTCACCTGCCCTGTTGTAATCACCTCCATCTTCTCCAGTGGGTTTCCTTGAACTGTCCTGCAGGCAGGTGGTTAAAGAAAGGAATTATGATGAAAATGAGGATTTTCTGTGCTTGCTGTCCCTGGGGCTGGGCTCTGGCAGAGGAAGCCCCTAGTTCTGTCAGCAGTTGGACCATGACTGATCAGGAGGATGCCTGGCTGGCAGCACTCTGCTTCTGGGTTGCTTTAAACTCACTTTAATGCTAAGGAAGAGCCTAAGAGCAGCCAGCCTCCTCCTTAACCCCAAAAATGCAAAAAAAAATATTCAGATTTCATCTGGAGATCTGATGCTGTTTGAGTTATTATAATGTTTAAAAGCCTCACCCCAAATGCACTTGAAGCATTAAGCCCCACTGATGTCCCCAGAGTGTGTGTTGGTGGGATTTCTGCTGCAAATACACACAAATTTAGTGCAGCTGAGCCAGGAGCTCTACACTGGTGGTGTTCAGCTCCCAGAAGAGGGCAGAGAAAGGGACATAACCATGTGCTGTGCTCAATTTCTATCCTTGGTATCAACAAAACTCTTTTTTTATCCCTCATGGTATCCTACTTGATGATACTCTCTCAAAGTTCCAAATTTGATGGGTTTTCTGCCCGTTTGTAGATTTTTTTTAAATGTTTTGAAGATTTTCATCTTTTTCTCCCTGTTTGAGCTGGGTGTTTCTTTAGAAGGAGGCAGGAAACTTTCCTGGGTTATGTTAACTGCTTTGCTTCCTAGCAGCTTGCAGAGTTCCTGTGCTGCTGGCTGCTCCATCTCTCTTGGATGTACATCCTGCATCCAGCCTCTTTCTCAAAGGCTCAAGTGCAGATAATATTTTTGTGAGTCCCCTCTGCCAGCTTAACCTGGTCACTTCTGGCCCAGAGAACGTGTCAGCAAAGTGATTGGAGCTGTGAAAGCTGCCAGGCTTTTCCCTAGCAGAGGGCAGAGCCAAGAAGACTCTGGAACTGAGGGAAAGGGAAGCACTGAGAGCATGTACAGCCCCAGCAGAGCTGCCTGTGTCCCTGCCTGTGGCTGTGTCGTGGGCAGAGCTCAGGGCAGCACCGGGGGGCTCCAGTTACAGTCACACAAGGAGCAGCCCAAAAGTCTGAGGGTCTGAAAGTGTCAGCTAAGCTCCACATGGCTCCAAAGGCTGCAGTCATAACATACCTGGTAAGCAGAGATGAGTTCATAGCAGTCCTGAAGCTGGTGTGGGATTTGGAATCCTGTGAAGAGTACAGGCTGTAATCAGAACCAAAGATCTAGGTGTGATTTCTCTACTGAAGTGACTCCAGTGGTTGTTTCAACCTGGTGTCCTTTTTCACAGAATCCCAGAATGGTTTGGGTTGGAAGGACCTTAAACATCATCTTGTTCCAGCCCCCTGCTGTGGGCAGGGATGCCATTCACTAGATCAAGTTGCTCAGGTTCCCATCCAAGCTGGTCTTGGCAGGATTCTTCTCAGTTTTCCTTTCTGAACTGCACTTCCACTCACATCATCTTCCCTGCAGGGAGCAGCTCCAAGGGAAATTCTGGAGGGTATCCACTCTTGCCTTGCTTCCCCTTTCCCCAAGATCTCATCTAGTTCTTTAGTATGCTGGTTTGGCTGGTTAGAGCCCAGCTGAGGGGTGGTTTGTCTCATCACTGGTGTTTATCCCTGGGCAAGGCAAATCCACTGTGGTTTGCTGTCCTGTCTACCTGGAGAGGGTCTCTGAGTGGGGAGAGACTGATGCAGCTCCAGAGCCTTCAGAAATGTTCTATTTCTCAGGTCTGAGGGGTTTCCCAGGCCTTCAGGGCTCTCTTAAATTCAGGAATCAGTGCCAAGTGGCAGAGCAGTGTCCCAATCAGATTGATACAGTGATTTTTGGGATAATATTCAGTGGGGCTTGTGGTGCTCCTGCAGTTTCCTTGTGATCCCCATTGCTCTGAGCACCCATGCTGCTGCTGAGGCTCCCTGACCTGTGCTCTGAGCTCAGCATCCCCTGGATGAAGGTCACAGCTGCCTGCTCTTCATGTGTTTGGCAGCAGGAAGCTGCTCCAGTGCTGGAGCTGCTCATGCCCAGGGTGAGAAGGTAATAATACTTGCATGAATTGAGTCACACTGACTAAAACATAGCCATGGACTACAATTACCAGAGGGTAAGTATTTGCCTTTCAGTAAAATAATTCACATTTTAGTGAGCAGTCTGCTGCAGAACAGTTTTTTGTGTGTAACCTCTAGTTTTCAATGATAAAGGTGATGGGCATGCATGATTTTCCAGGGTGTGACAGATGCTGGGAGTGCCTCAGAGACTTGTCTAGAACTCTTGTCTATTTTTCTTTTTCAGATGTGCTGAAAGACATTATGACACCGCCAAATTTAACTGCAGAGGTAGGTTTTTACTGCCTAATGTGTGTTCTCCTTAAACCTCAGTGAATGAAGGCCTAAAGGAGGAGCTGGTGAATAGTCATGTAGGAGATTTGGGCACAAGGAATGATGTCAGATTGCTTTGAGTCATTGGAAAAACTTGCTATATTCTTGGTGCTTTCAAAGAAGTGTGTTCCTGATAGTTAAAGATCAAGATCTAATAAAATGTCTACAGTTGCAAAAAAAAAAAAAAAAAAATCTGCAGACTGGGTTACACAGAAGTTTCAGTTCAGTGAAGTACAAACTCCTTGTACAATTTACATGTGAGGCTAGGAGGAGTCTGGTTTTTATGAAGGATGAAAATGGAGAACACTTAAGCCACTATCACTATGTGTATAAAGCAGCTTTTGGAAGATCTAGCAGAACCTTCAGATGCTAAAAAAAAGTTAATTCCCATGTGATAGTCTCTTAGAGATGAGTTGAGTCTTAGACATTCTGCAGAGCTGCCAAAAGCAGTGGGGAATCTTTCAGGGGTGCTTTTTGACCAGGTCCTTGTGAATGGAGACTGATATAGCTGTGGTGTCAGTATTACCTCCCCAGGTAATAAATAAATGAATACAGATTTACCTTTGTTCTTTGAGCAGAGGAGCATTTCTTGCTCAGAAATTGTGGTTCCTGTGCTTCAGATGAGGGAGATGAGGAGTCCTTGTGCCTACAGAATCGTAGGAGATTAACAGGTTTTGGGCTTATTCTGCATCATAGCAATGGCTCAACTTCTATTTTTCATTATTATTATTTTAAACCATCCATCTAGTTATGAAGAGGGTTTAGAACGTGACCAAAAATGTAATTGGCTGCCTTAATGTCTGAATATAGAAGGACTGAAATTGTCTTGTTGAAGTCGTCAGTGCTTCTGATTTGCTCTTACAATGCTGAATGACAGTGCCCTGAAACCTCACTCCATACTCACCAGCAAGAAAAAAGTATTTTAGGATCTGCTTGAGCAGTGCTTTGGATAAGAAGAGAAGAGGACATGTTCTAATATGGCCAGAACATATGTTTGCTTGAATTTCTGCTTTTTGCTACGGGGGTGCTCAGCTCCCTTTGCTGTCAATCCCAGCCTCAAAGGCTGTTTGTGACAGCACCTTTCACAGCTCCTCTGCACAAGACATGCTGTATTTTTTCATTTTCATCCCCGAATTAGTTAACCTCAGATAACCAAATTGGTGACTCAGGACTTCCCTTAGCAGAGGAACAAAAGTTCTACTTGAAAATCTCCTGAAGTGAACTGACTGCAAAGGGAACTTCTCATTTGTACTGAGCCTGAAGCACCAGAATAGTTCATTATTCACCCAGGATGATCTTGCATGACATTAAACCCCAAACACTGAAAGCTCTTCATCTTCTTTGGAGTAGCTTTGTGTCCATGGTTTTTCCAGTTTCTGAAATCCTTCCATGCTGGGATTGTCTTCAGCTTTGCCACAGACTCCTTTCTTCTTTTAAACTCTGTGTGCTATGGGATTCTTCTTGCAATGTGTAGGGACTGGGAGAGCGAGCAGGATTATTCTCCAAGCTGTGTGTTCCGTTGTAAGGAATCAAAATCTGTGGAGGAACTGCACCTTCTCAGGCCCTGCTCAAGACACTGCAGCTTAATGTTTCTTTCCTCTTAATCCCTCTACAACATCCCAGGGCACTCATTTCATCTTCCCACTCCAGCTTTGAAGAAAGTACCATAAGGTTTGCCTTGATTCCAAATCATGGAAAGCATCTTCAGCATCCTGTGACTACTTGGGAGTTTTCAGGCTGTTCTTTCAGGACTTCTTTACTCCCTCTTTCATGGAAACCTTGCTGGCTGTAGTTGTGATAGACTCAAAGCTGTACAGACAGATTTGCATCACTTTTGCAGCTGCTTTTCTTAGGGATTTCTAAACAAATTTCATATTTAAGTTCACATGAAACTTTGGGGATCATTTGGGGAGCCTTTGGATCTTCCATGTGGAAGAGTTTGTGTGTTAATATTTGTGAACATGTGTTGCCTCTTTAGCAAAGATTATTCACTTCATCAGCTTCCTCATTTGTTCTGGGACATGAAGGGGCAGTCTGTACTGTGAGTGAATAAACTTGTTGAGCCTTCCAAAAGGCTGTGGACTTGTCCTGCAGTCCTTCAGCAGTTCCATAACTTCATTCCTCACTTGTGCTCTTGGAGTCCTTGGGGATTCATCAAAAGGAGCCTTGCATGTGTGACTACAGAGTGGTGCTTACAAAACCAGTACAGACACTTGCCAAAAAAATGAAATGTATTCATTTTTAGCCCAGAAAAGGAAATGGTGTTTCTAGCTGAGAATTTTGAAGTGAAGCAGAATTGTGTTTTTAAGATCCCAGGGCTGTTGGTGTGGAATTGGGGTGCACTTCGAGTGCTGTTCTGCACCAGAACATTGTGTGCAGTTCTGCTCAGCAGGGTGATGCTGTCCCTCCTTTGATCTGAGCTGGGAGAAGTTTGGGTGCTTCTCTCTGCTTACTGCTTATTTTTTGCTCTCTTGAGTTTTCTTGCATTTCCTGCATTGCTTGAAATTCTTTCCATCCCTAGATGGAAAAGTGTGTTTGAATACACCCATCAGAAAGGACAGCCTTGCTCAGTGCTTTGACTAAACTCCATAAGTATTGCCAGTGCCTTACCTGAGATTCTTTTTGAAATATGGAACTGGCAGGTTTTTGTTTCACAAGGCCTTTGAGCAGATTCTGAGACTTTGTTCCCAGTGTAGACCCAACTGTGTTCAGTAATTTTTCTGCAAAGTTCCTGTTGTCTGCTCAGTGACTGAGGTCTGGCCCTGTTCTCTCTCAGCAGGTAGTTTAATTATTGCTGGAGTAATGGCTTTTCACAAGGTTATTCTGTGTGCCAGCATGCTCTTAAATTCTAGAAAATTCATGTTACAGAGCCTGTGCAGCTCAGTTCAATAGAGGTGTGAAATACTTGCTCTGTGGAGCAGGATGCCTGTTAACAGATTAATGGAGAGATGTCTGCAGTGCTTATGATACCCTGAATAATAGTGGAATTAAAAACACATATCAATATGTAAGATAGGGGGGCTTGCTGAATAACTTAATTTTTCCATGCTTGTCCCAGAGGTGACCTGGGCTTGCTTTGCCTTTTGAGGTTCTGATGAACTCCTCCTTCTCCCTGCAGTTGCACAGTACCCTTTCGAAGACCATAACCCACCACAGCTGGAGCTCATCAAACCTTTTTGTGAAGATCTTGACCAGTGGCTAAGTGAAGATGACAATCATGTGGCAGCAATCCACTGTAAAGCTGGAAAGGGACGAACTGGTGTAATGATTTGTGCATATTTGTTGCATCGAGGCAAGTTTTTAAGGGCCCAAGAAGCCCTAGATTTCTATGGGGAAGTAAGGACCAGAGACAAGAAGGTGAGCTGTTGCTGTTTTTCTGTCCCTCAACCTTTAACTTGCTGCTTTTCCTTCTTGAGATCCATTTGATGCTCAAACCCTTTAAGTGTGATATCTGATTTAGCTCCAGTAGGATTGGATCAGTGCAGTTGGAAATAGAAAAGCTTTCCTAAGCAGCAGTAGCCTTTAGTCATAACACTAAACCAGGTTTTAACATGTCCTGTTCAAGAAGACCTGGTTTTAAATGGCTTTTTCAGCACTGTTCTGCTGCTTGGTGCATCAGTGGGGCAGTGACCTTTCTCATTCAGCATTTTCAGCTCAAATGAGAGGATTGTTTCAGCTGATTTTGCCTGAATGGATAAGTTGTTCATCTCCTCAGGTTCCCTTGGCTGCTGTCATGGGGTTTGGAGATGCATATTTCCCAACTGGAAAGCCCTTACTGTTGGATGCCCCTTGTCAGTAAGGGATAGTTTACCTTTCTGGCAGAGTTAGGTCTCATCAATGAGAATTTAACCTCCTTACTTGAAATCTTCTCCAGAGATAAGATGTGACTTTTAAGGTCATTTTAGCAAGTTTCCCTGCTCATCTTCCATTATTTCCCTGAGTGTATTGGTTGAGGATCCCAAGGGGATCATCCTTGCAAGCCAGTTTCAACCTCCTCAAGCAAAGAGCTCTCCCTGTTCCTGGAGTATTTACACAAAGTATTAATTTCACAGTGTGTTGGTCTCTAATAAGAGCAGCTTCGTGTGTGAAGGCTGTTGAGAGCAGAAGTGTCACATAAGGAATTTTAGAATTTGGCAGTTAGTTCATTGGAAGGAGCAAGGAACTCCTCAGTTTGCTCTGCTGACAAGGTGGAGCTGTTATTCCATGTACTGCTGAGTTAGTTAGACTTAGTGGTGTAATGCTGGAGTGGAGACAAGGTCAGGGTTTCCCATCAGAACTTTGTGGCTTTTGGTAAAAGTGCATGAGAGAGACTGGGAATGAGCAGTAGATTCCTCCTGTTGATAAGGGTTATTTCCAGAGCTGGATAAAGCAGCATGAAAATGACAGAACTGAACAAATACACAGTGAAATGCTGTGCCTCAGTTTCCCTTTTGTGAAAAGAAGGTTGTGTTTCTGCAAGGTCAGTTGGGTGTTTATCAGTAACCCAGGGGTACCTTGGGCATCTTGGATGGGAGAGAGAACTCAGTGAGCAGGAGGAGTGAGAGCCTTGTTTACTTGTCTGTAAATACTGTCTGTAACCAGCCACTTGTTTTGGTTTCAGTGTCTCTGACTTTTCCCTTCCCAGCTTCACTCGAGCATGGTTATCTTGATGTGGCCAGTGGGCAGCATGTGATTCACATAACCCTTCAGTAGTGTTTATAAACAGGTATTCCAGTGCAGGTTTCTGGAGCCTTTTCTTCCCTTGTGGCCCATATTTCAGCGTGATATGTCAAGTGCTGCTCTCTGATTTGATATTTCACCACACCTTTGTGTAACTGACTTCCTCAATTCAGAGTCAATGAGGCATCCAAAGAGCTGTTTGCACAAAGGGACAAGCAGATGCCTTTTTTTCCTTTCTTTTTGGGCCAACATAGGTATGGTAAAGGAGAATGGCTTTAATAGGGACCAGATTTTCTTGGTTTAAAGCAAGAACAAGGTGCCCACTCTGCACCTGTGGCTGCTGAGAACAGCCCAGCTACAATCACTGCTGCCATTAATGCTCATGGCACAGTGCTGCTGCGAGGGCTCAGGCTGTGCTGGCAGGAAGTGTGAGTCTAATTGCAAGAGGAAGTATGACTAATTGGTCAAGAGCACAGCCCTGAGTACTTCTGGAGCCAGCTTTTCCCAAGTGTCTGCTGGGAGAAGCAGCTCCAGGGAGGCCTTTGCACCATCAAGTGAGAGTTGTTGGAGGTGAGGCTCAGAGTTGCTGCACAGGCTGTTCTTGTGCTGGGCAACAAGACATGGCAGAGCCCAGGCTGTCTCTGACCAAACCCTCTCATGGGGTATTTTATTTCCTCTACAAGCTGCCCTTTTGGCTTCTGAAGCTCATTGTGGGGGGGAGCTTATTCAGAAGAAGGGAGAGGTGAAGATTAGGAAGTGTGGGCTGCATGGTTGTGTCTGTCAGTCTCCACTGCTGTAGAACAGGAGTGACTTTTATTTTCCTTTTGAACCAGAGGAGATAAACTGTTTTCTGAAATGGGATAGAGAGCTCTACTTGTCTGTCAGAGCTTTGGGAAGATGTAACCCCCCCAAAAGTCCTCTAAAGAAGCTGCTGCTTCCACTGTTTGTAGGGATTGGTTTATCCCACTTTTTCCTTGTGGTAGTTACTGACACACTACTGTGATGACAAAGGCTGGCAGCTTACCTTCCTACAGCTGGAGAAGGTCTTTATTTATTCCTGCTTCTGCCTTGGAGGGTTTTGTGGTGAAGATTAGGCTTGGAAGGAAGCTCAGTGGATAGGGATCAGCTATTCAGGTGCTGGAGATGTTCCATTCAGGAGCATTCTTTGAGCACCATACACTTTTATTTTCAAGGATGGCTCCTAAGAGTTCTCATATGGTGAAAGGCTGAGAGAACTGGAGTTCTTCAGCCTGGAGAAGAGAAGCCTTGGGGTGACTTAATTGTGGCCTTCCAGTACCTGAAGGAGCTGACAAGAAAGATGGAGAGAGACTCTTTACAAGGGCTTGTGCAGCTGTGGCTGCCCCTGGACTCCTGGAAGTGTGCTAGGCCAGGTTGGATGGGGCTTGGAGCAGCCTGGGATAGTGGAAGGTGTCCCTGACATGGCAGGGGGTGGCACTGGATGGCCTGCAAGTCCCTTCCAACCCAGACCATGCTGTATTTCTGTGGTTTCTGTAACTGAACAGGAAGTGAAAACCAATTACTTTGTGTGAGGAAGCCTCAGAATGACCCTCTGAGCAGAGCAGAGATCCCATGTCTGATGGCAGCTCTGGTGTCTGTTCTGAGGCTGCAGCTTCACTCTCACAGTAGGGTGTGTTCCTAAAGGGAGTGTGGAAATACTGTTTCCAAAATATTTGTTCTTCATAGTCCTGCCTGTGCTACCTTGAGAGGAGCAACACCTGACAGTGTTTGGGATGCCCTGGGAAGCTCTGGCATAGGGGCCAGATAAGAGGAGCTTATCTCACATCAATTTTAAAATGGTGGTGCTGGTAGATGGGAAATACTTGAACTGCTTTCCTGTCCTTATTCTTCTGAAGTAAAAGTGAGTGGTGGTTGATTGCACCCCTTGGAATATTGTTAGTTTGTTATGAAAGATTTCTGCTTGGAATTCAGACCTTTGGAAATTGAAGTTCTGAGTTCTGCTGCAGGTGGGACTGGTTTTAGGGCCTCAGGCTCTAAGGGCTGTGTCTCCAGGCAGTCACACTGTGGCTGGAGAGCTAAAACTGCCCTGTTGGACAAGTAGTGGCTTTGCTGTGACTTTGAGTATCAGGGTAAGAGTGTTCCCTTGGTTCTGGTCCTGGCCTTGCTTGTCCTGGCCAGATGTCCTGGGGTTTTTCCATAGGATGCATCCATTATGGCACAAGGAAGCTCAGGGCAGGGAAGGAATGTGTTCTCCTCACCTCTGTGCTTCCCTCCTGCCTGGCACTGCTGGGATTTGCCCAGTCCTAAAGCTCAGATCCCAGCAAATAGAACTTGAGAGCTCCCTTAAGGAGTGGGTGTGATAAGCACTGGGGACATCTGAGCCAAACCATGGCCAGTGTACAAGACTGCTTGGGAAGGTCATTGTACAAGTGCTGCAGGGAAAGGGCTTTTGTGTAATTTAGAAGCAGCTCAAGTGATAAGGAGACATAATTATCAACTTTTTTTTTTTTTTTAAATGGCAGGAAGTGGCTATTTTCATGTGTGCAGAATAGAGATTTACTAAATTAAAAGCACTTTGCCTACTCTTAGCTCCTGGCTGTTGTGAGGTGAAGCAGGTGAAACTAAAAGTTTCTAGAAATATGTGGTCTAGGTTTTGTCACCAAATGCTCACAGACTTGTGTATGAAAAATTTTTGTTTATCTCCAGTTTATTCCAATTCCATATTCGGTTTTAATCAGAAAGATTCCTTCCTGATGCTGTTGCAAGTTGTTCTAGACCATGTAATGTATTTTGTGGGAAATTAAACAATTTTTCATCTTTATCAATTTTACTTGAAAGTATTGGCTCAAAGAGCTTTAAGACTGTTCCCTTGTATGTTCCCTTTAATCTGATTTAAAATTAGTAATAAAAACATTCTTAAGTTTTATGCTGTCAAAGCAAATGTTTACCTCAGAGTTTGAACACTTTGGGCTGTTGGGCCTGTTTTAACAAAACTTTCCACATTTTTGGGAAAATATTCCAGGATGTTTTGTAAAGAGAAGGTAGCATCAGTCTTGAGTACAGTGATATTAGCAAACATTAGTCTTTTGATTTAAAGTGCTGTCAGAATGTAATTCCTGTAGTGGTAGATTCTAGGATTCCTAGATGTATTGATGCTTTAGAGTATGTTCAAGGCACCTCCTGTTGAACATTTGATTCTCTCCATCCCAAAAAAGCAGCAGCAGCATGAGGCTATTTTTGACATGACCCTCAGGGTGTCTGTGATGTTTGTTTTTAAGAAATGGCAAAAATCTGCATTCTTTGCTTCATTGCTGGAAAAGGATGTTTGGAGAGCACAGAATCACAGAAGGGTTGGGGTTGGAAGGGACCTCAGAGGGTAGTTCCAGCCCTTCTGCCACATCCATTATCCAGGATTGCCCCAAGCTCCATCCAGCCTGGCCTTGGACACTTCCAGCCACAGCTGCTCTGGGCACCCTGTGCCAGGGCCTGCCCACCCTCCCAGGAACAATTCCTTCCCAGTATTCCCTCTCACCCTGCCCTCTGGCAGTGGGAAGCCATTTTCCTTGTCCTTGTCATTCCACATTCCTTCTCCATGTTTCTTGTTGGCCCCTTCAGGTACAGGAGGGCCACACTGAGGTCACCCCAAAGCTTCTCCTCTTCAGGCTGAGTGACTCCAGTTCCCTCAGCTTTCCTGGTGGGAGAGGTGCTGGAGCACCTGGAATGACCTGTTCCTCTGGGCTTGATGTGCTCCAAGGTTTCTGACTCTTGTTTTCCCTCTGTTTAGGGAGTGACAATTCCCAGTCAGAGGCGCTACGTGTACTACTATAGCTACCTGTTAAAGAATCACCTGGATTACAGACCAGTGGCACTGCTGTTCCACAAGATGATGTTTGAAACAATTCCCATGTTCAGCAGCGGAACTTGCAGTAAGTACCAGCACCCCTCACCTCTCCTAGGGAGCCTTGTTGGCATTTGGGATGGGGTATACACCAGGAGCTGCACATCTTGGGGGAAGTCATGTGTAAACACCTCACAATCCAAAATCTGCTGACTTGAAGTAATTAAAATCTGTGGGCTCTGCCCACTGGGGTCCTCCCAGGTGTAGTCTGTGAAGGACTCATGGTTGTTTTACTACAGTTTTAAATTGGCAAGTGTGTTAATGGTTTGAAGATAAGTGATTCCATGTGTGGAACCATGAGGCTGGGAGAGACCTCCAAGATAGAGTCCAACCTGTGACCAGTCCTCACCTTGTCACCCAAACCAGAGCACTGCCACATTCACTCGTTCCTTGGACTCCTCCAGGGATGGAGACTCCACCACTCTATGTATATTTGGGTATTTTCTCCTTACTGTTATGAAAAGCCTCCTTCTTTTTTAGCACAGCAACTCTTGGGAAACATGAATTGCTGAAAAACATTTGCCTAATGGCATGTTGGCTTCCAATGCAGCAACATCATTCTTCCCATGATGTTAAAAAAAAAAAAAGAATCAGTTCAACTGGGTAAATATCTTATTAACTGTGGAGTAAACATTTCTTTATGTGGAGGTTTCTAAAGCATTAATACACCTGGTAAATGGTTAATCTCATCTGCTGATACACTGTGTGAGTAAGGAACAGCAGATTTTGTGAAGCTTTGAAATACAAAAACAAATTCTGCTCTGTCCTGTGGGCTGTGTTTCAGGGCAGTGACTGCCTTGTGTTGCGTGCTCTTTTTTTGTTGGTGGAAAAAATCTAATGGTTTTGCTATGGGGATTACAGCAATGTGTAATTAATTCCAGTGCCTCCTGTGGCTTTGATTAAACTTGCCCTGTTAATATTGTTGTGAGACAGTACCTGAACATTGTAACACACACCAGAAACAATGGAGCAGCTTGTCAGGCTGTACTGGAGGAGGCAGGGAGGAGCCTCTGCCAAAACCCCTCTGCCTCAGGGAAGAGGTGTGGAGGTTACAGATTTCTGAAGTTACACTTATTTAATGTTTTGGATGAACTGTGCTGTGCTTGTGAGTCTGAACTGCTCAAGTCAGTTGACTTGTGTGTCCATGGGAGGCTGCTGGGGTGGTGTTTTCACAGGAGGATGTTAGGATAGACAACAGACTGGCCAAGCACCTGAGAACATAAATTAACTATCAGGCTCAACAGTTGTAGGCTGCAGTATTTGAAGGTTCTGTGGAGTTCTCAGTGATTTTTCAGTATGTGCAGTGCATGGTCTGTGTTGCCAGCTGTGATGGCAGTAATTTTACCAATGTGATAACTTCCAGGCTGCCTTCCTTTGTTACCATTCTGCTGCTTTAAAGTCACTGGCAGAGCCCAGCCTCTAGGGCAGAATGAGGGGATGACAGTTTCACAGCTCTGAGGATTCAAAGGAGAGAAAGAGAAGGCACAGCAACTTCCAGGGTCTGAAGAGGCTGCAGGGAAGCTGGAGAGGGACTGCAACAGGAGCTGTGGTGATAGAATGGGGAGGAATGGCTTGATGCTGTCAGAAGGGAAATTTAGGTGAGATATTCCTGGGCAGGCCCTGGCACAGGGTGCCCCTGACACTCGTTGTGGGGGAGAGCTTAGTCAGAAGAAGGGAGTGGTGAAGATAGGGATAGTGGAAGGTGTCCCTGCCCATGGCACTGGATGGCCTTCAAGGTCCCTTCCCACCCAAACCATTCTGGGATTCTCTGAGCCTGCCAGTAATAGTTTCATTGCTGGGCCCTTCAGCAGGACAGTGTGGGTGTGTTTAGTAGGGGCTTCCACAGCTCAGGGCTGACCTGACCATTTCCAAAGCAACTCCTCTAAACTGGACCAAAACCCCTCTTAATTTTGGTGTTACCCCTGCAGATTTAATTGAGGAAGTTATGCCAGGGTTGGCACTTCTCTGGTGATGGTTTACAGACCAGCTTAGGCTCTGCTGGTGCTGGTTGTTTTTCAGTATTAATGTTCAATTTTGTCCATGTGTTTGCTTGTTTGTGTAAGAGCAGAGTCAGTTTGTGCTGGCATGACCAGCCACTCTACAATTGGAAGAAGAGGCAAGAGAGAATAAAACCTCTCACTTTGGTCTGTGTAATAGAGAGGAGAGGGAAAATGCAAAGAACAGTCAAGCAGTTGTCTCATTTTACAGTCATTATATTAAAAAGAAATAACGTTTTAGGAGCTCCCTGGTGACCTGAAAGTGAAGGACAGACATTTTTAAGGTTTTCCAGTAGCATCTGGCAAAGTTTGATCCCCTGTGGTGTTAAACCCTTCACAGAAGTTTAGTTAGCTTTGAAAACACCACAGCTCACGATTTAATTTCTGCTACCAATATTGTGCTTTTTGACACTTTTGAGGTTTTTCTCACCAAGTGCCATTCTGTTTTGCCACACAGATCCTCAGTTTGTGGTATACCAGCTAAAGGTAAAGATATTCACCTCCCCTTCAGGACCCTCACGACGTGAAGACAAGTACATGTACTTTGAATTCCCTCAACCTTTGCCGGTATGCGGTGATATCAAAGTGGAATTTTTCCACAAACAGAACAAGATGTTGAAAAAGGTTGGTTTCCTTTGCTTTTTCTGGAAAATGTTGTCAAGCCAGCCCCTGATGCTGGGGGTTGGGATGTTGGTTATTTTTTCAGGGCTGTGTAATCACGGCATTTCATTCTTTGATGTCTGGTTTTCCCAAGGAGCCAATCGACCACAAAATGAAAGCTGGATGTTTGGGGAGTTGGTGAGATTAAGTACAAAGGTTGGGTAAAAATGATCCTGGGTCTGTATTGCAGTCGTTTGGGTAGTAGTGAGTAATCTAATTGAGGAAGAAACATTCACCTTCTAAAAATAGACTTGCATACTGAGCAAGTTAACTCCAGCTGTTTTCTTCACTAAATTTTCCTGAGGTTTGAGCAGGCAGAGAAGATCCTGTCTGTGCTGTTGGCTGATTTGTACCCATCTGTCAAATTTAGCTGGATTTCTGAGATAATTGAGTTCCCACGCACTTTGTGAAAAGTATCTCTGCAATCTCTTCCACCACCTCTGTGTTCCCAGCTGCAGTGCCTTGACATTAGAGAATTCCCTCAGAGCTGAGGATTTTGGTAGGGTCTCAGTTGTGGAAAAAAAATAGTCTAAGACTTACTTTGAAACCAAAGTCAGCCAGTTCTTAAAGCTGAATCCTTTCTTCAGTTCTGGTGCTTGTGGAGCCACTTTGGATCTACCAGAGTGAAAAGTGAGGATGAGATTGTTCTGATTAAAGGCTACCTTGGTATTTGCTACTTAAAACTCCTCATCAGTAGTTATGCCCTCTTGAATGGTGGTTAGAAAACTTAGGAGCATTCAGTGAGTGAATTCCTAAAAGTAAGAAATGCTAAAGTGGATCAAGAGACAAAGAAGTGATGAGGTAACATCACTTAGAGCTGTGCACACAGGTTGTACCTGCCAGCTGTGTGTGAAGATACATGCACAATGTTGTGTGGGTGTGCTTGTGTGAACAAGTTGAATTCATGTGCTGGTATCTGCAAAAGTTTCTGGACAGTTCCTTAGTTGCCCTGTTTTCCTTCTCTGCCTGTTTGATGAGATGTTTTGAGTCATTGCAGTTAGGTGCAGTACAGAGACTGTAAAAGCATTTTAAAAGTAGAAATTCTGCTTCAAAGCTGAGATTATTGATGTGCAGCAGCCAGTTTTGAGAAGGTCTTTCAGAGGAGCAGCCATGTAGACATGAGGGGTGCAGGGAGGAGGTGATGCAAAGCCCCAGCATCTGAGACAAGGTCCTGCTTTATCTGCTCTCTCCTATCTGGACTGTGAGTTTGCTGTTTCTTTGCCATCTCCAGCAGCACATGGATTGCAGGCATACCTGATGGAAGTGCTGCCCTGCCCATCCCTGAAGCACCAGTTTGCAGCTCAGCTGCTGGATCTTGGCTCTGTAGCCCTAGGAACAAACTCCTGTATTTGTTTTACCCTTGGAGAGAGCACTGAGATCCAGAGACCAGAGCATAATGAGAGCATCTTGTGAGCACACACACTTTCTGCAGTATGAATTGGGTCTTCAGGAGCCTGTAGAGGTGCAGAGCCACAGCAGGAGGATTGCTGTGCTAGAGTTTCATTTCAGAGTTGTCAGATTGTGGTTTCATTTCTTGAGAATCTTTGTAGTTTCTGAGTAGCTGTTTGGCTTTGTGTTTTTTTTTGGTTTTTGATTTTTTTTTTTCTTTTTGTCTATTCTCATCAGATACCTGAACTATTTGGGTTCTGTGGATTACAGATAATGCAGAGGTGCTCAGTTTCTCAGTGGTTTTGGCCTGGTAGAGCCAAAGAAATGGTGAAGGTGGTTCTTTTCACATCTGCAGCCTTTTCTGAGATGGAAACTGCCCCTTCATTACCCAGTAAAAAAAACATCTTGATAATCTCTCTGAAATATCTGTTGAATCAAGTGTCTTATTGCCTGAGCTTTCAGTATGAATCGAGGACAAAGGAAAATAGGTGTGAGAAGTTCCACAGTTCTGGTAAGGTCACCTCTCTTAGCTGTGCTGCAAACACAGGAGCTCATCCTTCCACATGGTCCTTGGACAGGTTGTTGCAGAAAAAAAAGGGGTTATTGGTGCCAGAAGAACCTACCTTGGCTCAAATTGAACACGTTTCTCTGTTCAGCTGTTTCACATCTGTGCCTGTTCCTTTTCTACATCAACTGTCTACACAGCTTTTACCCAAAACCCCAAAAGTGAAGGCCCTCCACTGAGGAGACTTGTATTTTAAAGATGTCTCTATGCAGTGATCACCTAATGCATGAGGAACAGCATAATTAGGAGTAACAGCATCTTACCTTTCAGAGATTCTGGTTTATTAACCAGGTTTTTGAAAAGTGGAATTATTAGTCTGTTGCTTTGTTCTTCCCAGGTTTTCTGTAGCAGATTATAGGTAGCTAAACAAGTCTTAAAGACATCACATATTGACCAGTCTGTATTTTAACTTTAGCATAATAAAAAAACCTGATGAGATCAATTATTGGTTATTCCTGATCCATTCTGAGCCTCAGTCTGGAGCATGGCTGTGTCTCATCTGTGGAGATGAGGAAAACTTCTTTGCCCTGGCTCTGGTTTGTTGTTTGATAACACTGATCTCAGATGTAAGTGCCCCAGATTCCCTCACCTATACTTGCTTCCAAATTTCCCAATCCCTTGAAGAGCAGGATTATCTGCAGAGTTTTCTGTAGGGAGGGCTCTCCTCAATTTTGTTAAGGCTCATTTTGGATAAAATTATTATCCATAAACCAGACCAAATCAGAATGACCAAATGCCTTCAAACACCTAACCTTGCAGAGTCAGTGTGAGATTTAAAGTAGCCAACTGTCCTTTCTTTTAATGGCAAAAGTTAATTTAAGCAAATTCAGTGGCTTTTGGGAGCCTACCTCAGCCACAGCATCACTGGTGCCACTGGGGTATTGATACAGGGCTGACAGCCTTGGTAAAGTTTCATCCCTTCCATAGTTTCTGCCACCTGGCATCAGTTAGGAAGTCCCAGCTCTTGGTCTTGTCTTGTCTAATCAAGTTGTTTACTGTATTCTCAGAGTATTTCTTCAGTGTTCTGAAGCTACTTCCTTTCAAGAATGAAGTGCATGCCCACATGAGAACAAAATGGCTTGAGGCTCAAGTGCTGTGACTGTGTATGAATTTCTGATGGGTAGAAGTTAGTAATTTGGGGATTTTTTTTTTTAGCATGGTTTTTTGTTGTAGCTTGACTGTTCTTCCATCTCAGATGCTGCTGTAGTCACTCTAGTTTTGCTTCCATGGATCTCTGCAAAGCCTTTTTCTTCCACCTATTGATGTTGACGTGATAATCTGAAAGTATTTCAGAGTATCCTTAGATCACTCTGTTCAATGGGAGTTTGTTATAAAAATACAGAAATACAGAAATCTCCTCATCTTCCTGCCTCCAGAGCCTGGGGGTGAAGGAGACCTTTTTTTGGGAGTCCTCCCAGTAGAGATGAGAGGGAAATGTTGATGTGGGTTTAATTTGTGAGAGTCAGTGGTGTGTTATCCCCAGGCTCCAGTGTAGGAGGGCTGTCAGCATTGTTTGAGCAGTTGCATTTCATCTCTCGAGTCTGGAGATAAGTTCTGCTGCAGAGTTCAACAAGACTTTGGGCAGTTGCTGTTAAGCAAACGCTGAGGAATGAACTCTGAAAATGTCAGAAGACTCAGTGTTGATCTGAAAATGGTACAGGAAGTTCCATCAGGCAGGCCTAGGGAACAGGCTGAACCATGATCTCCATTCTTGGAGAGCATCTCCAGACCCTCAGTGGGTGCTGCAATAATGGCTGCAAGTGCCTGTAGATCTCTCTGCAAAAGTTAAACTCTCAGGAGGGCATGGGAACTCCTGACTGATGGCTTAAATCTTGGATTTGGGTCTCAGTCTGCAGCTAGAGACCAGCTCTAGAGTGGAGAATGTTTTTCAGTCAGTATGAGAAACTGCACAAGGTAGGGACAAGCAGTGTTTGTCAGAATTGTGGGATTAAATCAGCCTCTGTCTCATCTTATACTGCACTGGAGATTTATGGCACAGATTTGGTTGTGGGAAGAAGTACATCTGTGGTTTATTTTTTTTTTTAAGACAGATGTCTGTGATGTAACTGGAAGTGAAGCAAAACACATTGAAAAACAGTCTCTAATACTTTTTTTTTTTTCCAGAAGTCTATTCATTAGCTTGTGTTATGTGAGCACTTGGTCTGGTATTTTGATTTGCTATATAAAGCCTGAGTTCAGTTCATGCCTTGATTTTTAAAATTCCTATCTTTGGCCCATATTACATCATCTTTCTTCCTTGTCTCCCATTAAATATCTTGGATCCTGATGCTTTAGCTGAATCCTCACTTTGAATAAGGGATTTGCTCTTCAGTGAAAACAGTGACAAGTTATCAGCCTTAAGAGCTAATTCCAAAAAACATGACCAAGTCTTCCCTCAATTTAAGTGGCCATGCCATGTTCCAAGACCCATGAACTCAGTTTATTAGGCTAATTAAGTTGTGTAGTGGGAAGGAAAGGAAAATAACTTGATGCTTTAAAAAGCTGGAGGGAGATAAAAGGAAAAATGACCAGCTCAGCTGAGTTGTATTGTTTAGTTTGAGTCCCTGAAGACCTCTGCAAATTTATCCTGAGGAACACAGATTAAAAGCTGTCTAGTGAGAGGTTTGTTGTCTGTCAGCCCCTGTCAGTGAAGCTGAGTTCCCCCAGCCCCTGAAGTGCCAGCTAAATCCCTCCTGGTTCTCCACTCATGGAGCTGAAGGTGAGGCATGACAAAACTGTGCCTTCTGCTGGCTTTGATTCCCATCCCGTGGCCTCTTTTTCTCTGGCACTGCTTTCCTGCTGGTGACAGGAGCCATTCTCCAACCATCCATGGCCTGCAGTGTGTCCTCCCCTCCCTGGAGTGACACAGGAGGCACTGGGGACCAGCACCAGAGGGGTTTTCAGCAGGAAAGCTGCTGCTTGTCTCTGTTTGACCTGAGCAGGTCCTTTGGTTTGAGCAGGAATGAACATCTCAGCTCCTTGGAGTCCCTTCTTAGGGTGTGAGTGAGGAGGAGCCTGGATTGGAGTACCCTGATGTTTTCTTCACAGGGATTTTGGCTGCTACCTCTTCCTCTGGGAGAGAGGCATCAGCAGAGTGAGCCCAGGGTATTCATCCTCAACTTCCAGACCCAGGCAGGGCATTTCTGAGGCTGTTCTGGGGGAAAGAGGAGGAGGTGAAATGTATAAGCAGGGCCTGGCAAGAACTTGCTAATTGCTGCCTCCCATGGATGGGCTCCAAGAGGGCTTCTAAAGAGATGGGATGGCTTGAAGGGACTCAGGGGCAGTGGGAAACATCTGTTAGACTCCCCAATTTGTTAGATGAACTTGATTCCCAAAGTGCTGGAGAGAGGCAAGTGGTGAAGTGAGGAACTCAGCTCAACTACTCAACTAGCCAGTGGTCCTGGATGGATTTTTAACTTCTGTCTTGGGGTCTCTCAAGTGCTTACAAAAATGCAGACAAGGCAGAAGGGGTTTTGTAGGCTTTACCTAAAATACTGAAAATCTGTCTGCTGACCTGTGGTGGAGAGGGACTTTGTGAATTCCCAGTATCTTGTTTGAATAAATTTGTGGGGAGGATGAGTGTGAGTTAAGAAGTAGTCCAACTCTTCCCTGCCTTCTTTCATTGGCTCAGGAAAATTCTGTGGTATTTTGCTGCTGCCAAACTGCCTTCAGCAGGAGGCCTGCTTGTGTCACACACACTGGAACCACTTCTGTTCCACCTCTGATTTCCCCCCTGCTTCCTTACCAGCAGAGATTAATAGAAAGATAAGGCAATACATGGATTTTCCAGTAAGAGACTGGAATTAGATCTCATTGGTAAACCAAAATAGGTAAGTTAGCTCAGAAGGAGTGAGTTTGTGTTCTTGTCCTGTGTAATACCAAGGAAGGTTAGATCCTGGAATGGGTTACTTTCCTGCAGCTTTAGTAGCAGTGCAGGAATATTGACCATTGTGGGAAGAACTGGCATCTTGGATTTTTGGCCTGGAAAGCCACATCAGAGTCAAACAGAAGATTTTGTGTGTATAGAGCAAGTGGATGTTGCTCAGTGTTAGATGGAGAGGGGTTTAATGTGTGATCAGGAGAGAGCTGACCTGGGAAACATCAGCTCTGGGCTGGCAGAAAGCTGCTTCTCCAGAGCCTTCAGGGTCTCTGATGCAGGGATTTCCTGCCTCCTGGTACAGCTGGAGCTGTGGCAGAGTGGAGAATCAAATCAAAAAGATGGTTGTCTATTAAGTTCTGCTTAGGCTGAACATCCTTCAGCTGTCACTGCCTTGGTTTTTTGGTTTTTCCCTCAAAACTTCCTGCTGAGTGGCAGAACAGCAGGCACTGGCTCTGCCTTCCTCTTAGTCCTGCTCAGCAAAGGTCTGGATAGGTGAAAGCATCTCAGCAAAGCACCCATGAATCCTTTACTGTCATAGTGGATTTGTAGTTTTGCTCAATTGTATAAAATTAGCTCAATTTTATACAATTCTGTAAAAGAATAAGAAAAGCTTTCTGTTACAGGGGAGATTCAGTATTACCTCAGCTGTTGAGGTTGTCTGTTGGGTTTAGGGATTGCTTGGCAAGGTGTGAGTAAAAAGAATGTATTTATGCCTTGTGCTGGCAAGTTTTAGTTTATTGAATTTATTATCATCTGCTTTTATTGCAGGTATGATAGTTTTCAGCCCAGCTCTCCATGAGTGATTGCTAAAAGCTTAATTGGTTAAAATTGAGCTTGATGAATGCAGATTTTTGTGTGTTGTCCAGGAGATGTGGTGAAAATGTCTTTGCATGCAATGTAACAAATGACATACTGTTGTCCAACCAAGTTTTGCCTGATACTCCAAATCTGTTTTTGACCAGATGCTGATAGCAGACTAATTAACGTGCCATTAGTGAATACTAAAGCAAGCTTGTTTTCTGTGTTCTTCCTCCCCCAGGACAAAATGTTTCACTTTTGGGTAAATACATTCTTCATAGGACTGGATGAAAATTCAGACAAAGTAGAAAATGGAAGTCTAGTTGCAGATCAGGAACTTGATGGTATTTTCAGTACAGAGCGCTCAGATAATGATAAGGAATATTTAATCCTTACATTAACAAAAAACGATCTAGACAAAGCAAATAAAGACAAAGCCAACAGATATTTCTCTCCAAACTTCAAGGTCAGTATATTTTATGTGTGGGCAAAGCTGAAAAGCTGCATGATTTGTTTGTCTTGCCTTTGGAGGGACCATGTGAAACTGCTGTGTAGAAGCTGAGTTCATGTGTTGGTGTTGCCATCACTTAGCAAAGCTTTGAGCTTTGTACTTTCATCTGCTTTTTGGGGAGCTGATGAGAGGCTGGGGTTGAAGTCTTGAGGTTGTTCCAGATGTTTGTGGAAGCCATCAGAGGTGTGGGAGAGCTGGTGACCAGGTGGGATCTTCCCTGCTCCAGCAGCATTGCCTGAGGTCTGGGCTGGGCACGCTGAACTCCTGAGCTGATTTGCAGCAGTGCCTGTTCCATGGGAAGCAGAGGGGCCACAAGGATGATTTGGGGTCTGGAGCATCTCTCTGATGAGGAGAGGCTGCAGGAGCTGGGCCTGGTCAGTCTGGACAAGGGAAGGCTGAGGGGGGATCCCATCAATAGAACAGACATCTCCAGGGATGGCAGAGGGGGTGCCAGGCTCTGTTCAGGGGTGCCAGTAACAGGATGAGAAGCAAAGGCCATGGACTAAAACATAAGTTCCACCTCAACAGGAGGAAGAACTTCATTCCATGAGGGTGGCAGAGCCCTGGAACAGCTGCCTGGGGAGGGAATCTCCTCCTCTGGAGACTTTCCAGGCCCACCTGGGCTGGGTCATTTCCAGAGGTCTCTTCAACCCCAGCTGTCCCATGATTCTGGGAATACCTTACCCTGGCAGTTGAGTTTTGGGGAATATGAGCCATTGCCAGCAGTGTCTTAAACATGCAAAAGGCATTTGTAAGAGTTCCAGCATTTTCTAACTTCCTCACAAAAAATCAGCTGGTCCTCATTTGAAGGGTATGGTCATAGCTGCTTGGAATATTGCTTGGATCAGGCTTCCCACATGCCAGTCACCATTAGAGAGTGTTTTGTTCATTCCTGTGCACTCTTGCTGCAGTCTCCTGGTGCTCTGGCAGTTGTGGAAGGCAGGAGGGTGGTGTGGCCTGGTGTGCTGGGATGTCCTGCTGCTGCAGGAGCACCTGAGCACTCAGCCAGACACAGTTCCTGCAGCTGGGCTGGAAAATCCTGCTGCTTTGCCAGGCCTTTGTTTTGCAGGGATGGTATTGAGAGGCTGGCAAAGCTCTCTCTGGGGAGAGGAGCATGGGTGTGACTCAGCATGGCAAAGGACCTGTGCTGTTAAAAATTGCTTTGTTGCCTGTGCTCAGTTGAAGTCCAGGTTCCCTTTTTAAATGTTGTTTTTTCCTTCCCCAGGTGAAGCTATTTTTCACAAAAACAGTAGAAGAGCCATCAAACCCAGAGGCTAGCAGTTCAACTTCTGTAACACCAGATGTTAGTGACAATGAACCTGATCATTATAGATACTCTGACACCACTGACTCTGATCCAGAGAATGAACCTTTTGATGAAGATCAGCATACGCAGATTACAAAAGTCTGAATATTTTTTTTATCAGAGATAAAAAAAACATACAAAAAAACCAACCATGAAGAGAGACAAACTTGAATAAACTGAAAAAAAAAAGGACCTTTCTAAATGGCAAAAGGACATAGTGTCAGATTACCAATTATAGGAACAATTCTTTCCTGACCAATCTTGTTTTGCCCTATAAATCTACAGGGTTTGACACTTGTCCAGTCGGGGGGGAAAAAGAAAGGTTACGTAGCTCTTATATGTATATACCTTTTTGTGTCAAAGGACATTAAAACTTCAATTAGGAACTATAAACATGGCACTTTCCCATTTTATTCCAGTTTTATAAAAGTGGAGACAGACCTAATGTGTATGCGTAGGAATTTTTCCTTTTGTGTTCTGTCACCAAACGAAGTTTCAAAAACCGAAAAAAAAAAAAAAAATATTTACAGGTTCACATCCTGCCCCTTTTTTTGCACTTGTGTGGCAACAGAAAAGTCTGCAGTTGGCTAAGAGATGTTTCTAGAAGGTTTTTCCTACATTCTAATGCATGTTTTTTGGATGGGGGCTGGAAGGTGATGCTCGGAAAGGCGCGTGGCCTGTGTACCATATCCGGCTGTTCCATGCACCTTTCCTCAGCATGCTGCCCTAATTCATCCGGGACAATGGGTGAGGAGTCGCCGCTGTCACTGCTTGTTGTTTGTGCATTTTTCATTTTTTTTAAGTGTAATGGTGCTAGAAAAGGCAGCTAGAGGGAGTGATTCTGTCTAGGGGTACAGGAATGAACCTTCACGACACCCACGAGACCCACGCAATGAAGGGAGACAAGGAATTGGGGTCACGAAAAACAAAACAAAAAAAAACCAAAAGGAAACACAGCAACAATGACTCAACCATACAAATGTGGAGGCTATCAAACTAAAGTAAGAGCTTGAAACAAATGGTTACAAAATTTGACAATGATTTATTGGGATTTTTTTCTGAATTGTAATGGCTGCTCCATCTCCTGTGTAATCAAGGCCAGTGCTAAAAGTCAGATGCTCTTAGTGCAAAAACATCAGTCAACATCTTACATTTATATTAGTAGTTTTTCAATCATATTCCTGCTGTGAATACTTCATGTGCTGCCTTGCAAGCTTTTTTTTTTTTCTTCCCTCTCTTGAATATAAAAAGATTTTGTAATGGTGCACAGGAAATGTCATTGGAGACTCTCCAGGTTAGTGTTTGTTTGGAAGATTTCTGATGCATTTATTCAATCAAACTTCTGTCAGCCGTTCCACCCCTTTGACCTTACACATTCTATTACAATGAGTTTTGCAGTTTTGCACACTTGTTTTTTTTAAAAAAAAAAGTCATTAACTGTTAGGGAATTTTACTTGAATACTCATTACCTGCAATGTTTAAAAAAATGGACATTACACACCAGAGACAGGAAACCAGTGTTGCAGTAAATTCTCAACTGCTAATGAAAATTAAAAAGCAGAACTTGTCCCAGATACATTACTATAAAAAATGTATTTTTTTTCCCCAAACCACCCAACAAATCGTTTTTTCAAACCAAGTGGCAGTGTTGGACTTTTTTGTTCCTAGGGACACAAGCAAGGGCAGGGCTCAAAGTTGGCTTCTGGTGGCCAATTGCCATGCCCAGCCTGAGGTGACTCAGGAGTCCAGCTGCTGGCACATCCAGATGTGAAGTCACTGCCAAAACAGGCCCCTCTAGGTGGGCCTTGAACAGCTGACCCCAAATTGATTCCTTTTTTTAGGATGTAGTACACACATCCCCCTGCTTAATTAACTTCTTGGTGCTGACATGGAAGTTCATGAGCTGTGTTCTCAGCCAGAATTATGAATGGGATCTGTCAGAGCCCTGTACAGCAGCATTAATGGTTGGAATTTGAACCACACAAGGCAGGACTTCCACTAATCACAATTGGTTAAACCAAGCTGTAAAGGGCTTTAAAAAAAAAAATTCCTACCTGGTTTCTGTTGGTCAATTCTGCTCCTCAGATTCATGATTCTGACTTCTGACCAAGCTGGTAATACGTTCTGACTTACAGGTTTAATTAGAGTTTAATGGATCAAGGTTCAGTGCTCGCTGTGGTTTTCCCTTGGGAACAGGCATTTTAACTCTTACCCTTCCAATCATGTTTCACCCTGTCTGGTTTATAACAGTTGAAAGTTGTGTTGGCTTAATAAACCAAACTGTTCCTGCTGCGTGTCCCACTTTGGATAATCAGGATTGGCTGGTGCAGTTGCAGTCGGTGACGCCGGATCGGGAACCAGGATGCAAGGATGGGCTTTTGCACTGTTATTTTTCCTTTGGAATGTGAAGGTTGGAATGAGGGTTTCGATTTTTTTTTTTTTTTTAAATAATTTTTTTTTAATGTTTCGACGTCTTTGAGAAGCCTTGCTTACATTTTATGGTGTAGTCATTGGAAATGGAAAAATGGCATTATATATATATATTATATATATAAATATATATTATACATACTCTCCTATACTTTATTTCAGTTACCACCCCCATAGAAGTTGACAAGAATTGCTATGACTGAAAGGTTTTTGAGTCCTTATTAAAACTTTATTTATGACAGTATTCATAATTAGCTTGAGCTGCATTCTGTAGGTAATCTTTCCTTGAGTTTCTGGACTGTAGCTTCAGCCTGTTGGGATGTGCAAGAGCTTACATGTCTGAAACTACTTGAAGGCATCACTTTGGTAAGAGCTTAACTGCAAGGCCCTGAAGCATCCCCTGGGCTTGGGCAGCCCCAGTCAAAATCTTTGCCACAGCTCCTCCAGGGCAGCTGTGCAAATCAGCCTCCAGATTCCTCCCCGGGGCACACATCGTAAACTGGAGTTTACATGCAGCATCAAAATCAGCTTTCCAAATTAAAACAAAATAAATAAAAAACCCTTCAGATAATCCAAACAGAGGATGCTGGTGTGCAAGTTCCATGTTTAGTCCTAGCAAATGTGTGCAATATGTTAACGATGCCTGTGGTTGCCACGAAGTGCCTCGTTTACCTTCTCAATGCTGATGGAAAGTGTCGTGCATGCAGATGGATGGGGTGGGACTGTGCACTAAAAGGGGCTCCAACTGCAGCGTTTTGGCAGAGCTGCCTTTCTCTGCCAGTTCAAATTTCCAGTCTGTTTTCATATAGCATATATATATATAGATACTAAAAGAAAAAAAAAAAAAATCAGTCTGTTAAGCAGCCTTACTCTGATTCAGCCTCTTCAAATACTATTGTGCTGTGCAACAGTGGCTCTGTGTGTAACTGAGAATACACAAAAACCAAGTATGACATGTACAGGATAATGCCTCATACAAATCAGATGTCCGTTTGTTATTGTGTTTAACAACCCTTTATCTCTTAGTGTTAAAACTCCACTTAAAACTGATTAAAGTCTCATTCTTGTCACTGTGTGGGTGTTTTATTGCAGTGTTCTGAGCTTGGCAAGCAGCTGAGACGTTGTGCTTGTAAAGCTGTGGAATTTGGAGTGTGGTGCTTGGAGCCAGGGGTGCTCCTCGAGCATCCAGGGATTTGAAGGGAGCTGCAGCTTCAAAGCCTGCTGTGTTCCAGAGGTTTCACCAGTGCAGCAGTGGAGTCCAGATGTGTGCAGGGATGTCAAACCCTCCCTTTGTTGTCCTGGTGAGGGGCAAGGGCACCTCCTGGGGCATCACACCACCCAGCAGGTGTCTGTCCCCAGCACCTGAGGAGCTGCAAGAAGGATGGAGACACCCCAATGACAGAGGGAAAAGGGGAATGGCTCTCCCCTGCCAGAGGGCAGGGATAGATGGGAAATTGGGAAGAAATGCTTCCCTGTGAGGTTGGGGAGTGGTGCCTGGAGAAGCTGTGGCTGCCCCTGGATCCCTGGAAGTGCCCAAGGCCAGGTTGGACTTTGGAGCAGCCTGGGATAGTGGAAGGTGCCCCTGCCCATGGCACTGGGTGGGCTCTGAGATCCCACCCAAACCATTCTGGGATTCTCTATTTAGTCTCCAAGAACTAATTTCAAAATTCACCTTATTTATAAGGTAATGTTGGATCTGCTGCATAATGAGACGTGAGACCCACCTGAGAATTCTCTTCCTAAAGTAGCTTTACATTGACATTGAGATGTGTGTTTCCCTATGGAATCAGGATTGTTAAGGCTGGAAAGGCCCTTTGAGATCAAGTCCAGTCTCAGCACAGGCTCATTTTTTCCACTCTGGTGACTGATGTGGTGACAGAGCTTTGCAGAGGACAATCCCTGTGCTCCATCCCACACCTGTGGTTTCCATGTCCCTGAGCCCCCTCCAGCTCCAGGGCTGAGCTTTCCCAACCCCTGGCATCAGCAGGGAGCAGCAGCTCAGTTGGTTCAGGTCCCTTTCCAGGCAGCCACAAGGGATGGTTAATAATTAATTGTGTCTTCTTTTAAAGCTGCAGTAGAGTTATAAATTGTGCTCTTCTAAGAAGGAATGATATTGGTAGGAGAATTTCAGACTTTTTTTCTGCAGTTGGTTGGCTCTGAAATGAGTGATGGCAGCTGCCAGTGATGGTGTTTGTGTCAGTCTGACCAGATTCCCTTAGTGAATCTGGGAATTGGGGTGCAGTGGGAGCTGGACTGAAAAAAAAAAGCCCAACAAACTATTCCTATAGATCAAGACTTGATGCAAATGGAGGGAAGTCAAATAAGGAGTCAGTTTAGTGTCTTCTCAAAAACAGAATTTCTTTTTTGGCTTCTCACCCTCATTCTTTGGTATCTTCTCAAACCCCATCTTTCCACATCTGTCTCTGGCAATTCTGCTCCTTTTTTTTTTTTTTTTTTTGTTTTGTTTTGTTTTGTTTTGTTTTGTTTTTTTCCATACAATCCTGTGCTAGGCAAGTGAGAAAATTCCTTTATTTTGAACTGAGGGGCTCACTAAAATAAAACCCATTACTTGTTTCTTTGCCTTTTGCTCCTTGTTCTTTGACACTTTTCCTACTTGGGCTTTTTTATGGCATTTCATTGTTTGTCCACGTGTTTCTTCTCATTTTCCACTTATCTTCTGTGCTTTCAAACTTTTCAGCCACTGCTCTGTGTTGCAATGTAGGACAGGTAATTATTTTTGCCTGGGTTTTTTTTGGTTGATTTTATTTGGTTGTGTGGTTTTTTTTTGCTTTTTGTCTACCAAGCTTTATTCTGAAGGCATAGCAAGGAGAAATGCTTTTAGGTTTTTTTTTTTTTTTAAAGTAAGAACAGCTCTGAGAAACATCAGGGCTGTGCAGATGTGTTTGCCTTGGTGAGCTCCTGGTGCTCTGCACAAACCTGGATGTGTTTATCCAGCCTAATGGGAACAATGAGCACATGGATTGGGCTTGTGATGAGCAACCTGAATAGAAAAACTTGCTAATGAACTGCTGGGCTGCAAATGTTGCTCTATGGGCTGCACTGGCTGCAGAAATAATGTTAAAATGGGCTTAGTGGGGTTTGTTTTTATTTTTTGAGGTAATTTACTTTGTCTCCCATCACTAAGCTCTGAAATAAGGTGGCACTTTGCTTTCATGATTTCCTGTTCATGGGGGAGTTTTAAGCTGATAAAAGGTGATATTTCAGAGGCTGAGCTTTGTGCTTTAAACTACCCTTTGTATAATTCAAGCTGCTTCAGGCCCTACTGGTGGGTTTTTTTCACAAAATAATTGTAGAGTTGAGGTTATGTGGGGTCTGGAAGAGGCTGAAAGCAGCTGGGAAATGCTGGATTGAGGAATTCCAGCAGCCTGGACAGGGAGATCAGAGCTGCCCCATCCTCCTGTGGCAGGAGGAAAATGGCAGAAGAAAAAGGGAAGGATTCTGTCATGGAAATCTGTGCAGGAACGAGCCTTTTAAATGGAAATTAATGAGTTTGGAGGAGAAGGCAGCAAAGGCTTTAATGTAAAGCAGGGTTTGGTAATGGCAGAGTGAAACCTCGTGGGTGGAGGCATGGAACTTGTGAGGAAAGGGGTGATGGCACATGTTTGTAGAGATTTGCTGGGGCTTTGCAAGGATGGGATGAAACAGCTGATGAGAGGTGTCTGGGAGGCATCTGGAGGGCGGGAGATGCTTTTGAGAGGTTGGCTTGGGGCTTGGAAAAGTGTTTGAAGCTATGGAAACAGGAGGGCTGGGAGCTCCAGGCTGGAGCTGGGACTGCAAGCAGCTCAGGAAAACATTGGGATTTGTGTTGGAGGATGGCAAAGATCACACAGCAGTGAGAGGAGACTGATAACATCCACTCACAGCACAAGAAGGAGTTATTCCCCTTCCCTGAATAGCAGCTCTTGGGAGGATGTGGCTTTTCCCTGAAATCTGCATGTGCAGAAAAGCAGCTCTGGTTCATGTTTTTTGGGTGTCTGAGGGCTCAGTGGTTCTCAGCCCCCATTCACAGGAGCTCTTCAAACCAAAACGCAGCTGAGGCACGCGGGGAGGGCTTGGAGGATTCCTGGAGAAGCTGCAGCCCCTTGTGAAAGGGCTAAACGAGCTGGGAAGCACTGGAGGAGCACAGAGCAATGATAAAAACCAAATAGGAAGGTTTGCATTATTTTTACCCCAGCTTGTCCATCCTCTTGGCTTTCAATTTGTCTCTTCTGTGTCAGAAGGAAGGAAAAGCTTTGCACCACTGCTCCCATCTCACATGTCTGTGCCTTGAAGCAGGAGAAGGGATGGCACCCAATGTGTCTGTGCTGCAGCACTCCAGGGAATGCTCTGGCTTCCCCTGAGGTTGAAGCATAGAAGAAACATTCTGCAAGGAGCATAATTTGCCACCTTCACCTCTTTGTCATCTCCTTCTGACAAGCTTCATTCCCTGAGAGAAAGATCTGGAGAGTTTATTGCAGAGGAGTATGATCAGATCTGCCAAACTCTGACATTGATACTGGATAAAGCTCTACCTGTTGGACAAAAAACTGAGCTGTGGCAAAGCATCTCCTGACCAATACCTGGAAGGAGCTGGATGCTGGAGGTGGAAGGATGAATCACCCTAAGCCAGCCCTTTGTTCGTGTTGTGTCCTTGGTGGAGCTCCCAGCCTGTGATCAGCAGCTTGCTCAGGTCTGTGTGCTTTGCAGAGTTTTCCCTCTCCATCCATCCTCATCCCTCTTCCCACCTGGAAGCTTTGATCACTTTGAGCAGTGCAAGGGCAGCATTTCAGGCCCCTCTGGGGAGGAAGGGTTTGGAGGTGGATGGGTGGACACAGTCCCAGGCACCCCTGAGGTGGCTCCTGGCAGGGAGGTGGGAAAATGCACAGGGGATGGATGTGCCCTGGAGTCACTTCCACCAGCCAGAGTGGGGCTGAGTTAAGCAACTCAGGAAAAAGGAAATAATTTGGGAGATCTGTGAAGTCCTCTGAGAGCAGCTGGGGACCCTGGGGCAGTACCTGCACCCTCATCCAGATGCTGTGGCAAGAGGTGCTGCCCAAATCCCCCATTACCAGCTCCTGTCAGGGTGAGCTTTGACACAGTGGCAGTGACCTGATGTCCTCTCTTCAATACTTGCCTTTCCTTTGGAAGATGCACCTTTCTGACAAATCTCAGGACCTTTTTGGGCTGGAACACTGTGCCCAGTTCATCTGTGGCTGAGCTTTCCACAGAGCTGCCTGGCTGGGCTGGTCCTGCATGGTTCCAGCCCCAGAGCAGAGCTCAGGGCTCACACCTCTGGGTTTGGTGCAGCTCTCTCCATCACCCTGCCCTGGGATGGCTCAGGTGGCCCTGCTGCTTGTGTCCCTTCCTTTTGGCAGACCCCTGGTGCTGGGCTCTCGCACATCTGTTGGTGGGGCTGGGATTCACTCCCAGCCGTGCAGAGCCGAGCTCAGCAGAGCCGAGCTCAGCAGAGCCTCTGAAGTGCTGCCCGAGCCCTCCCTCGCCTCCTCCCACATGGAGCACTTTCTTAATGAAGAATTAAGAGACCTCAGGGAGCAGATGCAGCTCAGTGATGGAAAGAGTTGCACAACAGAGTGTTTGATTAATGCCTTCTGACTTTTACAAGAGTCAAAGTCCTCCTGACAAAGCAAGCTTGGCTTAACTGCAGGGAGAGGGGAAGGCAAGAGGAGAGGTGAGAAGTCTGGACAGGAGGTGTGAGGAAGGTAAAAGGAGTAGAATATCCACATAATATCTGCAGGAAAACCTGAAAGAGAAGAATTGAATGGCCCACTGCTGACTACTTGCTTTGGGTGGTTGGTTCTGTGGTTTTACTTAGCTCAGTGTCTTGCTGTAAAGCAGTTTTGAACATACAACCATGTAACTGCACAACAATCTGGGCTTCTGATGTCCTGCCCTGTGGCTGGAGGTGGCTCTTCAGGGATGAGGAAGAGCAGGGGATGCACATCTGAGACCAGCCCCTCAGCAGACCCAGCTGGTGGCCAGGGACTTGCTGAGCCTGGAGAGGTTTGTGCATCCAGCAGCCTTCACTTACCTTTCATTTACTAAAAACATTAAAAACTACTGACTTACTTATCTTAAAACTTAAACTCACACCTTTACTTTGTGTATGAGTGGCTTAATATACTTCAACCCATCCACAGACTAGAATTCAATCCCTGCCCTCTGATTTCTCTCTGAAGAATTCAGACACTCCCAACTCACTAACTCCAACAAACTCTCATCTTCAGGGCACTGCTCCCATTTCCCCTCAAACTGATGCACAAACTCTTGTCATTTTCTATATTTTTGGACAAGGGGTTTCACAGGTGCTGTGGAGGAAGGGAGTGCTCCTGAATACGCATTTTGGATTAATGAGCAACTCTAGCCATGCCCATGCCTCGTTTTTTCATTTTTGATTTTTGACCTCACCTGTTTTCTCCCTCTTTGCTGCTTTTGTGAGATGACCCAGCCTTTTACTCCTTTGACTTGCAGGGGGAGGGTTAATCCCCCCTGCAGGGTGGTTTAAACAGGGGTGATGTCTGTGCTCTCAAGCCAAGCCCCAGTGAGGATTTCACTCCCTGTGTCCATCTGCTCTTGCAAAGAGGGTGTGCACAGTCTCTGGGCACTTTGGTGTCACCAGGGCTGAAGCTTTTCTGTCTTTCTGTCCCACAAGCTGACTTTTTATCTGATCTGTGGTCCTCCACCACGAGCTGATGTGGTCCCTGCTCTGATTTGTGCCCTGGCCTTGCTGTGCTCAGAGCAGGAGACAAGCTGTGGTCTCTCTCAGCCTGCTTTCCTTCAGCCTTTGTGGCACAAATGAATAAAAGCAGAGCCCCTCTGTGCCACATGTGCTGCTCTCACTCTCCTTCTGTCCATTTTTATCCCTTTGGATCAGCTGCACCCCTGTGATCTGACCTCCTCAGCCTCCCCCAGCTGGAGCTGCATCCTCAGCTTGAGCTACAGCATCCTCAGCTTGAGCTACAGCATCTTTTCAAAGGCTTTTTCTCTCTTTTCCAAGGCAAAATATGCTGATATTGGACCACTGGAGGTGGCAGGCACCTGGCTTTCACCCAAGGGTTTTGTGGCAGGAGCCAAAGCTTGAGGTTGAATCCATCACCTGTGTACCCCAAACCTGTGCTGATCCATGGAAATGCCATCAGCCTGGCTCTCTCCTGCATGGAGAAGCTGGAACCCTGTGCCTGTGGAGCACAAGGTTTGTCCTTCTTGCTGTGGCCACTTCCCCCTCCTGCTGATCTCCCACCCAGGGTTTGTGCTCCTGGGGCTGGTGTCCTCCCCACCTTCCCATCTTCCCCTTTCCCCTTTTTCCTGCTTTTCTGATTTAGCTGGATCCCTGGCAGCACATCATTTTTAATAATTTAATGAGTTAGACCCTAAATAAATGGCCTGAGCTGAGTTTTCTTCCCTCTCCCTCTCACTGTCAATGACCCTGCTGCTTGCACAGAAAATCCCTGCTCAAATGGATGCTTTCCCAGGAGAAACTGTTGCCAAATCAGTGATTTCCCCCCATCAAAAGAAAAATAAATCCTGAGCTGGAAAGGTCCCTCACCTGTTCAGTTTAACAGCAGTGAGCTCACAGCTGTGCTGTAAGATCTGCCCACAAGTCCACTGAACAGAATAGGAAATTTTTTTCTCCCCCAGTAAATGGAGATACTTTCAGGAGGCATTTGGAGGTATTTTCACCTCCCAGAGAGGGTTGGTAGCACAGTTTTTATTCCAGATCCAGCTCAGATAAAGGAAGGACCAGAGTGTGCAGTGTCCAGCCCAAGGGCTGGGAGCTGATGCTGCAGGAGATTATTTGGGAATTAAATCCCCCAGAGTGACCTGAGGGGACCTGATGCTGCTGGAAATCACTGGATCTTATCCAGGCACATCTGCTTGACCCACTCTGAGCTCTCCTGTGCAGGGATGAGGTTTCCATCCTGTCCTGCTCTGGGGATGTGGGAGCTCTGCCCCACTCCTGGCTGTGCTCCTTGCCCTTCCCCAGCTGCCAGGGCAGGATTTGGCTGCTTCAAAGGTGGGATATTTGTGCCATGTGGTTGTCATGCTCTGCCCAACTAGTGTAAATCGTGCCAGAGGTTCTCCACATTTTATCCATGAAGTCTCCAGCACAGGTCCCAGGAACTCAACTTGCCTGGAGGGATTCAGTGTAGCTAAGGGTCAGTGAAATTTGGGATTTGCCCTTCCTCTCTCTCTCAGAAAAGAGCTCAAAACACTGCAGATGTCTTTGAAAACCAACCTCCCCATTTGCCTTGATGTCACCCAAGCTCATGTTGCTGAAGAAATTAAATTAAACTGAGAGCAACTCCTAGTGAAATTCAAATTGGGTGATTTGTGACTGACTGGAACTGAGTATTTTCAGTTGGAAGGGACCTGCAATGATCAAATTGAGTATTTCAAGATCCCTGAATATTTCCCTGAAAGTCTCCTCTCCACAAACCATTGAACATGGTTTCATGATGATATACAATTTTATTCACTGTTTTATATAGAATCACTATTATAGGTAACTTGTGTTGCATACAGCCAGGTGAAATGCTGTGTATATTCTAACAGGAAATAAAAAATGATGTTTTTAGCCTTGGGAAAAAATACCAGTGCTGGTGGTTGTGCTTAGTGCTCTGAACAGCATCACATTTGATTTGGGAGGTGTTTTCTCTTTAAAATAAAAAAAAAAAAAAAATTAATAATTCAAAAGTGCCTGTGGGGAGCAGCCACCCTTTCTCATGGAGCAGGATGCAGAAACAGGCTCGTCACTTCTGCTTTCCTCCCGCAGAATGGGAGGGATCCCAAACACTTTCCCACTTTGCAGGACCCTGGAGCAGCTCTGGGATGTCACTGGTGTCTGTGAGACATCTCCTGACCAATGCTATTTGTCTGAATTCCCAGGAATGCTGCTGCTTCTTCTTCTGACTGGAAAAATGTTCTATTTTTGGCCGTGGCAACTTTTTTTATTTTTTATTTTTTTTTATTTTTTTTTTTTTTAATTCTCGGAATAAAAGGATTCAAACAAAGCATGGCAAGGGTTTGTATGGGTCTGAGTGGTGTGGGATGGGGCTGGAGGGAGGCAGAGCTCCAGGCAGGGACAGGAGGAATCTATTACTGCTCTCCTCGAGTTTAAGTGGATGGTGATGGAGATCCTGGTGTGGCAGAGCCAAGGCAGACGTGGATATGTGGGAAAATGTCTCTGGGAGCAGGGAAAAAAAAAAAAATATCAAAACAAATGGGTAAATAAACACAGGAGCATATGTCTCAACACTGGGGGGGAAAAAAAATATGAGATTGGATCAAAACATCATCATTCCAGAGCTTGGATGAGCAAAGGCACTGCCAGGAATTGTGGCTGCCCCTGGATCCCTGGCAGAGTCCAAGGCCAGGCTGGAATTTGGAACACCCTGGGATGGTGGAAGGTGTCCCTGCCCATGGTGGGGGTGGAATTTTGGGTCTTTAGGCTGCATCCCAACCCACAGCATCCTGAGATTCTGCACCATCCTGGTCCAAATCCCAAATTTCTTTAAGCTTTGCAGGTAGAATGGAGCTGGAATCCCCAGGACCAGACTGGATCATCCTTTTCTGGGTGATGGCTTAGGGAAGGATTTGAGTGGTTTGGTGTTCTGCTGATTCCCTCCCCTGTGATTTGTGATGCCCTGTGTTCAAATGATTCATGGAAGAACCTTTTCCTACCCACCTTTGAGACAAAACCAGCAAGTGGGGAATCCTGGAGCCCCAAACCACCCTCTGTCAGACACTGCCCTGCTCAAGCTCTGGGTTGAGAACTCCCAGAAACTTTTTAGCAGGGCTGGAGCAGGAAGTTCATCAGAGCTGCTTTGATATCTCCCAGTGTGTTTTAACAGCTGCTTTGGAGGCAGCTCCAGCAGCAAGAGCAAGGTTCAGCTCCTGCTCCTAAAAGTCCACTCTGCCCCTACCAAAATCCCTCTGTGCCATGGCATTGCTGCTTTCTTCCTTTCCTGAGACCTCATCTCCTTGGTGGGGGCTTGGGAAAATGAAATGGCCAAACCTTATTGACTGCAGCTTGTAAAATTATTTTTTAAGTAGTAATAATACTTTTTAAAAAGCTGCCTTGATGCTGGGGTGTTGCAGGCACAGTCTGAAACTTCCCTGTTTCTCATTTCTGTTTTCAGTTTGTCTTTCTCCCAAGTCCTCCAGCAGGCTGACATTTTCCATGGCTTGCTCACATCTAAACAACTTCCCAGGATTTTTTAAAATGAAATCATGGCAGTGAAGAGGTTCAAGCTGTCTCTTCTTGGTGAGGAACCTCTGTAAAGCCCAAAATCAGAGGTTTTGGTCCATCCTCCTGGGGGAGAACCCTCAGCTGAACTCTTTGTTGTGGTGACTGAGGGTTGATTGGCAATGTGCTGCTCTGTCATGGAAAATAAACAGCTCTTCCAAAGTTTTTTTTCCCTCACTGTAGCTGTAACCTTTATCCTTTCTTGTCTTTTGGTTGATCTTCATTCTTATGACTTGATTTTTGGTATGTTTGTTACCATTTTTTAAAAATCATCATAAAACCACAGAATGGTTTGGGTTGGAAGGGACCTTAAAGTTCATCCCATTCCCACCCCTGCCATGGGCAGGGACAATTCCCACTATCCCAAATTGCTTCCCTCAGTCACAGCCCACATTGGGTTAATCTTCAGCAAGGCCAAAGTCTGGGTATGGATGTTAAATGAAAAAATGAAATTATTTTGGTGGCTGTAGAAAGCCAAACAAATAAAGCAAAGGAAAACAAGGGAGTTTCCAGCTTCCCACCTCTTTTAGCTCAGTGCATTGTGCCTAAAACTGGGGAATAAACATCTGGGAGTCACACAGTGAGATCTAAAATTGGGGAATAAACATCTGGGGGTCACACAGATCTAAAATTAGGGGATAAACATCTGGGGTCACACAGTGGGATCTAAAATTGGGGGATAAACATCTGGGGGTCACACAGTGGGATCTAAAATTGGGGGATAAACATCTGGGGGTCACACAGTGGGACCTAAATTGGGGGATAAACATCTGGGGATCACACAGAGGGATCTAAAATTGGGGAATAAACATCTGGGGGTCACACAGTGGGATCTAAACTGGGGAATAAACACCTGGGGGTCACACAGTGGGATCTAAAATTGGAGGATAAACATCTGGGGTCACCCAGTGAAAAAGAAGAGAAAGAAGTTGTTAAAGTCTAACTGTGCTTGTTTTGACATAAACAATCTCTGGCACCCTCAAAAATATTTTTTTCACCCACTGCCACTGATCTGTGACTCCTTAAATCTCTAGAAAACCAGGTGTGTTGAAATGCTTTTTAAATTATTGAGGAATTTTGGCACAACCCCAGTGAGGGGAGAGAACAAGGAATAATCTGGTGAAGGGTCCAGTGCAGGAGAGGATTAGAGATAGAATCAGAGCATAATTTAGGTCAGAAGAGCTTGCTGGGGGTCTCTAGTCCAACTTTACCCAAAAAGGGTAAAGGATCAGGTGGGATGGCTTTGCTGGGTCCAGACTGCCAAATTCAAAGCCCTGCCCAGAAAGGCACTTGGCCTCCAGCATCCTGCCTCTTGCAAGGAGTGTCTGTCTGTCACCAAACCACTGAAAAATGGAGAGGGAAGGGAGAAAATCCTCTCCAATGCCTGCAGGTCAATGTCCTTCCAGGAAAATAAAAAAAAAAAAAAAAAAAGAGGAATAATGGAGTTTGGCTCACTCTGGAGAACAAACACGAAACCTCCCCTAAATTGCCATCTGCAGGAGAGGGAAAGGCTCGAGCATGTTTACCATGGCAGGCTCCAGGGTGATGCAGGCTGTCAGAATTATAAAATATTCTTGGAATTGCTGAGTGCTACAGACAGTAATTCCACCTCAGAAAGCCTCCTGGTGCAAATGAAATCCATTAAACCAGGGCTCAGCACCAAGTGAGTCTGGGCATTGCTGCAGGAATTGAATCAGCTGCTGGTTGGTCCCAGCTCGTGGGGATTGCTCAAGGACCTTGGATGGGCCAAGGGCTGGCCAGGAAGGATGTGCTGGCAGAAAAACTGGGTTGGTGTGGAGGGGGTGACCAGAGGAATGAGTTCCCTTCAAAGTAGAAAATGGAGCAAGGCTTGGAGCAGCCTGGGGGAGATGGGAATGGAAACAGGAACTGGGTGTCAGTGGGGTTGGACCTTAGGGGAGAAACTGCTCTGGGTGTCCTGATTTGAGGGACAGGTGTCTGCCAATAAAGGCAGGAGCTTCTCTTTGAAATGGAGAATGTAAACCCCCTCCCGCCAAATTATTATTATAATTTTGAAATTAAGGGGCTCTCAGACAAATATATGGGAATTAGGAATAACAGTTCTTTACTAGGAAAATTAAAATAGAAATGCAGTATTACAAAGAACAATCCCAAAACTCTGACAGAGTCAGAATCCAAGCTGACACCCGTCAGTCAGTCAGGGTGTTGGCACAGTCCCATTCAATGGTGGCTGCATCCTCCTGCAGTGGCAGATGTGGTTCAGCTGGAGCAGTGCTCCTGGAGAAGGTGCAGTTTCCTCTGAAGCTCCAGGGATGATGTGGAAAGGTCTGGCTTTCCTCTGGAATCCAGTGGAAAGATGGATAACTTGTTGTCCAAAATCTCAGTTTTTATCTGGGTAGGAAAGGCTTGGCTGCTCCCCTGGCTGGAGCAACTCCCAGTGGGATGATGGAATTTTATCAGTCATGCAGTGGGACTGAATGGGCCAGCAGCAGATGATATCTTCCTGGAGGGAGGATGGGCTGTGGGAAAGATAAAGATGATTGCCCAGCTGGTTTAAAGATGGCCCATTAGCAGAGAATATGTGCCAGGAGATCAGGGTCACTGCCCCAGCTGGGTTAACAGATGGGGACAGAATTCACATTTCTGTCACATCCTGTACTGCAACCCAAGACACTGGGATATTGGGATGACATCCTTCCCTCTGAGGGAGGGTGGGCAGGCCCTGGCACAGGGTGCCCAGAGCAGCTGTGGCTGCCCCTGGATCCCTGGCAGTGCCCAAGGCCAGGCTGGATGGGGCTGGGAGCAGCCTGGGACTGTGGAAGGTGTCCCTGCCATGGCACAGTGTGGAATTGGATGTGTTTTAAGGTCCCTTCCAACCCAGGCCATTCTGTGGGATACATTGGCCAGGAAGAAGTCACAAAAATCTTTCTTGAAGTCACAAAAATCTCCTTTGGGCTGCCCTGGGGGAGAGGCTTGGTGAGCAAACACTGAGATGCTCTCCCATGTCACTGCTTGAATGGAAAACAGCCAAAATTACACCTTTGGCTTCTGGATAAGGAGCTCCTGGCAGCTTTGAGGAAAGCTGAAGAGGTTTTAGAGAGGGATGGTGGCAGCTCCCAGAGGGGCTGCAGGAAAACAGCTGAAGATTCAGGCTGAGATAAGACCAGAAATATTAATCCCACACAGTGGGAAATCCCAGGAAAACACCTAGCTCTGCCCTTTCTGCTCAGGACTGGCAGGTTTTAAACACTGAATCTCGTGTGGATGAGATGTTTGGCACCTCTCAAAGTCTTATTTCTGTCCTTCAGGACAGGCTGGACGTGACACATCTAAATGTGTGTGAGGCTCACATTAACAGGCTGGAAATTGGCTGCTGGGTCTGGCCATCCCTCAAACTGAAAATAGTCCCAGGATGTGATTGCCACATCCAGGGTCTGCTCTGGGTTTTCTTGAACATGTGCTCTTTTTTATTAAAAAACAAACAAAAAAAATTATTAAAAACAACAAAAAAAATTAAAAAATTTGGTGGTAGCTGCTCTAGGGGGGAAGATCCTGGCTGGCATGGTTATCATGTTTTCTTGGGGCTTTCTTTGTGCTGCTGAGCTTTTCCCAGGCCCATGAAGAAGTGCTTTTGGTCACAGTGGGTTTTGGGCACTGGGGCTGTGTCCAGCCCAGCCTCATTGGATCCTCAGCCATCCCACTGCTCAACTCATGGTGGGTGCTGCTGCCTCTATTTTACCTCACGTTGGCTTTGAGCTGGAAATCAAGAGGAAAAAAAAAAAAAACATTTGGTGGAAGTGGTCATGTAAATGAGAGGTTGCTCATGAATAAAATTAAGGTAGTGCTCCATAAAGGTGAATAAATTGGGATTTGGGAAGGTGCTGCTGAAGCTGCCAGGTTTGTCAGCTGCCACTGCTGTGGAGCTGAATAACAGCCTTGGGAGCAAGGCAGACAGATGCTAGTCCTAAAATCAAAAGGGAAAAAAAAAATTGAAATGCCATGTGGGGTTTGTTCAGCCCACCCTCACATCAGCTTTAAATGGGCTCTGAAAGGGCATTTTTGGGTAGGCTGAGACTTTGCTGAAGGTTCTGAGGGGAAAAAAAAAGCAGGATGTGCCATGGCAGCAGCCTGGGAGAAGTTCTTGATGGGAAAGATTGAGTAGGGAGCACCCTTGGAGGTTCCCAGTGCTGGGGACCACATCCAGGTGAGTCCTGGCATCCCTGAGGATGGAGATCCCCCTCTGCTTGGAAACCCATCCAAGGGATGTCCCCAAAAAAAGGGAAAACTCCTTTTCCACTGCTTAATGCTCCCAGGTAATAACACACCAAGCACCACTGTCAACACTTCAATTTGTGGTTTGTATTCCACAAAGAGCTTAAAATTCCTGCTTAAATCTGCTCTCCCTTTGAGAAATCAGATCCAGCCCATGGAGTGACAGAGCTGGTTTTGGATGGGGAGCTCTTCTTACTTGGTTTTTTGTCACTTTTTCCTGAGTGAATTTGGCCATTTGGGATATGTGGGATTTTTTTTTTTTAACTGAATTTTATAACAGGGACCAAATTGAGGCACTCAAAGCTTCAGTGTGTTTTGATACTTGAACCAACATGCTGAAATGTTTTTTCTCAGAGGGAATTTGGGGCAAAGTAAGGGCTTGCCTTTCAAACATAGCAGTGATAGGGGATGAAAAATTATGAGGAGCTACAGGCACACAGAAAAATCACAAAATATTCAGGAAATTTATAGTAAATCATGGGCTGGCTGCAGAATTATTTCCCTGCTTGCCATAATTTGAAGGGACTCATCCCTCTGGTTTGGTTTTGGCACTGAGGGTGCAGACTGGACTTGCTCTCCAGCAGGTCTAAATTCCACTGAGATGCTCCCAAAGTGAGTTTGTCTTTAGAGGGAAAGCCAGTGTCATTTCTGACAGACAGGCTGTGGTGATGTAGACCCAAGGGAAAGGAGGCAAAGATGGAATATGCTCCTGAGATAAACTTTCCCATGGGAAGTACTGAAAGGAAAAAAAAGGGGGGGAGGTGGCAGAAGGAGAGTGATGCTGGAGTGGGGCTGGGGTCCCAGGGGGTGAGTGAGGCAGAATCACAGAGCCAGGGAATCAGGTTTGGTGCAATCAGACTGGTTTTGGTGGGAAAGGACCTTAAAGAACATTTCATTCCATCTCCCTGGCATGGGCAGGGATGCCACTCCCCAGACCAGGTTGCTCAAGTAATTCTCTCTGCCCATCGCAGGGATGCACATCTGGATACTGGGAATATTTTATTGCCTCCAGTACCAGAAAGGCACCTGCAAACTGGAGTGATTCCAGTGTGGGGCCCCATGGAGAATGGAGAGGAGGGAGAGTAGCCCAGGATTTTATTTCAAGGGAGGAGTAAATGTTTGGGGATTTAAATTTTCAGCTAACAGGCACAGTGTTCTGAAAGGGACATAAGGAATGCATCACCCATTTCTCCTCCACAAAATCCAAGGAACCTGTGAATGTAAAACCTGCAAACCTTTTTTTTCCCTTTGCCATGCCCTGCAGAGGTGCTTGCAAGCATTTGTGCACAGCTGTGGAGCTGAGCTGCCTCGTGGGCTGACTGCAAGCAGGGAGCTTTGAAGGACTGATTTTATTTAGAAAGTTTCAAATCCACTTACTTTCCAACAGTGCTGGTTGTACTCATTTATTAACTTCCTTCTCCACCTCATTTACTGCCTGTCAGATGTTCACACCCAGGAAATGTGTGCTTGCATAACTGAAACTCTTGCAAGTTCAATGTTCAGTGGCAGCTTTGGCTTTTAGTTACAATTTTTTTTTTTTAAAGGTGTGCTTTGCAGCCTCAGCCCTGTGTGCAAACCTGTAGTAACAGCATGCTGTTAATTCCTAAGCTGAGTAAAGCAGACTCACTTCTTTCCTTCAACAGGCTCTGAAAAGCAGCTCTGTGTGGCACAGGAATTTTCTGGTGGAAATTTTTTGGGGTTGGGGGGAGGGCAAGGCAAGCAAAGCCTTTTGATCAAAACTATGAAGCAATGACAGGGTTTGCTTCTTGATCTCACTTGTTTCAATTGTCTAAACACCACAAGGAAGTACCTGTGGTGGGCAAGTGCTCCTTTCAAGATCACTTACTAAGAAAAAAAAAAAAAAAAAAGAAAAAGAAAAAAAGAAAGATTAGCTCAATGTTCATAATAATTCTCAGGGAATAATCTTGCCCATCATTCCAGTGCAAGGGTTTGGAGGGTGCAAGTACAGGCTGTGCTTGGCATCCCATGAAAGAAACCCCTCAGCTTTGCCTGTGCAGACATCAGGATGTGGGGAGTCTCCTCTGGGCATGCTGACACAAGCCTCCCTACTTGGGGAGACCCTAACTTGGAGGAGTTTTTAATGTGAGTCCCACAGGGTCAGGGGGCTCTGCTTCCACCTCTTGGTGGCAGAAAATGCCACAGCTGCTCTGGTTCTCTGCCAGGAGCAGACCCTGGGGATGTTGTCCAAATCCATCTTGGGGGTCCCAGGCTGAAATTTGCTTCCTGGCCAGGTTGGATTCAGGAGTTGTAGGGGAAGGTGTTGGATTTAGGGAAAGAAGGAATGCCTGTTTTGCAGGCCAGGATGAGCACACTGTGGGAGCTGCAGAGAGCCACCAGGCAGGAAAACTCCAACTCCAGGCTGAGCATGGGGAGCATCTTCCAATGGAGACCTGATGTCTTGGGCAGCTGTCCTAGGTTACAATGTAAAGATGTGCCCAAAATTATGTATTCTGTCACCATCTGCTGAAACCAGGTGGGGCAGTGGTCCTTATCTCTGTGAGAGATATCCTCTGCTAATGGGCCAGTGTTAAAAACCAGCTGGGACAGAGTTCTTTATCTTTCCCACAGCCCATCCTTCCTCCAGGGGATATCTCCTGTTAATGGGCCATTCAGTCCCACTGCATGACTGATAAAATTACATCATCCCACTGGGAGATGCTCCAGCCAGGGGGAGGAGACAAACATTTCCTACCTAGATAAAAAACTGAGATTTGGAACAGCCAGAGCTGCCCTTACCCACTGGTTTCCAGAGGACAAGAGCTACCAGACCTTTCTACAGGATCACTACTTCAACAAGACCACTTCATCTGGACTGCTGCCACCACCCTGACTAGTGGGGTGTCAGGTTGTATCTGACTCTGTCAGTGGTTTTTCTTTTGTGCTATTGCATGTATTTTATTTTTGTTCTCTTTTTTCCCATTAAATTGTACTTCTGACTTGGAGTCCCTCACTGGTTTTGCTTTCAAACCATTACAGCAGCACATGGAGGGAGAGAGGGGCTGCTTGATGCTGGCACCAGCTGCTCCAAGGCTGGCAGTGTGTTCTTCTACTGAATCCTCCCCATTCCAGGAGCACAGCAGATGCTCCACTGTGGACATAGCTCAAGTTTTTTGGAATAGCTACAGTTCTTGCACACCGTAAGAGCAAAATAATATCCAGATTAAACCCATGTTATTTCGAGCATGCAGTTCTTTGCTTTTTGCTTGATTGCAATCTCAAAAGAATAGGTGACCACAAAGATACAGGTTGTGATCTAGCAGGGTGCTGAAGTGTGTGCACTGATGAGAGGGTTACATGAGCTTCACTGCCTTCTGTGTTTATCAGTTGTGCTAAATTTGCAGTAATTTATCACAGATGTGGTGGGTGGGTGCCCACAAGCTGCCCAGAGCAGCTGTGGCTGCCCCTGGCAGTGCCCAAGGCCAGGTTGGATGGGGCTTGGAGCACCTGGGACAGTGGAAGGTGTCCCTGCCCATGGCAGGGGTGGCACTGGATTGGTTTAAATTCCCTCCCGACCCAAACCATTCTGGGATTTTTACAGCCCAGCATCAGTGCTTTGTTTGCAGAGCAGCGTGGGTGTTGCCTGCTCATGTCACATGCTGGAGACCTAATCTGAAACCACAAACCAGAATTTGTGCCCTGGCCAGAAAAATGTGGAAACAAGAGCTGGTGAAACCTGGGCTGAGATGTTCAGGGTGCAAACGCCGCAAGGTGAAAAACCACAAAGATTCAGGGGTGGGATTAGAGACACAATTTAACCTGGGCTGGGTGAAAAGGAATTAATTCCTGGTAGTGGGATGGGGAAAAGTGTGCTCCAAGCCTTCCAGTGACCAAACAATTCAGTGTGAGAGGTTTTCCAAGGAGAATATTCTGATCCTGATGGAATCGATGGTGCTTTGCAGACAGCAGAGCCCAAGGGATTGTGAGGTCAAACTGGAAGTAAGATCAGCAGCCAGAAGGTTTTGGGAGCTTTCCCTGCAGTGATCAGAGGCCTCACAATGTGAAAATCCTGCAAGGGAAATGTCCCTACCACTGGGTCACTTTACCTTGCCAAGCTCAATAATTTAAAAGTAACCACAGGCCTCAAGAAGGGGGATCTCAGTCTGGGAAGACAGATCCCAAAGAGAAGATATCCCTGATAAAATACTAAACTGAAGCTGGAAAATCTGGGTTCAGATCCAGGGGCTGAATAACAGGGAGAATTTCAGTGTCATCCCAGGAGGCTTCTGCTGCTTGCTCCTGCAGGCTTCTGTGAAAAGCTTCAGTTTTAATAAATACAAATTTTTCCAGGAACAACATTTTGCTGTGAAAAAATCCTCAAAAAATACCTGAAATCATAAACTTGTTAAGGAAAAGCACAGATTATTTCCAGCAGGGTGGGACCTCTTACTAGAATTCAGTGGGTTGTTTTGGTGTGAGAGTTTGTTAGCCTGGGGCCATTCCTAATCCTCACTGGTCTCCTGGGCACTTATTTGGCAGATGGGCTGGTCTGCTGCTTTCTCTGGAGATTTACAAACTGCTCTTATCCTCCTCATCAGGAGTGTTTCATAAATAACCCTTGTGTACCCCAGTTCTTGTATTTATTGTTCTTCTTTTTTCAGTGGAGAGAGAAGATGGCTGTTCCCTCCAGAGAAATCCCAACTCTGGCTGATCTTATCTTGCATTTCCCCCTTGCTGTAGTTTCTCAAGCTCATTTTGTGGTCCTGAGCAAGCATCTGTCAGGGCATCTGGGCTTGGTACAGCACAAACAATCCCCTGTTTCTGAGCTGAGCTAACATGGAACCATGGAATCCCAGGAGGGTTTGGGTGGGAAGGGACCCTAGAGATCATCCAGTGCCACCCATTGCCATGGGCAGGGACACCTTCCACCATCCCAGGCTGCTCCAAGCCCCATCCAGCCTGGCCTTGGGCACTGCCAGGGATCCAGGGGCAGCCACAGCTGCTCTGGGCACCCTGTGCCAGGGCCTGCCCACCCTCCCAGGAACAATTCCTTCCCTATATCCCATCTGACCGTGCTGAAGCTGGAGGGTCTGGAGCACAGGTGTGATGAGGAGAAGCTGAGGGAGCTGGAAAGGGGCTCAGCCTGGAGAAAAGGAGGCTCAGGGGGACCTTGTGGCTCTGCACAACTCCCTGACAGGAGGGGACAGCCAGGGGGGTCGGGCTGTGCTGCCAGGGAACAGGGACAGGACAAGGGGAAACGGCCTCAAGCTGTGCCAGGGGAGGCTCAGCTTGGACAGCAGGAGGAATTTCTGCATGGAAAGGGTGCTCAGGCCTTGGGGGGCTGCCCAGGGAGCTTTGGAGTGCCCATCCCTGGAGGTGTCCAAGGAAGGGCTGGAGGTGGCACTCAGGGCTCTGGGCTGGGGACAAGGTGGGCACTGGGCACAGCTTGGGCTCCATGGGCTGGGAGGGATTTTCCAGCCTCAAGGATAGAGTGATTTATATTTATTTGTGTGTACTTGTTAATTTTTACCTTTCCCCGTCACTCCTTTTATTTTTTTTTTTTTTGATAGAAGCCTGGGGCTGGTTCTTCTTTCAGGGCTTTCTGGTGTCCAGAGCAGAGAATTCCTTTGCAGCAGCTGCCCAGGGAGGGAGGGTGCAGCCCAGGGAATGGGGTGTCCTGCCTGCAGCACAATCCCTGCCTCTGCTGGAGCCTGCTTCAGGTGGCTGCACGTGTGTAGTTGCCACGAGTGACTCAGAGATGACTGCAGAGCTCAAGATCCTTGCACAGGGTTGATGTGAGGTGAGGAGGGAGGAAGGAGAATCTGGCATGACTCTCCAGGCTGGTCCTTCCAGGGTGCTGGGAAGTCACTTGCCTGTGAAATTCTCTCTCCAGGCAAAGCAGCTTGCAGCAGATTATTCCCAGAAATTCTTCAGTTCTCAGCAACCCAGGGAAGGGCTGGAGCTGTGCCAGGAGGGTTTAGTGGGTATCAGGGCAAGGTTCTTCCCCCAGAGGCTCCCCAGGGAATGGGCACAGCCCCGAGGCTACCAGAGTTCCAGGAGGGTTTGGACACCAGGGATGCACAGGGTGGGATTGTTGGGGTGTCTGTGCAAGGCCAGGAGGTGGATCCATGATCCTTGTGGATCTCTTCTAGCTCAGGATATTCTGTGATTCCAAAGCTGGGAAAGCAAAGATGACATTTCCTGATGTGTGTTTGAGTGCAACCAGAGATTTTATTTAATGTGCCAAACTGCTGGGAGAACCCCTCCACAACAAGAATTAAGCTGTGCATCCAGGCCTTCTTACAGGAACTTGTTTGTGTCTGTGGGAGCTCTGTCTTCAAGCTTGCCCTGTTGTCTCCTGCTCACATCTCTCTTGGAGGGCCAGAAGGGTTTTGGAACAGCTGGATGTGGTTCCTGTAGCTTTTAGAATCAAAGAATCCCAGAGTGGTCTGGGTGGGAAGTGACCTCAGAGCCCACCCAGTGCCATGGGCAGGGACACCTTCCACTGTCCCAGGCTGCTCCAAGCCCCATCCAGCCTGGCCTTGGACACTGCCAGGGATCCAGGGGCAGCCACAGCTGCTCTGGGCACCCTGTGCCAGGGCCTGCCCACCCTCCCAGGAACAATTCCTTCCCAATATCCCATCCATCCCTGCCCTCTGGCACTGGGAATCCATTCCCTGGAAGGCCACAGTGATGTCACCCCAAAGCTTCTCCTCTCCCAGCCTTTCTTTGAAAAATGTGAGTGAAAAATTCTACATGAAAGCTCAAAATTCTGTCATATCCTGCAGGAAAATCTTAGGAAATCCTACAGGTTCTTGCAGCCCTGCATCTCCCAGGGTCTAAGATTCCCATCTCCCTGTAGTGGCTTGGATCTAACCTGGACAAAGGTTTGGCAGCCAGGCTCCCAAAGAGGGGATGGTGTTAAATGTCCTTTGGGAGCAGAGATCTCTGGAAATCTGCCTGTCTGAGCAAGTGCAGTGCAGCTGCCTCTGCCCCAGCCCAGCTTCCTCCCTTGGACAAAGCCCTGGGATCAAAGCCATGACAAGTCACCAACTGGCATCTGCAGGAGCACAAAAAATGCCAGAGCCTGTGGAGAGGAGAAGGAGCTGGAAGCAAGACCTGGATTATTTTTGTTCCTCCCAAAGCCTGTTGTGTTTCTGGTTGCTGAGAATGATTCCATAATCCAGCATATGGGGAAAATTTCTGGGTTCTGGTAAAGAGCTGGGGTCTATGGCATTCACAGGGAATTCCTCCTGTGATGACAAAACTGGCATTTTAACAGCAGGAGCAGAGGGAACAGAGGTGGGCTGTGGTTTTTGGCATTGATTTCCTGGGTGAGGGAGGTGTCTGCATGGGCTGGTCTTTGTTTTCCAGCTTTTTGGCATGCTCAGAGCCATGTTTTTGAACCCCTGTGGCCACGTGGATGTTTCCCTCTGACAGCAAGGATGGAGATTGGTGCAACTCCTGCTTTCCAGGAGCTTTAAAACAAATCACCAGAACTCGTAAAAGTGGAGGCTTGGTGTTTTACTCTTTATCCTGGCTCCAAACATCCAAACTCCAACATCATTGTCACAGTGCCCTTCCCTGGGAGGAGGGAATGCCCTGGGTCTGCTGGGAATGGCAAACAATGCTGGCACAGGGAGAGGCAGCAAGGCTGAAATCAGAATGCTGGTGTTTAGAATTGCTTTTACCACCGTCCCTGGAAGGCAGACACAGGGTCCTGCAGGGTGAGGGGATGTGCAGGAATAGAACAGGGCACAATCCCAGTCCCCAGAGGGTTTGAGGGATGTCAGGCTCCTCCACCAGCCAGGCTGACACCACCATGCTTGGAGTGTGTCACAGACACACTGATTTTAACTGGGGAAAAAAAACCCACAAATAATAGAAATAAAAAATAAAATAAAAAACCCAAAACCTCAACCAAACTAAAAAAAAAAAAAAAAAAAAAATTATAGACTTATTTTTCAGCTGCAAATTGAATTTCTTCCATCTTGTCAACAGCTTTTGGATGGCCACTGAGGAAGAATCCTTCTGGTGAGACAAAAAGGCTGCAGAAATAATAGAAATGAGCATCTGCAGCTGAAGAGCTTGACTGAGACTCAAAAAGTTTGCCTTGGGTGGGAGCCAGGTCCTGCTGAGGTCTGCAGGAGTTTTGCTCTTGGCCTTGGTGGGGCCAAGCTTTCACCCCTGGAGATCATGTCCTGAGGAAGAATTTAGCCTAAAATGATTCCCAAAACTTGTGTTGCTTGACTCCCATCCAGGGGTTTTTTTGGGAGGCTGAGTGGCTTTGTGTTTCTCAAATCTGGGTTCTAAAACCATCAGATTCCTTAATTTGGGGAGTGTAGGATCTGCTGGGGCTGCACATTTTTGGAGGGAGCCACACCATGGTCACAGCCAGGACCTGGTGGCATCACTGGGATCCCTCCCTGATTTCCCACCAAGCAGGCTTTTGGAATTAAAAAATAGGGAAATGGTAAAAAGCACTTGGATTCCTCCTCTATGTGCTTGCTGTTCTTGATGATTTTCCCCTCTTTTTTTCAGGACAGGAAAAGCAACTTGTTCAATTCCCAGCCCTGAAGCTCCTGGAGATGCAAGGCTGGGTTTCCCCCAACTCACTTAAATACATAATTATCAAGATTTAAGTTTTGTCTTCTGAACTCAATTGGTTCCACAACAGACCCTGAGAAGTTAATTTAAAAAAAAAAAAAAAAAAAAAAAAAAAGAAAGAGGGTGTGAAATAATTTTAACAGGTTCCTTTTGGAAAACCTTGAAAACTGCCTAATAAATAGATCTATAGTGCACAAGCTTTCTTTTGTTGAATTTGAATTTGTCCAGCATGGAGTGAAGACTTGGACTCAAAAATCAAATTAATCTGTGAATCAGTGACTGCAATCAACCACCAAGAGGCTCCTTTAAATCTCTGCTGAGCTGGGCTCTCTGAAAACTGCAGCCTTACGTGGGGAAGAATAATAAGAATAAAAAGGAAACCTGAGAATTTTTGTCTTGCAATTATTTTTAGAAAAAAAATTTCTTTTTCGCTGGGAGAACTTTCATTTTCCCTGCTCTCAATAAAGCAGTGATATGGTCCTGCTGTGCCTCAGGCTGTCCCCTTAAAATAAAGGAAGGGCTAGAAAGATGGACCATCTGGAATCCTGTGCAGAAGGAGTGTGCCAGGGCAGGCTGACGTGCAAGAGCATCCCTTGGATGTATTTTTGAGCACTGGTCAAGCCACTGAGGGCTTTTTTTTTTATGGTTATTTTTTGTGATGAGTTGAAGGCAACTTCTCAGAGGCTTTTGCTGCATGTTGTAGTGCTGGTGGGTATTCCTTTAGAAGCTGAAAGGGAATTTTTGGGACGTGCTATTTCTCCCAGGAAGCAGCACCAAAACCTCCCCTGAGCTTTGCAGGCATGCTGAGGGACTACTCTGATTTCCCTGAGATTTTTTGGGGCTGAAACTCCAGCTGGGAGTGGCAATTCCTCGGGGTCAGTGGTCACCAAACTTCTCTTTATTATGCTCCATGCCCTGCAAAAATAATTTTTAAGTATTCACCTCAATTGTGTGTGTGTTCATAAATTACATACACAACCTTCACCCCATCTCCTCTTCACCAAGACCTTCCTCCTCTTCCCAATTTTTTTTTTTTTTTTTTTTAGGAAATGTTGGGAAAATCTGTTTTTTCATAATGCTGGTGGTTCTGGATTGATGGTTGGCCTGGATAATCTTAAAGCTCTTTCCCAGCCTTGATGATTCTGTAATTTTTGATGGAAATTTTCATGCCACAAGCCCAACCAGCTCTCAGCACTCCAAACAGCTCCAGGAGGAGATGATTCCTGGTCTTTGGGAGGGAGGTGGAGAGGGGCATTTGAAGGCTGGTGATTTTTCAAAAGGACAAGTGATGGCACTTTTCCTCCTCTCCTTGTTGCCCAGGTAGAAAGTGCTGAAGGATTAAAGGGCTCTGAGTGTGGGGGCATTTGTGCTGCTCATTCCTCTTGCCACATGCACAGCTCAGTCCTTTTTATGGTCCTGCATATGGCACCAGCATCACTGAATTTTTCATCCTAATGGATCTGACCTGTATCAGTCTGTTGGCTCCAGCAGAGATAATTCCAGCTGGTAATTCCAAACATGGCCCAGTGAATTCCCAGCTGCTTTGCCCAGTTTGTGCTGTTTGCACCTGGTTTGGATTGCTTTTGTCCCCCATGGGATGGGATGCAGGGGAAGCAGGTCTGGGATGCTCTGGCTGTGTTTGATGGGAAACAGGAGGGTGAGGGATCAGAGCTGCAGCATCCCTGGGCAGTGTCATTTCACACAGCAAACCGGGGCAGCAGCAATGACAAAAAACACTGCAGCTGGTGAGCCAAGCCTGCCCTTGTGTTTGGAGAGGGAAAAAAGCCTTTTGGTGGTCTCTACAGCCAGAGCTTCTCAGCTCACACTCTCAAAGGAAGGAGCAGCACTGATGGGCTGCTGGCAATTTGAGAAGATTAGAAACTGTCCTACAAGATTAGGAAGATGCAAAAAAATGGGCTGTAGCTACTTTCTTTCCCAGTGCTCTCAGCTGCAGCTGAGAATCTAGACCAGACTTTTTTTTGGCAAGGGGGAAAAAATAAATCTCCTTTGATACTCTGTAAAAAAAAAAAAAAAAAAAAAAAAAAAAAGAAAAGGAGGGAAAAAAAAAAAAGCAAGTAAATGTTAAGGCTTGTGCCTTAAGCAAGGATCTCTTCTGCTGTACAGCAGCAGCATTTTAGAGCTGAAATCCACTTGCTTTGATCGCTGGTGGGAAAAAAAATAAAAAAGGACATAAAAGGGATTTATTGTGAAATAATGGAGTTGATCCCTGGTAATCCTTTCTTTGGGATTAGACTTGGAATATTATTTTTGTGATCTCTGGAATTAGACTCTGCTGGCGTAACAGCCCAGAGCATGTGAGCTGCTCTGCAGGATGAGGCTGAGCTGTGAATAGAGAATGACTTGCACAGAACAAAGCAGATGATGAATTTACAGTTCTATTTTTGATTAGGCAAGGTCTACAGGCAAGCCTAAAACCCAGCATAAAACCAACCCCAACCCCAGGCAGAAAGGGCCCCAAACCTTCTCTTCCTTGTGGCTGAGTTGTTGTGAACTCCAAGAACTGCTGGTTAGAGCTTTTTTTTTTTTTTTTTTTTTTTTTTAGGATTTTCCCATCCATGGGAATTCAGGAGCTTCTACCCTCTCCTGTTGGTGTTGCTGTGGATGAGTTTAAATGAGATTTTTCACTGGAAACCTCCTCTTGTGTATGGCCAAAGTGCTTTCCAGGGAAATTTGGCAAAGCTGGCTTTCTCTGTCCAAAGGGTGGAGAAACCTCAAACCTCAGGATGGAAAATGTGCAGAGAAATCTTCCTGGGCAGGTCGTTTATGGCCCTCTTAAAACAAAATAGGTGCAAAATGTGCTGGGGGACCTTGATGTGGGACTTTGAACTCCCAAATCTTTCAAAGGAAGCTGCTCCAAGGAACTTCTCTCAGCTTCCCTGCCAAATTTCAGCTTTCTGCACTCAGGGGTAGCTTTTGAACCAAGGGGGAAATTCTTCAGTGTTGGGCTTTGAACCAGATGACATTTATAAAAATCCAATAAAAGCTGTGGGCAGAGAGCAAACTACAGAAAGGGGAAAACATTCCCTGCCTGCCCCACGAATTCCTGGGTGTGCTGTTGGAATTGCAACCTCCCTTCTGCTTGCAAAGGTCACTTTGTCCCTGGACTTTGGCCAGGCTCCCAGCCTCACCTGTGATCCCAGAGTGGCACAGAGGTGTGGCAGGAGAAGCAGCAAGGAAATGAGCTCTGGAGATGCCCAGACTGGGAGCAGGGGCTGCTCTGTGCCAGCTGCTCCTCCAAAGCCTTGGCTCCTCTTTTGGGAGAGCCCAGGATGAGTTATCAGCTTCCCCAGCACTGTGTTTCCTGGAAGGGCTGGGGGTAGGATTGCTCTGCTGGCTCTCTGCATTTGGGGAATTGTGCATGGAGTGCTCGGATGGGGATCCCTACCAAAAAAACACTTGAAAGGGATTCTCTGCCATGTAATCCCCCAGGAGGCAGCCAGGGACTACAACCCATTTTTTCCAGAGGTAAAACAGTCTCCTGTTCCCTCTGGGGATGAAAAATGTGCTAATCCTCTCCATTTTTGGCTCAGGGAAGGCAAGCTACCTTTCTGTCCTGGGCTGTAATACAGGATGTGACAGAAATGTGAATTCTGTCCCCATCTGTTAACCAGCTGGGGCAGTGACCCTGATCTCCTGGCACATATTATCTGCTCATGGGCCATCTTTAAACCAGCTGGGCAATCATCTTTATCTTTCCCACAGCCCATCCTCCCTCCAGGAAGATATCATCTGCTGCTGGCCCATTCAGTCCCACTGTGTGACTGAAAATTCCATCATCCCACTGGGAGATGCTCCAGCCAGGGGAGCAGCCAAGCCTTTCCTACCCAGATAAAAACAGATTTTGGACAGCAAGTTATCCATCTTTCCACTGGATTCCAGAGGAAAGCCAGACCTTTCCACATCATCCCTGGACCTTCAGAGGAAACTGCACCTTCTCCAGGAGCACTGCTCCAGCTGAACCACATCTGCCCCTGCAGGAGGATGCAGCCACCATTGAATGGGACTGTGCCAACACCCTGACTGACTGACGGGTGTCAGCTTGGATTCTGACTCTGGCAGGGTTGGGATTGTTCTGTGTAATACTGCATTTCTATTTTAACTTTCCTAGTAAAGAACTGTTATTCCTAATTCCCATATCTTTGCCTGAGAGCCCCTTAATTTCAAAATTATAATAACTTGGAGGGAGGGGGTTTACATTCTCCATTTCAAAGAGAAGCTCCTGCCTTTATTGGCAGATACCTGTCCTTCAAACCAGGAGAGGGTCCAACAGCACCCCACCTGCAGAGCTGCCCCAGCCCTGGGAACAGCACAGGAGGGACCTGGAGCTGCTGGAGAGAGTCCAGGGGAGGCTTCAGGATGATCAGAGGGATGGAGCAGCTCTGCTGGGAGGGCTGGGATTCTTCAGCCTGGAGAGGAGAAGCTTTGGGGTGACCAAATTGCATCCTGAAGGAGCTGATGGGAAAGATGGAAAGGGACCATTCACAAATGCCTGGAGAGACAGGACACAGGGAATGGCTTCCCACTGCCAGAGGGCAGGGATGGATGGGATATTGGGAAGGAATTGTTCCTGGGAGGGTGGGCAGGCCCTGGCACAGGGTGCCCAGAGCAGCTGTGGCTGTCCCTGGATCCCTGGCAGTGCCCAAGGCCAGGCTGGATGGGGCTTGGAGCAGCCTGGGACAGTGGAAGGTGTCCCTGCCCATGGCACTGGGTGGTCTCTAAGTTCCCTTCCTACCCAAACCATTCTGGGATTCTCTGATTATTTTACCTTCTCAATTCTTCTGGAAGCTTTCTCCAAGGGACAAACAGGAACACCCAGATTTGTTGAAATAAATAAAAAATAAATAAATAAATAAATAAATAAATAAATAAATAAATAAATCAGGGCTATAATCTGCCCTCTTGCTGCTCAGTAAAGAGTCATTGCAGTGAGGACTTTGTGTCCAGGTGGAAACCAGAGCAAAGGATGACACAAGAGAGAGAGAGAGAGCTGCTCCTTTCCAGATGAATCCCTCCCTCCTTCCTGGGGCTGGTCACTCCTCCAAGAGCAAAATTCACATCCATGAGCTGAGCTGGCCTGAGGTTTTCACCTTCCCCTTTTAAACCCGTGGATGCTCCCCATCCAAGCCAGCAGATCCAGAGAAAAGATCCTCAATGTTGCAGAAGGAAGAAACCTCCCTGCACTTCTTGCCAGGTGCCAAAATATCAACACAGCCCACATGTCCACACAGGAAAAAAAAAAAGGAAAAAACCACAGGGAGCAGCCCTGGTGCTTTCACATTGCTTAAGTGGGGTGTAGGGTTAATTAGGAAATCCCTGGAACAGCCCTTGGAAGCCAGGCCAAATCCCTCCTCTTCCTCCAGCTGTCCCAGGCACGGCAGGTGGGACTGAAGAAAGGATTTTATGGCTGGGGAAAGAGTGGGAATGGGTGGGAATCCCACCAAAGGGAAGAGGGCTGGCACCATGGCCCCTGCCAAGGGGACAGGAGAATCTCTGAGGATGCCACTGGAGATGTCAGGACCTCTTAGAACCCCCAAAATGTTCAAACTCAACAGGTGTCTAGCAGATATTTTTGTAAGGGAATATTCTGTGTAGCTGTGTGTGAGAAAATCATTTATTTTTTCTAGGGGTTTTCCAAAGCATCCCTGCAAAAAACCACAGTTCTCCTTGAGCACAGAGCAGTGGCTAATACAGGAAAAGGTGTTGGGATTTCAGTTCCAAGCTGCTGAACTCCAGCATGGTCCCAGGAGAGCAATGGGGTGGTTAAACCCACTGGTGTCCCACTGTCCAAGATTGGATAAGAGGACACATCCACTGGCTATAAAATACTGGATCTCACCTCCTTGGATTGATGTTCCCTCTGTTATTTTAGTTTTAACAGGTTTAGAACCCTCTGAGGGACAGAGACCACACTGTCCCTGATGTAAAACAGGAATCCTGCACAAATGAGGATGTTTATTTGCATTTTAGCTCATTAACCAGGGCAAACCCCTGGCTCCATGCCCCTGTGTGAGGCACAGCCAGGGGATTTCCTTGTCAATGCAGATTTCTGGAGCTCCAGGCTCATTCCTCAAGAATTTTGAACATTAAGCAATGTTCAAAACATAGCTGCAGGTGCCACCATCCCCATTCCCATCCCCATTTCCAGGTGCCAGTGTGGATGGAGCTCAGTGAGGATGTTGGTAATTCCAGAGGGATTTGGGATCTGGACTCTGCTCAGAGCCTCAGATTCAGCAGCACAAGCTGCAGCAGGGGAACACCCCACATTACTGAAAGCCAGGCTTTTCAGCACATTCCTGGAAAAAAAAAAAAAAAAAAAAAAGGTGTGGAGGATGGAGAGCTGAGGAAAAATGAGAAAGAATCCATTCCTTAAGTGGGTGAATATTTCCCTCACAGAGGGAAAATAACCCAAATGAGTTAATGAGGAATTCCTTCCAGGGTGTTGATAGCTTCCAAAATGACCCACTTCATAAAAATCCCTGAGCAGCAAAGCACCAAAAGCTGTGAGAGCCCCCAGGTGAAATTTCCCTGCTTATTCCCCTTGTTCTTACAGCTTTTCCCAGGTTTTTGGGCAGAGTTCAAGATGGGGATGATGGGCTCAGGGGATTTGCAGCAACACAGACGTTGTCACGCTCTCCTGACACAGGAAATCAAAGAGACCTTCCCTTGTGAACACAGGGGTGATGAGCAAGTGATTTCTGCTTTACATCCTCACTCAAGCCGAGCACCTGATGATGAAGCCCAGAGTTCAGAGACTGGGGGATGGAAAAATTCAGCTCCCCCAGCCCATTCTGTTTCAGAACACCTGTGCTAGCAGGTTTCTGACTCAGAGAGCTACAGGCTGTCTCGGGATCCAGCCACTGAGCAATGCTGGCAGGATAAATGCCAAGCCAACCAAAATGCTGAACAAGCAGTGCCACTTTTGACGTGCTCACTGCTTCTTTTTTGCCAGCAGAGAAGGGTCCAGGGCTTCTGGGTGACTCAGTTTGTGTCACTGGCTCCTCCTCGGGGTGAGGGTTTCGGAATTACTCACGGCCCCGTGCTAACAGAGCAGATCGTGTGATGCTGCTGGAGTTACAGCTCTGCACCCTTTGAACCCCAAGAGCTGCTGAGCAGGTGACTTCAAAATGAGACCTCCATGCTCTTTTATTTCCCCCCCAGTTTGAGGCAGGTTTCATTCCAGTGAGTCCTTATTTCGGGTTTGCTCGTGGCTGATGGAGACTCAGCAAAAGAATCTCAGGTCTTCACTGGGAAGACACAAGTGGGCTTTAATTATTGATGATACAGAGCTCTTAACCATCACCCAGCCATCACAAATTCATTGCCAAAATGCCAGAGCCTGTCTTTTTCTAATCCAGCTCACACAAGGAAGAAAGATGCCTTGGTGCAGACTGCCTGGGGGCCTGGGCATGTCTGGCAGAGATGGAACAAGGTGGATGGAGAGGGCTCAAGCATCCAAAAAGTACAACCCTCTTTTGACTCCATGGATGCTTTTACCCTCAATTCTTACCCAAGGAAACTAGAATTTGACAAGAACAAAAGGGAAAAACCCCAAAGTCTTGCTTGAGGCATATATCCAAAAGTCTTGTAAGTGGAAAGTCTGGAAGCCACAAAAAAATTGTTTGTTGTGCCAGACAGGGCTATTTTCAAAGTCCCCCCAAGTGTTTTCCTTTGCTCTTCTCTCATTAAAAAGCTACAATGGACCCTGCACAGATGTGTTTTTAAAGGTGCAAAGAGTTGCCCAAGAAGCTGAGGGATCAGGAGATGTGAGGTCTGTGGTGCCTCAGCTCTAGGGGAAAATACCTTGATCAGTGTGGATGGATTTAGGAGATTGCTTCAGTTGTGAAGCTTCCCTCAGCCTGTGCTTTCTGCTGAGTGGAAGCTTGGCTAATTTCCCCCCACTTCTCAACTGCATGGCCACCTTTGTTTTAGCCTTGAAGCCTCCTTGGCCAAACAAATATTTTTATTAATGCTCATCAGCAAAAACATAAACAGAGTTAGAAGCACGGGCTCAGCTCTGATTGTTTGACCTTTCTATTGACAACAGCAAAGCAAAACATTTCTGGGGAGACTCAGTGCTGATTCCTGCCACAAATAAAGAGGTGAGATGAACACAGTGAGCTTTAAATTATTGAAACTGGGAGCTGCCCTGGAAGTATTGATACCAGTGGAGAAATATTCATTGCAAAATGCTGCTCTTTGCTCATCTTGATGGCAGGGACAGGTTGGATTAGGATGGACCTGCCCAGTGGTGTGGACTTGAAGTGGAAACCTCAAATACTGAAGAACCTGGAGTGAAGGTAGAAGGTGAAAATCCCTGTTTTTAGCACAGCCACTGCAGGCAGCCAAGAGCAGCAGGCACAGTGGGTGCTGCTCAGCCTGAGCCAGGGGTTTCTGAATTCCTGAGAGAGAAATCAGACTGCAAAGACTGAATTAAAGCCTGTAAAAAAATTAAAGCATATTAAGCCACTCACACATAAGGCAAAGGTGTAAGTTTAAATTTTAAAATAAGTCAGTCAGTTTTAGTGGGAGCTTTAATGCTTTTACTAAGTGAAAAGCTCAAATGCCAAAGCAAAAGTGTAAGTTACAGTAAAAGTTAGAAAACATACTAATTTTTTCAGTGGAAACTCCAAAACCATAGTTGTAAACAGTACTTATACATAATAAAATTATAGTAAAAATTTTGCTTACATTTTTCAACTAGAACAAGATAAGTCGTGTGTGTAGTTGTCTGTACATAACCTAGCATGTTAAAAAACTAAAATTCTAATAAGTTAAAAAGCAGTAGTCCAAGTTTGTGCCTTAGCTTAGTTAAAAAATAAGAATAAGAATACATATTAATAAAAGTTAGTGCTTTTTGCCATTTCCTTTTGCTTTTTTACCATTGCTTTATGTCATTGACTTTTCCACTTGCCTTTTAAAACTAATGTACTTGGTAATGAATAACCTTTTTAACAACTATTAAATACTTCACTCATTTTATTAAAATAACCCAACCAAGTTAGTTCCTAAAGTCCATAATTCACTATCAGAGGGTTGCAGCAGCCCCAAGAGCCACACTGACCTTTTGGGACTGTCCCTCCCATCCCTCCCCCACAGCCTGGGCTGCCTGTAAACATCCCCAAAATAAAGACACAATTGTCAGATCCTATTTATTTGCCACTGGGAGCCAGCCTGGCAAGGGCTGGGGTTGCCTGAGGGGCTGAGCAGGCAGAGCTTGGGGGATCAGGGCCACCAACACCTCTGGTCTGTCCTTCTCTGAGCAGATCCTGGCTCCAGCATCCCTGGGATGGGATGGGAACAACATCCCAACTCCCTGTGAGCAGATCCTGGCTCCAGCATCCCTGGGATGGGAACAACATCCCAACTCCCTGTGAGCAGATCCTGGCTCCAGCATCCCTGGAATGGGATGGGAACAACATCCCAACTCTCTGTGAGCAGGGTCTGGCTCCAGCATCCCAGGGATGGGATGGGAACAACATCCCAACTCCCTGCTCACCTCTCAGGAGCTCTTCCCATCTCTTCCCATCCCTCTGCTCCCCTGGGTGGGGAGGGAGGAGGGCAGGAAGTTGCTGACACGGGTGGTTGGATTTTGGTTTGGACACCCTCCAGAGAGGAGCACCAAATATTAGTAAACACATCAGGAATCCTTTCCATGTTTGGCAACAGCTCCTCCAGTTTTCCACAGCAGCCATCTCCAGTGGTTTTTCCACCAAGGGAAAAAAGACCCCACTTGGTTGCTTTGCTGCTGGACCCCTTCAGATCCTTCAAACCCAGGAGTCTGGGCAGGTGCTGGGGCAGGATTCTGATCTGGGGATGGATCTGAGTCCTGCAGAGGGAAGGGTGCACACTCCCAGACATCCCAGGGGATTACAGGGTCCTGCAGCCATGTCCAGCCTCTCCAGTCTTCAGGAAAGGAGCAGGATGCTTGGCCTACATTGCTTTGGAAAAGAAGATTATGAAGCTTTTCCTTGCCCTGTGTTGAAGAGGGAATTGCTGTGTCCCACTGGGATCCTCAGGGCAGGGACAAAAGGCCTGTCAAGTCTTGCTGCCTCAAGCTGCAGTCGGTCCCATCAGGAAAAAGACACAGGAATGAGTCAAGCACTGCATGAAATCCCAGTTTTGCCATTTCTCACATCCTGGGATGAATCCAAGCTGCTCCTCTTGCAGCCTGTGAGGGAAATACAACAGTCCCAGTTCCAGAGGAGTGAACTGCCCCAAACCTGTGTTTCTGTGCTCTTCACCCTGACTTCCACTCAAGTTCCAATTTAGGATGAAAAGCACGTGGTCAAGAGCTGGTTTTGGAGGGAAGATCTTGTTTTTTGAGCACAGCACCTCCCACTGCAGGTGTTGAGGGATGTTGATGTGGGATGGAGGTGCCAGCAGCATGAAGAAGAGGAGCTGAGAGGATGAGGGTCAAAAGTGAGGCTTGTAAGGGGAAAATAATTTCAAATGAGACAACCCTGATCCACAGCCAACAGCAAAGGAGAAAAAGAGACAGAATTTGTCTTTTTTCATCTTGAACTCTGTGAGATGGTGAGAGAAGCCATCTGATCTAACTTCTCGTGTGACCAAGCCACTGTGACTGCATGAGTCATCCCACACAGACACCTGGTGATGCTAAAGGTGACACTGAGACACCCACAGCTTGCCACTTATTTTGCCACTGGTGGTTTTCACTGATGCCATCAGTGCTGCTGCAATAACTAACAAAAGGCATGTCCCTTTGGGAACTCCAGGGAGATGCCACCACACCTTTTGGTGCTCTCACCATTTCAGTCTCCCTCCTAGACTTTTGTGCTGCTTTTTCTGGTTTACAAAGATAAGGGGCCTGTCTCACTCCACCCCCTGCCATGGGCAGGGACACCTTCCACTGTCCCAGGCTGCTCCAAGCCCTGTCCTTGGACACTTCCAGGGATCCAGGAGCAGCCACAGCTGCTCTGTGCACCCTTGCTGCCCATGCTGGGCATCCCTCAGCCCCAGCAGCAGGGACAACAAAGTGAGCAGGTCAAGTGAATCCTGCAGGACCAGCTTTGCCATAAAGCCAAAGATGCTAAGGGAGCTGGGAAAGGGGCTCAGCCTGGAGAAAAGGAGGCTCAGGGGGACCTTGTGGCTCTGCACAACTCCCTGACAGGAGGGGACAGCCAGGGGGGGTCGGGCTGTGCTGCCAGGGAACAGGGACAGGACAAGGGGAAACGGCCTCAAGCTGTGCCAGGGGAGGCTCAGCTTGGACAGCAGGAGGAATTTCTGCATGGAAAGGGTGCTCAGGCCTTGGCAGGGGCTGCCCAGGGAGCTTTGGAGTGCCCATCCCTGGAGGTGTCCAAGGAAGGGCTGGAGGTGGCACTCAGGGCTCTGGGCTGGGGACAAGGTGGCATGGGCACAGCTTGGGCTCCATGGGCTGGGAGGGATTTTCCAGCCTCAGGGATCCTGGGATTCTCTAAACACCAACCAGAAGCATCCCCAGAGAACTCCCTGTGCAGCCTCCCAGCACAGCTGGGAAGTTAATGCTGGATTTAGGGGCTTTGCTGGGAATGGGCAGGAGCTCAGTCGTGTGCTCAGCTCCAGCTCTGCCAGCTCTGAACGTGCCAGGGAGTTTTAAGGAGGTTTCCAAATGGCTCCTGGCCCTCTGCAGGGAGGCCAGGCTTCCAGGGAGCAAACAGAGCTGTGCTGAGGCGTGGATGGAGCTGGGATCCTTTCCTAGCCATGGCCAACTGGGAATAAGAGTTACTTCTTTATAGCAGATGTGTAGCTCAAAGTTCACCATAAGGGCACTCACATCCAGAGCACAGCGTGTATTGTTCTGCAAGAAGGCTCAGCTCAGCCCTTCAAAAGGCTCTGGAACAACTAATTTCATTATTCAAAGAATAAAGTGAGGCAGAGGGAGCCAAAATTAACCCTCTGGCTGCTCCCTGGAAGCAGGGATTTCTTTAGCACCCTGTGCTCGCTGATGCAGGCAGAAAATTTGCCTCATTGTGTCCCAGCTCTGTTTTTCTCACTAGTTTAGGAGTTGGATATCTTATTCCTCTCAAAATGACTACCTGGACCCAGGCCAGGCTGAGCACCCCCACATGAAGCCCTCTGTGTGCACACTGCATCAGCAAGTATGGCTGGGGATTTTCATCTCCACTTATGACCTCCAGGGAAAATCAGAAGGGAAAAATATTTTTTTTTGTTTGTTTTTTTAATTATCCATACAAAAAAAAAAAAAAAAAAAAAAAAAAAAAAAAAAAAAAAAAAGTTCTCTTACTGACCAAATTAAAAAAAAAAAAAAATACTCGCAGACAAGAAGGAGAAAAGTCCCACAAGAAAAATTCACTTATTTTTAGGCAGATTTGAGCAAAGAAAAACTCCTCCAAATCACATCCCCTCCTCATCCAAGGATCACTATTGTGTGGCTGGGGCACGAACTGTTCCTGAAATTCTCCCTGCCAGACCAAATTCCTCCCTCTGGAGCTGAGCTGCTGGCTCAGCATCACCCCTAGCTGTGAGTTCAGTTCCAAGGGAAAATCCCAGCACACCTGGAGACAATCCCTGCAGAGCAGGAGGTGGGGAAGGGTCGGCCAGGGACCAGGACCTTGGGCAGGTGGGTCCCTCCAGTTGCTGCTTCACTTCCCAATTCCAGCACAGGCTGCAGGGGAGGAATCCCGGTGAGCTCTTTCACCTGAGCCAGGTTTGGGGCAGAAATCCCGGTTTTGTCCCAACCCAGAGCTGATTTTGGCGAGTCTTTGGCAAGGGCCAGGCTGTGAAACGAGACAGGGATTGTTCACACCCCCTCCCGCTCGCAGCTGGCCTCAGGACTGCCCTTTAAACCGGAGGAAAGCGGGAATTGCACACCCAGGTGCGCTGGGTGAGGCAGCAGCCCCGAATTCCCGGGATGCGGGGCGCTGATGATGCAGGGCTTGGATCATTCCCGCTCCAGCCCGTGGCTATTGCAACAACACATCTGCGAGCGCTTGGAGAACAAAAATCCCTTTGTCCCGCCGTGTTCCCGAGGCTCCATCCCTCCCGTGCCGCAGGGATGCAAATTTGGCTTTCTGGGAACGGGAGGGCGGCCGTGCCTCGCTGAGCTTCGAGGAGCCGAGCGGGGATTTTGTGCGCTGGGAGAGGGTGAAGGAGAGCGGCTCATCCCTTTTCCCGGCGCTCCGGGCAAGGGAAGCCGCTGCCGGGACAGAGGTTGACCTAGATTGCAAGGCGGGCTGGCCCACCAGGCTTAAAAAATAAAATAAAATAAAAATAAAGAAAAAGAAAAGATATAAAATAAAATAAATAAAAGAAAAGATATAAAATAAAATAAATAAAAGAAAAGAAAATATATAAAATATATAAAATAAAATAAAAATAAATAAAAAGAAAATATATAAAATAAAATAAAGAAAAGAAAAGGAAAAAAGAAAGGAAAAAAAAAAATATATAAATATATAAAATAAATAAAAAAAATAAAAAAGAAAGAAAAATATATAAAATATATAAAATAAATAAAATAAATAAAAGAAATAAAGATATAAAATAAAATAAAGAAAAGAAAAGAAAAAGAAAGAAAAGAAAGATATAAAATATATTAAATAAAATAAAAATAAATAAAAAGAAAAGAAATATATAAAATAAAATAAAGAAAAGAAAAGATATAAAATAAAATAAAGAAAAGAAAAGGAAAAATAAAATAAAATAAAATAAAATAAATAAAATATATAAAATAAAATAAAATGAAGTAAAATAAAATAAAGTAAAAATATATAAAATAAATAAAATAAAATAAAATAAAATAAAATAAAATAAAATATATAAAATAAATAAAATAAAATAAAATAAAATAAAATATTTTTTAAAAAATTTAAAATTTCTTCCCACTCTGAGCTGGAAAAGGTTGGTCAAACCCGCTGCCGGTGGCTCGAAAGGAGCCCTGGGTGCTCGCCAGCTCTGCCCACAGCCCGTGGCGAGATGCGAGCGCTGGGAAAGGAAGGAAGGAAGGATGTGCCGCTGGGGCACAGGTGAGGGAGGAGGTGCTGCTGGTGTCACCCGGTGAAGTCACACCGAGCTGTGGCTGACCGCAGCTCCGCCCGGCGCTCGGGGCTCCTTTTCCTGCCAGCACAGCTCGCCCGTGGCCACCGAGCGGGGCTCTGAGTGGCACTGGGTGGCACTGAATGGATGGCACTGAGTGGCACTGAGCGCCCTCGGCGCTGAAACCCCTTCCCCAGATGTTCCCCAGATGTTCGGGGAAGCCACACGCACCTCGGCTGCGTTTTTCCCTGCTGCGGGATGAAAACCCAGAATTTACGAGTTTTTCCAAGGGTTTCATCACCACAACCTCCAAATGACAGCATCCTGCCCTGCACGCCCTTTACTCGGCGCGAAATCTCTCCATTGGGGTTCAGCCATGACTCTCTCCCTGCTTCCATCTATTTACACCCAGCGGAGAAATTTTGCTTGGCTCTTCTTGGGAAGCAAGGCGGTCACTCTCCCTCCTCCTCCTCCCGTGGCCCTATAGCGACAGTGTCACTGCTACCTGATCCCCGAGGTGCCACCTGAATTGGGAATTAGCCCAAATCCCAGGGATGCCGACCGCAGAGCCGGGCACAGCGGCAGCAGGAGGCTCCGGGATTTCGGGGCTTCAGCTCTGCCGAGCAAAGCGGCTTAGGGACGGCACAGCTGAGCCAGGGGCTGGATTAGAGGCAAAACCGGCTCTGGCTGCGGGGAAATCTCTGCACGGGGGCTCAAGGTGCTCTCAGAGAGCAGAGTCTTCTCAGAGTCCTGCCCTGGGGGCACCCGGGCTGCTGGCTCCAGCACAGCCTCCCAATGGCATGGCACAGCCTCCTCCTAATGGCATGGCACAGCCTCCCAATGGCATGGCACAGCCTCCTTCCTAATGGCATGGCACAGCCTCCTAATGGCATGGCACAGCCTCCTCCTAATGGAATGGCACAGCCTCCTCCTAATGGAATGGCACAGCCTCCTAATGGCATGGCACAGCCTCCTCCTAATGGCATGGCACAGCCTCCCAATGGCATGGCACAGCCTCCTTCCTAATGGCATGGCACAGCCTCCTTCCTAATGGCATGGCACAGCCTCCTAATGGCATGGCACAGCCTCCTCCTAATGGCATGGCACAGCCTCCTAATGGCATGGCACAGCCTCCTCCTAATGGCATGGCACAGCCTCCCAATGGCATGGCACAGCCTCCTTCCTAATGGCATGGCACAGCCTCCTAATGGCATGGCACAGCCTCCTTCCTAATGGCATGGCACAGCCTCCTAATGGCATGGCACAGCCTCCCTCCTAATGGCATGGCACAGCCTCCTAATGGCATGGCACAGCCTCCTTCCAATGGCATGGCACAGCCTCCTTCCAATGGCATGGCACAGCCTCCCTCCTAATGGCATGGCACAGCCTCCTAATGGCATGGCACAGCCTCCTAATGGCATGGCACAGCCTCCCTCCTAATGGCATGGCACAGCCTCCTTCCTAATGGCATGGCACAGCCTCCTCCCAATGGCATGGCACAGCCTCCTTCCTAATGGCCATGGGCACAGCCCTCCTAATGGCATGGCACAGCCTCCTCCTAATGGCATGGCACAGCCTCCTCCTAATGGCATGGCACAGCCTCCTCCTAATGGCATGGCACAGCTCCTCCTAATGGCATGGCACAGCCTCCTAATGGCATGGCACAGCCTCCTCCAATGGCATGGCACAGCCTCCTTCCAATGGCATGGCACAGCCTCCTAATGGCATGGCACAGCCTCCTTCCTAATGGCATGGCACAGCCTCCTTCCTAATGGCATGGCACAGCCTCCCTCCTAATGGCATGGCACAGCCTCCTAATGGCATGGCACAGCCTCCTCCTAATGGCATGGCACAGCCTCCTTCCTAATGGCATGGCACAGCCTCCTTCCTAATGGCATGGCACAGCCTCCTCCTAATGGCATGGCACAGCCTCCTTCCAATGGCATGGCACAGCCTCCTAATGGCATGGCACAGCCTCCTTCCTAATGGCATGGCACAGCCTCCTCCTATGGCATGGCACAGCCTCCTCCTAATGGCATGGCACAGCCTCCTCCTAATGGCATGGCACAGCCTCCTTCCAATGGCATGGCACAGCCTCCTTCCAATGGCATGGCACAGCCTCCTTCCAATGGCATGGCACAGCCTCCTGATGGCATGGCACAGCCTCCTCCTAATGGCATGGCACAGCCTCCCTCCCAATGGCATGGCACAGCCTCCTAATGGCATGGCACAGCCTCCTCCTAATGGCATGGCACAGCATCCTTCCTAATGGCATGGCACAGCCTCCTCCTAATGGCATGGCACAGCCTCCTGATGGCACAGCCTCCTTCCAATGGCCTCAGCACCAAGAGGAAACGTGGTCACAGGGATGCTTCAGCTGGGCAGCACCTCCCACCTGCAGCTGCCTTCTACAAACAATTAAAAAACCCCAAGTCCTCAGAACTAAATTAATCTCTCTCTTTAATTTATTTGCATACACTTGTGCATGTCTCTGGAGACACAAGAGACTTGTCTGGTTGATTTCCTGGGATTTTCCCTGGGTGGACATTTGATAAACTGGCAGGTCTATCCATGGCAGCCCTGTTCCCATATTCCCTGATGGTGCCAGGGGATGTTCCCTGGGTGGAAGTGACCACAGCTGGGAGCTGAAAGGCTTTGAGAACCCGTGGGCTTGGCTTTCCTGGTGGTGAGGAAGACAAGAACATCATGGGCTGGGGGCTGGAAGGCTCCAATCCCATTCCCAGTGGCACAGATGGGAGCAGACACAGCCTTGTGTCTGGGAGAATGGAGAGAGCACAAGGGATCTGCCAGTTAATCAAAAATCAGGGGAAATCCCAGGAAATCAACCAGACAAGTCTCTTCTGTTGCCACCCTTCTGGATACAGTGGCCTCTTTGAAACATCACCGTGTCACCCGCCTTGTGTGGGAATTCCTCATCTCCCTGCTCCCAGAGTTCCACCCAACAACACTTCCTCTCCCCCTTGAAAAAACCCCGAGCAGTTTTTATCTAAATCATCTTCATCTCGAGGGGTGCTGCAGAACAGAGGTGTTTTGGTAGGCTGGTAGGATGTTCCCAGGGGGAATTTCTGCATGGAAAGGGTGCTCAGGCCTTGGCAGGGGCTGCCCAGGGAGCTTTGGAGTGCCCATCCCTGGAGGTGTCCAAGGAAGGGCTGGAGGTGGCACTCAGGGCTCTGGGCTGGGGACAAGGTGGGCACTGGGCACAGCTTGGGCTCCATGGGCTGGGAGGGATTTTCCAGCCTCAGGGGCATGAGGAAGGAACAGTTTGACACTCAATTCAAAAAAGCTCCAAATTGAAAATTTCATGACTCAAAAAACATCTTTGAATCTTTGATTTGCTTATTCACTGGTACTTTGAGGAGTCAGGGTGACCAAAGATGAGAGATTGCTGCTGAAAGGACAGAGTCAGAGACATCCCCACTGGTCTGTCACTCCTGGGATCAGAGGCTGTGCTATGCAGAGCCCCTGAAAGAGCATCCCAGCTCTTCAGAGAACATCCACCTGAGAGGAACAGCACAGTGCTGAGCCAAAGATGCCACACATCCAGTCTTCTGCCTACTTTTAAAATTAACAAGTCTTAAATTCTTAGTGTCACTTAAAACACTCCACTAGGAATGGTCAAAGGCAGCAGTAAATCACAGTGGTCAGCTGCTGTGACACAGGATGTCAGATTTGGGTGAAATGCAGGGGTAGAGTTACAAAAACAGAGGCTGAATTGTACTCCTCTAATGGTTTGAATTCTGTCTGCTATATTTTGCTTTTTTCAGTGCTGTGGTAAAGAGGTATTAAACTTGTGATACATGACTGAAGAGGGAGGGCAAGTTTAAATCCAATTTAGAATAAATAAATTATATCTTGGTAATTTCTGAGCCCATCCAGTGCCCCCTGCCATGGGCAGGGACATCTTCCACTATCCCAGGCTGCTCCAAGCCCCATCCAGCCTGGCCTTGGACACTTCCAGGGATCCAGGGGCAGCCACAGCTTCTCTGGGCCTGCCCACCCTTCCAGGAACAATTCCTTCCCAATATCCCATCCATCCTTGCCCTCTGGCAGTGGGAAGTTATTCCCCCTTGTCCTGTCACTAGGACAAGCAGTAAATAAGAAATTTCAAAGGAATAAACTCTGCAGCTTCATGGATTTTTGTGCTGCTTCAAGTCAGGCTCCTCAGCATAGTATTTGTGTGCTGTAAAAGTATCAGGAGACCTGGCAAGAGTGCTGGAGCTCCTTACCTCTGCCTAGAGCCAGAGAAAGTCTTACTTCAATCAAAATAACCACCCTCAGCCCAGATCCTGGAAAATTCAATTTAATTCCATCCCAATAATTATTCCAGCGTGTCTTCCTTTATTTGTTTTTTTGCAAGACAACGTTGATGCTAAGCTCAAATTCAACCCATCCCAGTGAAATTCATAACAAATCTAGAGGGAGTTTAGCAGCCTGGCTTTGAAATTGCTGTAAATGAGGCTTCACAGCCTCTGCAAGGCTCATGGCAGACTCTATGCAGCCATCAAAGTTGGAACGAGTGAATGCATCACCCCCACAGATCAGGAGAGGCTGAGTGTGAAGAATCATCTGTCCTGGACAATTTGGCACAGCTCTTGTAACCTGGAACACATAAAGGGAGTGGGAGAAGTGCTTTATTTACCTGAATTTCACACCAGAAAGATCTGTACCCCTGAGAAGCACATCACAGATTGGTTTGGGTTGGGAGGGAGCTTAAGCTAATCTCATTCCACCCCCTCCATGTGCAGGGACACCTTCCACCATCCCAGGCTGCTCCAAGCCCTGTCCAGCCTGGCCTCCCACTCCAGAAAGTAGACCCAAACCATCAAAGTAGCACAGTAAAATACTTATTTCTGGGAGATGAAGAATGAGAGCAAAACTTTAGAGTGTGTGTGGAAATTTAGAGACCTTACAGCCTGTTCTGTTTCATTCTCAGCCCATCTCAGCAGGTGTGACTGGTCTGACCCTGGTGTAGAGATCTAAAAAAGTGTGAGGGTGATCTCACATCAGCAAAGTAGGACAGGAAAAGGAACCTCCTGTCTCTGGGATCACAGAATCCCAGGATTCCCGAGGCTGGAAAATCCCTCCCAGCCCATGGAGCCCAGGCTGTGCCCAATGCCCACCTTGTCCCCAGCCCAGAGCCCTGAGTGCCACCTCCAGCCCTTCCTTGGACACCTCCAGGGATGGGCACTCCAAAGCTCCCTGGGCAGCCCCTGCCAAGGCCTGAGCACCCTTTCCATGCAGAAATTCCTCCTGCTGTCCAAGCTGCTACAGCATGATCCAGAGAGTGCAATTTTCTTTTGATAATTTCTTGGATTTCCACCCAGTAAACCATTACTGTATCCCCTCGTGGGACTGTCAGCTTCCAAGGAATCTTGCTAAATCCAGGGGATTTTTCCACTGATTCAAATGTACCCTCAGCTGGCCCCTGCCAAGCCATTCTCTGCCACTGCCAAGTGTGGATGAGCTGCAAAGCACCCACATTTATGTTGCTGGCTGCATTTTCTGCTACTGGGTGTTAGCAACTCTACAAAGGAGGAAATTAGCTGAAATAACCAGTTACAACTCCTTACCCTTTATTCATCTTAACACAGGAGTCTATTCAGGTATGCCAAATTCAGAGATTCTCCCTCAGACCAGTTTTAAGTCAGTACTTAATTTATCTGTGAGTTTTCCTCAAAGATCAAGCTGAGCACAAACAATGCAGAAAGACTTGGCAGAAAAAGGCTTTTCTGAGTGTCCTTTCTTCTTGGCTGCCCAGTGTTTATTTGATGCTAGCTGTACCAAACAGCTCCTACCCCTCCTGGTATTTGGTCAAAGGTTGGACTTGATGATCTTGGAGGTGTTTTCCAGCCTCAGTAATTCCATAAAAAGGGGCTCTGCCAAAGGCACGGGGTGGGTTGGGAAGCTGCTGGCTCTGAATGCTAATGGTGCCCTCACCATAATTAGAGCAAGGGGATCCAGAACTGCAGCTGTGCTGCTAAGCAGTGTCAGTAGAATTTTGGAAGTCCTAATCCCTCATCTGCCATGGATAATTGTAATGTCTGCATTTTAATCCCAGGATTGTGTTTGGCCATGTGAAGGATGTTACAGGCGGATTTAATTAACAAGTAGGATAAATCCCATCTAAAAGAGTCAGGGGAAAGATGCACCCATCTTATCAGTGGCCTCTGTGGCAACAGCTTATTATAATTGAAAGTAAAGAGAGCTTTAGGAGAAAGAGGGAGCTCTGCCCCAGATATTTCATTTAGGCAGTGATTGTTTTATAGGGTGGCATTAGAGATCTCTTTATTGAGATAATGGGTCTGACCTACAGGGACTTATTTGCAACCTAAGGCATATTGACATTCATCCACCAAATTACAGACTGGTGATAATTCCTCCTGTGGCACCAGCAGCTGCTGCAGTCAGAGCCCTGGCTGGCAGCAGCAACAGAAGCAGGAGCTGGATGGGGTTTGGGAGCCCCTTCCAGAGCTGGATCCAACTCCCTCCATCCCACCCACTGCTCTTCCCAGCAATTCTCAGCAGGTAAGGCAGGAGAAAAGATCAGATGTCACAACCAGGGAACCTTAACAGTGACACCTGTTTGTCCCAAAAATCCCCCTGAACTGATCAAGAGGAACTTAGAGAACACAGCACAATTTTGGTATGTTTTATACAAATATTAATACCCGTGCTAGGGTTGCTTTTGCAATCCACCAATACTTTACTTGCAGAAAAATAATTAGACCAGGTTCCCAAACTGGATGCAGATCAAGGGGTAAGAGCAGACTCCACAACAGTGATCCACAGCAACTTCAAAAAAGGAAAAATTTTTAGAGGACTGCTTTAAAAGTAAATATTTTGCATCAACCTCCACGTTCAAACTCACCAATGTAATTTAACTTGAGAGGCTTTGGGTAAACATGGGAGATGCACTCCAATACTTTAGGAAATGACCAACAATTTCCTCAGATTTTTAAAAGAAGATTGCAAAATATACACATTTTGCTATTATTACCCTTAGGTAGTTTACTTTAAAATACTTTTCACATAACATTTTGTTAAATTGAGTTGGGCCAAATCAAATCATAACAATTAGTAGGTCTGTACTTCTGCTCTTCTGTGCAGGGTGGGAATTTTGCTAATAATACCACATACTTTTGGATGCAGAGAGACACATTGAGTCATGATTTTTAAGCACCAGTGAAAATCCCACTGTACTATGTGGGATTTATTTCCTTCCTGTACACTACCCCTACCCCTACTTACCAGGAGAGCTGCATAACTCACAATGTTTAAAAAATGGCTAAAAATGACCTGGCTTTTGCTGGCCAGCCCTGGATGCTGCTCATGGTTGTAGATACTGAGCAACCAACCCCTTTCCTGTTGAACCCTGAGGATGGAAAATGCAGCCCCAGCAGGTCCTCCCAGCTGACTGGTCCCACCAGTACCTGGGAGTATCTCCATCTCTGGCACTTGATGCTGCTTGGCTCAGGCAGGGAGGGCAGGATGCTCTGCAGGTGGCTGAGGATGATCTGCTGCACCTCTGCAGGGTCTGAGTCCAGGTGCTGGCTCCCAAAGGTCACAGTCGTGTGCACCACCACCGAGGGCCCCACCTCAGGGGACTCTGGAAGGAAGAAAGAAAAAGGAGAGATGATTTTGAAGGATTGCTCATTCACACCTGCCTTCCACACATGCTGGCAATTGTGCCTCTGGCCTAGCAGTCAGTAAGAACAAAAATATCTGTGGTACCACTCTGTTCCTCCAGATGGGAAAAAAGCACGAGGAATAACAACACGAGTTGATCACAACAAGAACACAAGTCAAGGAGAACAATCTCTGCAACAACCTGACTTTAGACACTTCCAGGGATCCAGGGGCAGCCACAGCTTCTCTGGGTAACTTGTGTGAGGACCTCACCAGCCTCATTGTAAAAAAATTGAGGTTTTAATCTCATCTACATCAACCCTCCATTTAAAACTTAAATTCCTTTAATAATTTCCTATTTAAAACCATCACCCCTTTGTCCTACCACAAAAGTTTGTTCTCATCTTTTGAAATCATAGCTCAAGATCCCAGCAGACTTGGAAGGGGCCAGGCTTTGTTACATTTGGGGCTGGTTGCAGGTTCTCTGCAGCAGGTGACTCCTGTCCCTGCTGGCATGTTGCCTTGTCACCTTACAGACATGGCCTAACAACCAGCAGCCAGAGAATTTGCTGGGATTAGGGGATTTTTGGGCTCAGGGACTTCCCTGTGCCAAGGCAGGATGAGGATCCAACAGATCCTTGTGTGAGTCATTCCTGCTCTGATGAGCAGGATGGAGCAAGGACACAATGTGGGTTATTTCAGCTGAGCTGGTTGTTCAGTTAAGTGATTCCCTCTCACTCCCTTCCCTCCTCTGGAAGCAAAAAGGCTCTCCTGGTTAGACCTTTGCTTGAATTAGTACATCCTTAGAAGAAGAGTTTAATTTCAGCAAACAAGAGTTTTCTCACTGAGGAATCCACAAAGAAAGAGGCAGCTGAACACTCTCTGACCATTCTGGCTCTTAGGCACCAAGCTTGATAAACTCCTTATCTCTGCTCTGCCAGTGAAGAAACCTCCAGCTCCTGAAGCCAGAGATCCCCTCTGGGAAGATGACACACTCCAGCTTTCCAAAGGCAGCCAAAATGTTTTTCTCTGGTGAGTCTCCTGGTCTGATCCTGGTCTGATCACTTCAGAGGAGCAGCAGTACCAAATCTGCAAGTGTGAAAGCCACAGCTCTAAATTCCTGTGAAAAGAACCCCTGTCTGAGTCTCTTTGTTGGGTGGGCCAGCTCAGCCAACCCTTGCTCTTGAAAACTGAGAAAACATGGCAAAAAGGGCAGGAAGATGTTTCACAGGACACATCTCTGTGGGCATCAGCTTTCCCAGCTGTCTGGAAAAGCATCAGAAGACCAAGAAGACCAAACCCCTTGCTGTGTGAGCAGAGCACCCCTGGGAGCAGGCCCTGAGTGATGGAAAACAGAATCTTGCCCCAGAACCTGGGAATGAGGGGAAAGGTTTCTGGATTGAGAGCAGAAGGCTTCTGCAGCTTCTGAACGTTTTGGGACTGTCTCAACACTCATCATCAATTCCCAGCTGGAGGAATCACACTGGCTGGGTAGGAAAAGGGAAGGAGAGACTGCTGACAGTGAGAATTCACACAGGGTTAAGCCTGTTGGATAATGAGACAGAGAAATTACAATAAAATAAAACATATGAAATTAGGATGACAACAATGAAACAAGATGTATGTTCTTGGAGAAAGCTCACCAAAATATTCTTCCTGGCAAAATGCAAAATCTGCTCTTCTGTGGTGAATCTATGCCAAGGTCAGGGTTCAGAGTCCCTAAACTGAAAAATAATTTTGGAGATGAGATGTGATCCCAGGGCCTGAAGTTTCTTTAGAAGAGAGAACACCACCAGAGCATGAAAGCCATGGGATCCATTTGGGAAATGGTCAGCATGGTGCCTATCATGTCCTGGGAGTGTGACAGCAACTGAGGAAAAGCAGGAATTGGCAGGTTAAATGGATTACAAGGTGCCAGGATGGGGACAGAACACTGTTCTTGGGACTATATTAATGGGGCACCCTAAAAAGGACCCACCTGCTCTTCAGCTGCCAGAGGAGACTTGGCAAAGACAGGGAGGAGCAGCTACAGCTCCAGCTATCCCCAAGAAAGCAAAAGACAAGCAGATTTGCCCAAACAACAATATTCTAGGAGAGAAAATCACATCTGAGGGCTATTGTGGAGCACATCTGTGGCTCACAGACCCTGCAGAGCCCATAAACCCACTGACCCTCAGGAGAGGGAGATCTACTCCCAAAAAGGCACAAAAGTAAGCAGCCACAACCTGCAGTTCAATTTGCAAGCTCCACCAGATGCATCCACAAAACATCCACAGAGAGGATGGAAGACTTTTACTGGTTCAGCTGTGCTAGCATGAAAACTTGCTGGGCAGCAAATGCAGACAGAGCCTGAAGAATTTCCTGTCTTCACCAATGGGGCTTGCTTAGATTAATTTCCCAGTTCATTCATTAGTGTGTTCAGTAAATCCTCACCAGAACATTGTCTGCCTCAGAGTCACAGAATTTTGGGAGGGAGAGAGGGAGGAACCTCTGGGGGTCTCTAGCCCAACCTCCTGTTCAAAAGTGAGGCAAGCTTCAAAGACAGATCATTTTCTGCCATTGATGGAGAGTTCAGGGATCATCCAAGGGTTACAACCAGCAGAAAACTGTCCATGGATGTGACAGGCACACATCTCCCATTGTAGGGGAACAGCATTATTTTTCTCACGTTGCTGCCCAAAACCTGGAGCCATAGCAGATCCCAATAAAAACCAAGATGAGGTTGTTTCCTGACCCTCAGGAATTGGTAAGCTTTTTGGGGAGATGTGTTTTGCTATCTGATCCCCACCCTGGTCCTGAGTAGCAGGAGGGGAAGGGAAAGGGCTTTTGACACACAAAAAAACCCTGGAAGGAGGAAATGCTAGTGGCTCAGCATGGAGGGCAGCAGAGAAGCTGGACACCTCTGGACAGGCTGGAACTGCATCCCTGCTCCCTGGGAGGCATCACAAAAGAAAAGTCAATGTGCAAGCCTCATAAACCCCACCTAAAAGTTTAAAAAAGAGCAGTGATCAACTTTACTACATGTAGAAAGCAGGAGAGATGGAGGGTCACTTCCAAAATGCCACGCTGCTGTTTGGGAGGAGGGCCAGCCAGCTTCCCCAGAAATTCCCATGGTTCCTAAGGTCCCATATCCTCCCTGGAATAAAATCTACTGTCTGACAAGGCACATTTGGGAGGAGCCATGGAAAGAACGACTTTTTTATATTCAGAAACCCAGCATTTCATTAGCCTTACCAACAGTTTCTGATTATTTTTCTAAAAGGCAGGCAGGGCTGGCAGAGGATTACAACACAACTGGCTGAGTAACGAGGCAAAAACTTAAATAGTTCTTTAACTCTTCCATCTTCCTAAAAATTCTTATTTCAGGAAAGAAAAGAATCTCTATAAGAGGATACTCAGGAATTATACAATGCTAAAAGCCTGGAAGGCAGATCTTCCCTTTAAATTACATAACCCTGCAATCCTGGAGCAAAAGAAAGGAACCACTTCCCCTTTTATGTGTCATCTATCTTTAGTCCTCCTGGAATGCAGAGAGAGGCAAAGACTGCAGTATTCCAGAAATAATTTATGCTGGAGAATTCCCAGTGTCCCCCTGAGCTGGTATAAATATGGATGGGGTGTTTGAGGCAGCCAATCCCACCAAGTGTTTAATATTCATGCACGGCACACGGGGAATTCGGCACACGCTGCTCGTGGGCTCTTCCTTACGTAACATCACCTCTGCAGGCAGGGAGGGGATCCTACCCACAGCAGCTCAGCTGATGGAAAAAGCCTTCCTCCCCCTGGAGGCTCCTGGCTGCACCAGGAGCTGGTGGCATCAGAGAAATTGCTCTACCAAACCCACCCCACTGTGTGGTTACAGCGGTTTGTGTTCAGCTGGTTCAACGTGAAACGCCCACCAGCTGGATGTGTCTGCTTCACTGAGCCAGGGCAGGGACTGCCACATCTCACACAAGTGACAAGGACACTCTGGGCTTCCACAGCCAGGTCTGGTGCCTTCTGCACTGCCTGCTCTAGGGAGGTGTTATGCATGAGTTCCTCAGCAGAAAGCAGAAAAGTGAGGGTGAGATAAGCCTCCATTAACTGTGGTGAAGAAACAACTGGAGAAAGTGATGTTTTTTTGGGAATGATGACTGCCTTGGAAGATCTCAGCTGCCTCACCCAGCAATTCTGCTTTCTCTGAATGTTTTTGGTTGCCACCATCCTCTTCTTCAGATGAGCCCAAATAATCAAAGCTGAAGAGCAACTGATGAGTGGAGTGGAGTTAAAAGGGACAGTGAGGTGCTCCTGTGCCTGCCACTGAAATGTTCAGGAAGAAAAATGCAGATGCAAAATACTTGCATATGTGTTAAAACAAGCATAAAGGAACTTTCTATTTTGGTTGAAGGACTTCACATGTAAATAGATTTCACACTCAGCCTCCCTTGCCTGTGCTGTCTAAAGTCTGTCTCCTAGGAAGAGACACACACACACAATTTGCTCCTCTTGGAAAAATTTGCTCATATAAACAGAACTCTCCCCCAATTTAAGGGAAATTTCAGTGAGAAAGGTATGTGTCAACACTGATGTTCTGGTGCTTTCTACATATTTGTTAACAATATGCCCCAAATAATATGCTTTGTACTTGGTTCAACTGCATCTGGAGACAGCAAAGCTGTTTGATAATTCCCTCATAGTTCCATATTTGTTGTTCTTGGTGCTGGGGCTTTGAGACCACATGTGCAGAGAGGTGGGGAAAGTATGGCTGAATTCCTCCTTGACACTGGTAAGGATAATATCAGCAGGTCCTGTTAACCATCAGGTGTTTTTTGTTGAACACAACAATGGCAACAGAATCACAGATGCAAGAAAACCTCCAGCTGAACACTGTCAGTAACAAGGGGACAATGCCAGAGGAAAAAAAGATCAATCTGTATTTGGCTTTCCTGGCTCTCTTCCTTTACATATTCACCCCAAGTCCCTGCTGGAGAAAGCACATCAGGGTGGATACATCCTTATTTTGGCCAGTCCAGGCATTCTTCTCTTTTGTGTTTTCACTCTCTTCAGGTTCAGGCTAAATTCTTAGGGAAAACAACAAATTTGCAGAGGGATGGAGAATCTCTCCTACAAGGAAAAGCTGAGTGAGCTGGGATTGTTCTGCCTGGAGAAGGGAAGGTTCTGGAGAGGACCTCAGAGCCCCTTCCAGTGCCTAAAGGGGCTCCAGGAGAGCTGGAGAGGGACTGGGGACAAGGGATGGAAGGACAGGACACAGAGAATGGCTTCCCACTGCCAGAGGGCAGAGTTGGATGGGATTTTGGGAAGGAATTGCTCCCTGCCAGGGTGGGCAGGCCCTGGCACAGGGTGCCCAGAGCAGCTGTGGCTGCCCCTGGATCCCTGGCAGTGTCCAAGGCCAGGCTGGACAGGTGGAAGGTGTCTCTGCCCATGGCATTTTTGGGTCTTTAAGGTCCCTTGCAAGCTAAATCATCCTGAATTCTGTGACTTTAATTGTGTTTTTTTCCTTGAGCTGTTCTATGCCACCACACCCCTGGAACGTGAAACACATTTCATAAATAAAACACACACTTCCTCAGCTGCCATCCTCCAGGAAGAGAGGAGAAGGGTCTGTCTTGGGGGATATTCTCCAAGCCATTTCAGGGACTGTCCCTGATCACAAAAGCTCTGAGCAGCTCCAATTACACAACTCATTCCAACTTCCAAGCCCTGTGGACAGAGCAGGAGTTGTAGGGTAAGGGGTGATGGGAGACAAAGTGAGTGCATGAATCAGTGTTTAAACAAAGGAACCCCAGCTCTTTCTTGGAATAGCAACATTTTGATGTCTCCAATCCCCTGCCAATGGTCTCATAAAGGCAGTAACATAAACCATGTGCTGGGGGTTGATTTTCTGAGCGCTGTCCCGCTCTCACTGTGCGCTTTGTTCCGGGCCAAACGTGCCATTAAACGCCCATCCACCGGAGCTCGGAGTTAAACACCCGCCCCGTTCAGGGCAGCAACACTCAATTAAACAGCATTTCTCATGGTCTACACCCTCCATTGTGGCGGTGTTTAAGGGGAATAATGGGAGCACTGACCTATATTGCGCTTCTTGTTATCGACGGAGATGAAGCGCACGCAGGGATTATCGGAGATGTAGCGAGCAGCCCAGGGGACAGCAATCCCTGCCCCAGCCTCGTAGAACAGTCCCAGGGCATAGCGGGATGAGTAGCTCACTGATTCCAGTTGCTGCTTTTGACTTCCATTAATTACTGTGAAAAGGAAAAAAAAAAAAAAAAAAAAAGGAAAATCAGACAATCCCTCTCCTCTCAGAACATTAAATATGGGAATGCTGCGGTTAAGCTGATTATTCCTTCCTGAAAATGACCAGACTGCTAAAACTAAGAATTTAATATTAAGCCTAGTGCTTTGTAGTATTTTTTTTTTTTTTTTTATAATGGTGCATTATGTAGAGTGTATCCTTCACACACCACCCTCCCCCAGCTGCTGGGGATTCATCTCCCAATTCTCCCTTAGCTGCCTCTGACTCAAAATTTCGATGACTTCGGTGACTTTTTGCTTCAAATCTTTTCTCAAAGGGTGAATAAACAGCAATAAAATGTTTGGGTTGCCTCGAGGACATCAAGTAAATGGCTGGACAAGCACAGAAATGACTTCACATATCAACAAAATGAACTCAGAGCCTCCTGGACCTCTGGGGAAAAGAGCCCTGTGTGACTTCGGTGCTGCAATTCAAATGAATGAAAAAAACAAGGTTTGTAGTGAAGTTCACCTCCTTCAGCTGAAGGTATTTTAAAGCAGTTTAGAAAATTTCAGAGCAAGTATCAATTCTAATTCCTCCCTATGATTAACTCTTCTATCTTCTAATTACAGTAAAATCTGCTTTTTTTTTTTTTTTCTGCAATTCCCTAATCTTCATAAAAAGCTGCACAAAGCAGCATTAGCCCCACCATGTGCATTCAAATACTATTTAATTTCATGCCACAGAGAAATCCATCAGCTTGGCTAATTGTGGAGTTCAGTTCCATGTCTCTCTTCCTGTGACTGAATGGATGTCCAAGGCTTCTGTGAGCTGGAGCAGCACAGGCAAAGACAACAGAGGATCCCAAGGATCCTCAAATCCCATCAGAAACCAACCTTGAAATATCCCCAAGGAAAAAAAAAACTGAAAAAACTTGGGGAGTTTTTTCATATTTTCCCCAAAATACACTGGGGAACAGAGAAATGGGGAGAGCAGAAAGCAACACTGACCAAGCCACAAAACCTGGGGAGAGGAAAGGAGGAGAAAGTCAGCAGTAGGTGGTGGTGGGGATGCCAGATGGAGGAAGCAGGACTTTGGAGAGGCTCCCTTTGCATCTCCAGTTCTCCCTCCAAGAAGGAGCTGAGGGGTCCAGCTGCCTCTCACATCTTTCCAACAAGGATCTGCTCCAAGGTCACTCTGCTTCCTTCCTGCCTGGGTCCCAGGGCTCCTGGGTGCCTGGGGCTCCATCCCAGCTTCCATCCCAGTTTTCTGGGCTGCTCAAAGGCTGACACAGGCTGGCAGGACTGCCCCAGCCTCCTACATCCTCCCCCTCTTCCACAGCTTCCCTGCAGCCCCCAGGACTGGGGGATTGCTGGTGTGGCTGGGAAGGGAAGGCAGGGGATGAAGCAGGGCTGGAGGGCTGGATGCCAGCAGGAGAGGACCTCTCACATCCCTCCCTGCTGGAAATGTTCCCTGGCCTAAGTTCCTGCTAAAGCCCTGAGCTTAATGTGGTGCCAGCATCCAGGAACCATCCTGGGGCTCTTTTCCAAGTGGGAACAGCAGCCTGAGCCATTTCCCTGGGGCTTGTCCCAGCTCCTCAGCAAGGAGCTGTGCCCAGCAGGGCTCCCAGATCTCCATCACCACCAGGCCCCTTCTCCCAGCCACCACAAACAATCACAAATTCTTGCTGTGCTGCAAAAAAATATGAAAGTCCCATAAAAGAGCAAACTAATACAAAGTTGTAACATCCCATCTAAAACATTACTCTTTGTTCAGGTTACTCTGGCTACTCCTTTTCCCTTGGGGAAAGCTAAAGAAAAAAAGTGACTTTTCCAAGCCTTGAGGCTGAGGACAGCCTGTTGGGGTACCCAGCTCCTGCAGATTTTGGGGACAGTGACAGGCTGCTCACCTGGGAGATGTGAACCCCAGACACACTGGGGAGAACAATTCATAATCACACAATCACAAAATCATACAATCACAGAATCCCTGAGGCTGGAAAATCCCTCCCAGCCCATGGAGCCCAAGCTGTGCCCAGTGCCCACCTTGTCCCCAGCCCAGAGCCCTGAGTGCCACCTCCAGCCCTTCCTTGGACACCTCCAGGGATGGGCACTCCAAAGCTCCCTGGGCAGCCCCTGCCAAGGCCTGAGCCCCCATTTCTGTGAAAAAAGGTTCCTCCAGACTCAGCCCTGCCCTGTCCCAGGCTAAACCAGAGCTGGGAAGAATCTGCAGGCTCAGGGCAGCTGCACCAGGTCACTGGGGCATCCCTGGGGATGGGGATCCCCCAGCACTCAGCATCCCAGGGCTGCTCCCCTGGGGCTGGCTGGGGTTTTCTGTGCCCCAGCTGCACCTCTTTCTGACCACACCATAAACCAGAACTGACTAAAACCCATCATCCCCAACAATCAGCTTTACACCCCAAAATTTGAAAGTGAGTTAACTCAATTACTGTTATGTATTTGCTAACTGATTTCCTTCACTACTGCTTAGGTTCTTTAAAAAAAAAAAAAAAAAAAAAAGTCTGTGGTTCACTGGGTTCTAAGCAGCTGCACATTTACCAAATCGAGGAAGTTTTTATACTTGAGAGGACAGGCAAGAAAGTGACGTCAAATTCGAAATCCAACAACAAAAAAAGCTGAGCTACATGCAAAAACAAAGCTAAGAGTTGTAAGATTGAGGTTTTCCCCCTGCTCCAGCCATTATGCATTTCAGCAGGGCCAAGAAGTTGATCTAAGGACATGGAGGGAACCTTCATTTTGAATTTCCATACTTTTATTGGTTCAAATGAAAACCAGACTGTTGTTTTAACGCTGGGTATGAAACCACAAAATAACGATTAATTTTCCCCTTCCAACAAAAATGGTTAAAATGATTTTAATAACATTTTGGAAAAAAAAAAAAAGCAGCAAAACAAAACAAAACAACCCTAGCTTTCAGAACACAAAATTGCCCAGCATACAGCCACAGTGATATTTTGAAAGCAATGCATGAAGACATGAAAATCTTGTATTTTCCACTGCAAGATTCAGCTACAGCTGCACTGTGAGTGCCACTGAAGTGAGTGTCCTCTGGAGATTTCATCACATCAAAGCAAGGGGCATGTATACTTTATTTGCTGTTTCTGCAGACACTGACAGCAGAGTGGATTACTTATCTGTAACACTCAATAAATACAGCCAGGGCCTTTTATCTGCTGTTCCAGGGCTTTAATGTCACCTCTGTGCCTCACTCGTGCTGTGGGAAGGAGAGGACCCAGAGATGCCATTAGGGCCAGCAGGGCAGGGGAGAGCCAAGGCTGGAGCTGGCAGGCTGGGAGCATGGGCACCTTGCCATCCAGGCATCCAGGAGGGAACCCACAGAGCCAGGGAGGCAAAAATAAACCCAGCTGCTCCAGCAGCCAGGAACTGACTGGGTTGATCAAGGTTTAATCCTGAACTTTTACTCTGCTTCCAGAAAGTGCAGGAGGAGATTGCAACATTGTGAAATCACAGACTGGTTTGGGTTGGAAGGGACCTTAAAAATTCTCTCTTCCCACCCCTGCCATGGGCAGGGACACCTTCCACTGTCCCAGGCTGCTCCCAGCCCCATCCAGCCTGGCCTTGGACACTGCCAGGGATCCAGGGGCAGCCACAGCTGCTCTGGGCACCCTGTGCCAGGGCCTGCCCACCCTCCCAGGGAACAATTATCCCAAAATCCCATCTAACCCTGTCCCTGTCACTTTGCAGAGAGGCACTGCAGGAGTGCACCCCTGGATCCCTCACCACCAGCCTGTGGCACTTGCCAGAGGCTCCAGGGCTGGGCTCCCAGCTGCACTTTTGGGCAAGTAGAGATAGGCAAGAGCCACCATGGGTCAGTGCAGGACAGGCTGCTGGGGGCAGGGAGAAACCACATCAGGACTGCAGGGAAAACCAGATGCTGTGATGTGAGATGTATTTAAAACACCACTTGTTTTGGAAAGTTTCACTATTGCTAATCCAGTACTGCTAAAAGCTTGTGGAGACTCATCTCCCCATGAAGTCACCACGTGATGTCAGAGCTCAGCTGGAATGCCTGGGTCCTGCTCCTGCATGACCCTAAGGGTGTGTGGGCAAACCTGGGCAAGGAAATCAAGATCCTGGTTTGAAGGACTTCCAGGAATGAGAGGGAAAACCCTCACTTGGTTTCACCAGCCAGTCTTGCCGAGTGGCAGAGGGGATTTTGCATCCTGACAATCAGCAGCTCCAAAAAAAGGTAAAAAGCCTCCAGAACTACCTTCTGCTTTAGTGCACAGCAGCTACTGCCTAGTATGTTCAAAATCACTTATTAAGGTATTGCCAAGGTGACTGTAAACCTAGAGCTAAACAGACATGACCAGCCCCCAAAGCAGCAAGGAGAAAAAAACCCTTTGGCAGCACTTTGAAGGAATGAAAGTGCTATTAAAATTGCAAAATTGAGGGTGCTGGACTTTTCACTTCAGGAGAAGATTGCTCTTTTTTGTCTTAACTGTGAATTTCTTAATTCTAATAATTCTGTTTTGATGGGAATAGGATTAGAGTCTGGCTTGAATTTTGTGACTTTGCCACTGCCCAGCCACCCTGCAGCTTCCAGAACCTGAAACTCTCCACCTTCTTCATGTTTTCTCATACTTCATTTCAGTGACCACCTTCCTCTCTCACAGCTATGCCCTCAATAACCCCACTCTATGCCCCAAAAGGGTTTCTTTAGACTGCTTTGCTTAAGATTTTACTTGCAGCAAATCCACACTGAGCATCACTCAGCTGGTGACAGGGCATCTGTAAGTGCCCAGTGACCACCACTGCTCTAAAAGCTGAAAAGGAAACTGTGGTTCAACGGCTACAGAGATATTTTCAGCTCAGGTATCAAGTTAAGGGATCTCAAGAGATTAACCAAGCTGAGTGGGCAGCTCAGATAATATCTGCAGGGACAGTTTATTGTCACAGCTGCCACAGCTCTGCTCAGGTTGGCACATTATCACGACCTTCACACAACAAAGCCTCCCTGGATGGCCACCCCTCCTTCCCACTGCTCTCCAGAGTCAGGAGCTGCTGTGTGGGGACAAAGGGCAGGCCTGGCAGGTCAGCCCCTGGGCAGTGACCATGCCACTGGCCTGCTGCCACAGCCTGTTCCTGCTGCTGCTCTGCGTGGGAGGGAGCAGGGGTTATGAGAAAGGCTTCAGCTCCAAGCCCAGCTTCCTTACCAAACAGCTCAGAAGCTTGGTTTGTTGTTTTGTTGTTTGTTTTTTTTCTTTAAAGACAGGCTGTGTCTGCACTGAAATGGTCACTAATAACACAGTTATTGTCGTGGTGTTCTTCCCACTGCTGGAAAAATCCTGCTTGGCCCCTGTGTGTGTGTGCAACAATAAGGACCTAAACAACCACTTCAAACCACAGCACACTTGGCACAAAGCTTCATTATCTAAAGCCTGTGGCACATAAAGGAAAGGCACATTTAGAAATGTGGATGGTGAAGTGGAGAAGAGATGCTGGGGGAGGAGAAGGCAGCACAAATAAGTTTTCTATGAAGTTTCTGATCTTGTCCATCAGTTGCTCTTGATGAGATTATTAGGAATTCACAGAATCACAGCAGAGTTGGGTTGAGGGACCTCTGGAGATCTCCCAGTCCAAGCCCAGCCAAGACAGGTGACACAGGAGCACTTCCAGGTGGGCTTGGGATGAATCCAGAGAAGGAGACTCCACACCCTGCCTGGGCAGCTGCTCCTGTGCTCTGCCACCCCCATGGAAAGAAGCTCTGCCTCGTGCTGAGGTGGAACTTCCTGTGTTTAAGTTTATGGTCACTGCTCCTTGCCCTCAGAATTTCACTCAGTATTAAACTAGAACTTGCATTCTCACAAGAAACATTCCCATTGATCTCCTGCACAACCACACAAGTTCAAGCCAGCAGAGAAATGGAACTGCACCTTTTCTGGAACAGAGGGCTGAGAGCCACCCATTCCTGCCTCCTGGAGGAAGAGCAGAAAAGAGGAGGGATGAGGAACCAGGGGAGATGCTCCACTGCATCTTTGCCAAACACTTCAACACTCAACTCACACTTTAAAAAAACAACTCTGATCCAAAGCAATAATATTTTTGTTACTTCTAACAGGCAATTCAACTTTTAAATCTGGCAAACCAGTGTGCTCAAATCTAGGTGGGTTTGATGCACATGCTGACAGTAAATTCACATTCCCTTGCATTCGCATTAATGAAATAAATAACTTTTCAGCCTGGTTATTTGGAGGACTGAGCTGTAAGGGCAGAGGCTGACTCTCAACCCAAAATCTGGCCTGCAAAGCCCACACACCACAGCATGGAAATGCAGCTCCCTGTGGGTTATTGCATCCATGGTTTTGATCCAAAATTAATGACAGTTGAAAATATGAACCTCTGCTAAGCCTCCACCCTGGGAAGAACAGGATATGACATTTATAAGCAAGCAAACCTAAAGGAGAAGACAATAACTGAGTGTTCTTCACCATCCAAAGCCTTCCTGTGGTTACAGCACAACCTGCCTGGGGAAAGGAAGCCAGTCCTGGCATGGTTCAAAATGCCCACATTTCAGCTGGGAAACTTCAAACTTCTCCCAGTTTTGTTTGGCTGTGGAGCCACCAGCACAGAGCAACTCCTTCCAGCAAGGAACTAAGACTCCCAGAATTTTGCAGGAGATTTTGGGCATACCTGGCAATTAGATTCACTTAGAAAGAACCCTGAAGAATCAGTCAATGAAGTCCAAGTAAATAAAAATAAAATGCATGTGTGCACTCCAGTTCCTGCCTTGTAAGCATTTAGAGGGAGATGGAGATTACACATATGGCAGGCCATGGTATCACTCTGGTTAGCAGGACTGCAAATCCAGTTTCCATACTAAACCACATTTTCAGTTTGTTATTAAACCACATTTTAGTGTGTTATTCTCACAGAGCCCACTAGTTCCTGTGTCTGGCACTGATGTTGACAGAAACTGAAGATATCCTTGAGAAAATCTGATTTATTCTGGGATCTTTACATAGATTTAAGACTTTACCTTTGAGCTAAGAGACTTGGAGAAGTTTGGTTACAAAAAAAAAATACAGCTCATTGTCACATTTCCCCTGGATTAATTTGCAAATTAATTTGCAGAAGTTACTCTGTAACTTGATGTAGGAAGGAAGCTCTTCTAAGTCCTCTGTAATGACACAGCACAGCAGGAAGATGAAACTGGATTAATTTGCAAATTAAGCTTCCTTCCTACATCAAGTTACAAAGTACTACACACAGTTCTGGTACTCTCTGGTGCCAAAATGTAAAAGCTCATTACTTACATAATCACCATCATAAAACATTTAGCAAATAACTTACTCACCTACTGTACACAGCATTGAGCTGAATAATAAAGCCAGGAGGATTTATTTTCTTTAAATATTACACCAGTTGCTGAAATAGCATTAAAAGCTTTTTTCAAGGCAATGAAGCAAGAGGTTGGATTATTGCTCTGTGCTGTGACTGGGGCAGAAGGTACACAGAAATAAACTGAATTAGAATTTGGTTTCTGGGCTGCAGCTCCTTGTGGAAGACCCTCATAGCCTGTAGGGCTGGGACACAGCAATTGGGATTCTCCACATGTAAAAACAGACTCCTGGAAACACTTCCCTGTTCCCCAGCTCACATCAAGCCCTGTAAAGCAACACCAGGCAGTGCAATGCAGGTTCACAATATCAGACACCAAAGCTATTTCCATTTAAATAACAACTGGAAGAAAATGCTTTCAGGCATTAATTATTGAGGAAGGATTCAGCTGGCCTCTGGAAATTTCCACTTAAGACAAGATATTAACATATTTTCTTCTCTTTTAAAGTGCATCTGGTTCATTAGCAGGACGATGCAGAAGGAAGGAATACAGGGCAGAGCAGTGCAGACAAAAAGTCAAAGAAATTGCATTCAACTTTGGAAAGAACCCCCCTGGGGTGACTTTTAGGGGATTTTTTTCCCTCCATTCAGGCCAGACTAATTTCAGTATTACCTCTACTTGGACCAGGGGATGCACAAACAGGAGGAACCTGAACAAGAGCCACCTCCTCTCCTTCCACACTGACCTGCACCAGTGGTTTTCTCCTGTTAAAACTGAATTGTGATGTTTTTCCTCCTGGTGTTGTAGGAATTATCAATCACACTCCTCCCTAAACAGCAGAATGAAGTGGAGGACACAGCCAAGGAGGGGTTTGCTGCCATCCCCTCCTCCCTGACAGCCCAGTATGGCTCCCATATGGTTTTACTGGTAAGGAAAAGCTGTGTTAAATACTGAAGGATCTGCCTGCTGCTTTGCTTAGTTAAGAAAAATGGTTGCTGGGGAACTAAATGACCTTACACATCTGTAGGGAATTTCTGGATGTCCATTCTACTGCTAATTCTCAGAGTTAAGCTTTGTTTTCTCAATTCATCAAAACCAGCCTCCTTTTTTTGATATTATTAATGACTGTGAGTTTCTATCTGTCACACAATTTAGCTTAAATGCTTCCAGGCTGCTTCTCTTCTTTCCAGGGGTTTGGCCTGAAGTTGCCTCTGTATTTTACCATCCTCACATGGGTCCTTTACCAGCCCTGCTCATTTCCACTCTCTCCTGACCAGAGAGAGACCAGTGTATGCTGATGGGCATTTTGTAATTCCTTGAAGTTGGACACCTGATTTCTCTAAGAGATGCAAGCCATGGTGGTACAAACAAAAATAAAATTTAGAATGGTTTTCTTTTATTAAATCTGCAAAGAATGACTCCCTTATGGAGATGATTCCTTACAGGAAATACTTTATCAGCTACCCAATCTATCCTGCTTCCACCACAGGAAAGCATGGACCAGTATGAAGGAAAAAAAAAAAAAAAAAAAGTAAATCCCAGAGATAAAAGGGGTTTGAAGGCAGTCTTAGTAGAAAAGGCTGAGAGAATTGGGATTGTTCAGACTGGAGAAGCTTCAGAAGGAACTGGGAAGGAATTGTTCCCTGGGAGGGTGGGCAGGTCCTGGCACAGGTGCCCAGAGAAGCTGTGGCTGCCCCTGGATCCCTGGAATTGTCCCTGCCCATGGCAAGGTGGCACTGGATGAGTTTTAAGGTCCCTCCCAACTCCTCAATGTTCTGTGATTCTATGACAATCCTGAAGCCCCCCAGGAGAGCAGAGCTGCAGCAAGAATCTGGTTTTCCCCCTATGATAAAGTTCTGTAAAACTGAACTTCTGAGCTAAAAACTCACAAAATATCAAATCCTGCTGCTCATGTCACCACCTGCTGTGGAATGTGGCCCTTTACTAAAAGGCAAAAGGATCAGGATGACAAAGACACCAGTGAGAAAGGGAGGAAAGGCCACAGAGACATGCTAGTGGTGCAAGGAAATTCATGACAAATCACACACAAATATTTGCAAAAAAAAAAAAAAAACAAAAAACAAAAAACAAAGAACTAAATTATATTTGAAGGAAGTCTGTGATTTTCTACTGTTGGGAGAAATCTCATCATGAGCTGAAACACTGAATCCATTTAAATGTAATTTAAACTCCCAAGGAGGTTTCCAAAGGCATACAAATTATTCCAGAGGGTGAGTTCTCATCCTGCTAAGAGATCTGTGCTTGGTTTGCCAATACCTGTAGCACAAGCAGGAGGAGGTGCAGGAGGTTTAAAGGGAAGAAAGCAGGGGTAAGGCAGAGAGGTGCTCACAGAGGTGACACAAGGCACAGACACCCATTTCCCTCCTCATCACCAGAGAAAACAAATATTTGCTTAATACAATCCACCACAACTGTGCCTGTGCAAACACAAAACTGGCATTAGAAGCTTTCTGATTATCACCTTTTGCTTAATCATGTTCAGCATCTCCCTGTGTCAGCCCTCAATTCCCCACAAACACTTTTTGAAAGCAGCCAATAAATGTGCCTGTCTGCCCCACCAGTACTTCAGGGGGTTGTGGGGAAGGAAATAAAGCCATAAAGTTTATTCTTTCAAGAGGAAAATACAACTTTTCTGAAAAGTTGTTATGAAACCTAGTACCTAATGAGAAAGTTTATTTTTAGAAGGTTTCTGCACTGTAATAATTAGTTCAGGAGAATCTGGGACATGCAGTTTCAGGAATCCTCATCCTGAGATAAAGCTACATAACACTGGAGCATCACAGGGATCTTCAAAACCACATCACAAACATCTCCAGAGCCAAATTTGGATGGAATTTAAAGTTTAACGTTCATAATATTGTGTACAGGATGATAATACAAAAATCAAATCCCTTCACTTTCATCTGAGAATTATCTAAGCAGTCTTATAAAGCAAATCCTCTTGCTGGGGAAGAAGCAGCTATTGGACAATGGAAAATGCCAGGACTTCACAAATGCCAGCCTGGACAGACATTTCCTGCAGGAAGAAATTCTCATCCATCAGATATTTTACGATTTACATGACTCTCATCTTCTCTAAAAATGGCCCTGACAAACCATTTCTTTTTTTAAACCCACACCAAGTTCTGCTGGGTTTAATCTGAACCACCAGAACTGTGAAAAACACAACAAAACTCCTCACAGAAATAAAGAGAGCCAGGATATAAAATTACACATGCCACACTGACACTATCCATAGACAGAGCACATGTGAGATTTGGGGCTTTTTTGTTTTATTCTGAGTGTTTTTTAATCAAGTAAGTTGTGGCTATATTTCTTTCTAGGTTTTATTTTGCTTTTTTTTTTTTTTTTCCTTAATTTGTTCCCTGCAGTTGAATTAGTTCTAGACTTTCTGGGCCTTTCCACCCAGAAGTTCTAATAAAGCAAAGGCTGAAAAGCTGAAACAAACAGTTTTATCCTTTCACTATTTTTAGAAACCCATTTGAATTCTTATGTGCATATTTCAGTAACTGAAAGGGCAAGGGAGAGGGGAAAACATAATTTCTGATGTGTTCCAGCACTGGAAATGGAAGAATCTGAAGTGGATACAAAGGGATAGGCAGGAGAGAAAGGAAGAAACTGGGAGTGGGTAAAGGAGCAGGGAAATAAGCAAAAGAGCAGATGAGAACCAAGGCAGTGTGTACAGAGGGAAAACTAACATTAAATACAAGGCAGTAAGACAGGAGGAAAAGAGAAAATACAGAAGAGGTAACAGATTTATTAAAAAACAAAAAAAGAAGTTTAGGGAAAACCAGTTTTCAAAAATCAAGTGGAAGATGAACCAAGAGAAACCTGAACTAAAGGAGGAAAAGACAGGACTGAGGTTTTCAGAGAGAGGCAGTCCAGAAGGAAGGCTCACAACTAGATTACCAGACACTTCTGTGCATTCCCATGCCAGATGTGCTGTCTCCCTAAACTTAGAAGAAACAATGGGATGAATCCTTTATTTTCAATTACGTGGTTTAAGAATTAAAGTTGCCTTGGCCAGTGCTAAATGTCTGAAAGTCTCTTCAAAGATTTCCACTGCAACTGCTGAAAAGAATCACCCAGAGAGCTGCTGCTCTCCTCCCAGATATGCTCAGTGTGTTTTATGTGCTCTTCTGAGCTGCAGAAGAGCAGATCTCTCTACCAAAAGCAGCATAAAAAGTTGTTTTATTCTGTAACTGAGTGCTCAGCACCAAGCTCAGATTTCATTCCACCTTTTCAGAAAAAGCTGAGACAATGCACAACTCAACCTGAAAAATGATTCAGGCCCAGCAGGAGATGAGAGATGCTAAAACACACTAAAAATACAACAAAATGCAGGAATTTTCAAGGCCAGCTCGGACAGGAGCAACCAGGTCTCACGGAAGATGATTTTTAATGTTCCTTCCAACCCAAACCATTCTGTGATTCCCTGATCCTGTGAAATGGGTGAGGAGCTGCCAGTGGGTATTTTTAGTGAGTTCCTGCAGAGACTGGTAAGAAGTTCAAAACTGTACAAACAATTTGATTGCTGAAAAGTCAATGGCAATGGAAACTTGCTAATGGCACAAAGTCTGCCTGAGTGGGCAGCCCTGCACAATCTGTACCTTCCATGCAAGAAAGCAGGGAGAAGCAGAGCTTAAATTTCTGTACAATGCTCATCCTGAAATGACAAATTCTGACCTTGAAAAGGAGCTGGGGGAAAAAGGTGTCTGGGAGATGGGGTAATTGAGGAGGCTCAGCACTCCTCTAGACAGAGAACTCTCGTCTCTAAGAGGATCAGCCAGCCCCAGAAAAACACTTCAAGAGGCAACAACTGGGAAGAAAAGTTTTCAAAAGCAGGTGGTTAACCAGCAGGTGTTCCACCTTTGATGGTTTCTGCAAACCCTGAATGAATTTCTGTGCTGAAGTGCCAGAGGGGAACCCACGTGTGCTTTACTGTCACCTGAGAGCCTCAAACAATTAACATGACTATTGTCACCAAGCTCAGCACAGAATGTGAAAGAAGGGATGGCCTGTGACAGGTCAGGGAAAAGACACTGACTGAAACACCTTTCAAACTTTAAACAGTTTGTGAGATCCATGCAAAGTCTCTCCTGTCATATCAGCAGCCTAGAGGGGCTCCAAGAGAGCTGGAAAAGGATTTTTCCCATGGGTGTGGAGGGACAGGACAAGAGGGAATGGCCTTAAGTGAAGAAGGGGAGGTTCAAAGTAGATATTAGCTTTAGATTAGATATTAGGAAGTAGTTCTTTACTCTGCAGGCATGGGGGAAACACCCTCTCTCCTTCCCCCTCCTGCAGCAGCCTGGATGTGAGCCAAGATCCAAACACAACTTCCCCAGTTACAGGCAGACCAGTGACAACCCCTGTCAGCAACTCTGGCTCTTCTGCTGCAAAGTCTGGAAGAGGAAACACAGAAATCCATCACTGATGTACACACAGACAAAAACCACGGCCCTGATGGCCAGGATGGGAGCCAGGCACAGAGAGCTGGAGGCAGGACAGCCTGTGCAGGAGGCACTGGGAGCACTGGGAGCACTGGGAGCACTGCCATCTGCTGCAAGAGATCTGAATGTCAGTGCTGGGACACAGCAGAAGTGATCCTCCCCTTTCCCTGTGTGCAGCCACAGCACATTGGGATGTGGGGCAGTGCTGGACTGGGCAGAGCTGGGTCCAAGGGCTGGGCTCAGCAATCTCAGAGGGCTTTTCCAGTCTCAGTGATTCTGGGATGCTTTTGGGACATCAGCAGCACGTGAGCCTGGAGTGAGAACATGCTGGAGAGTCCAGAGGAGGCTCCAGGATGGTCAGAGGATGGAGCAGCTCTGCTGGGAGGAAAGGCTGGGAGAGCTGGGATTGTTCAGCCTGGAAAGGAGAAGCTCTGGGGTGACCAAATTGTGGCCTTCCAGGGCCTGAAGGAGCTACAGGAAACAGAGAGAGAGACTATGGACAAGGGATGGAGGGACAGGACACAGGGAATGGATTCCCACTGCCAGAGGGCAGGGATGGATGGGATATTGGGAAGGAATTGTTCCTGGGAGGGTGGGCAGGCCCTGGCACAGGGTGCCCAGAGCAGCTGTGGCTGCCCCTGGATCCCTGGCAGTGCCCAAGGCCAGGCTGGATGGGGCTTGGAGCAGCCTGGGACAGTGGAAGGTGTCCCTGCCCATGGCAGGGGGTGGCACTGGATGAGCTTTAAGGTCCCTTCCAACCCAAACCATTCCAGGATCATCAGCTTCTCCAGCTCCCAGGTCAGGCTTTCAAACTAAGCATGCTTGCCTTCTGATTTTTTAATTTCCTTCAACTTCTCTCACTAGCATAGAAAATGTAATATTTTATTTTCCAGACATGGTCAGAGCAGCTCAGAATTTAAGGTGACTCTTTAACTCTGGATTAAAAAAACCCAAACAAAACAAACCAAAACCAAATCCCCCAGACGCTGCAGAATAAAACTGATACCACTGTAACCACATGAAAAATACTATCATGATAGCTGTAAAAATAGTATTTCTAGTTTTGAATAGTTGCATGATATAATCAAAGCTCTCTGACAAAAACTGCCAGAGGAAAAAAACAACTCTTGCAGCCCCACTCTCAATCACTAGGATTGGAAACTACTTATTTTTGACAAATCCCTTCATTCTGTGGAACTTGGGCTTGTCACAAAGGCAACAGAAACCCATTAAATGAGTGGTCCAGGCTTCCAGGGTATTAGGTCTCTTCCCTGGATCAAGTTGTGTATGTCTAAATATAATCCAGAATAAGCAGCTAAATGTTATCACATTCACAGTAAGTAACAGCAGAGCTTTTCAACTTAAACAGCTGACCCAAAATAGGAAACTGCTTCTGGAGGAATAAAAACACCAGGAAAACCTTGCTGTGCTTCAGAGCACTCTGCTGAAATCCTACTGGCACATGTCCTGGTCCTACAGGAATCTCTGAACAGCCAGTCACTGAAGGGAAAATCAATTACAGCCCAGCCCCTTCTGCAGGGGTTTTCTCACCTGACTAACCAGAAGCCAGAAAAAACCCAGACCAACCAAAAAAAAAAAAAAAAAGAACTAACAACACCACAAAACAAGGAAAACCTGTCCAGTTATCTGGCAAAAAATTGTTTCCAAATATCTTGTCCTGGTCTGCTCTGTTAGCTCATCCATAATGCACTTCCCTCATTAAAAGATGTTATTCTGATTTCAGCCTTTGGCTGAAAAGAGAGCACAGCAGGACAAGTGTATCCTAAACATGTGGAGAAGTTGCAGTTTTGTTTGGCATTAACACACTGTCCCTTCCTACACTTGTTCTGATTTACAGGAAGGTTCTTAACAGGCAGGAATTCTCTCTCCTGCTGCTTGAAATCCATCAGGCACTAAAGCCCCAGCCCTAAGTGAGGCTTTTTACTTTTCATCACACAGACAGTAAGATACATCAGTATTCAAATTACAGCACATTACAGAATGACCATAATGGATATTTCATGGTTAAAATTACCCTAAGCAGTGCAGTCAACATCAGCCACTTCAACCAGGCAGTGTTTATAGGACTGCAAACCCTTATTTTTATAAATAAAGATTTCATCTATACCATCAAAGAAAGGTTTCTTTGCAGCCATACTTTTTTTTAAAAAAACAGCTTTTTAAGTCCAGAAAACACTTAAAGAATGAACCTTTCCTAGTCCAAGTCCCAGCCTGCAGCAGATTTTACAGTTGAGCAATAAACCCTTTTAAAATATGGCTTATTATGGAAATACTGTCAGAGCCTTAATTAAAGTAGGCACCACAACAGTGGGGCTGCTTACACAACAAAGGGGCTCTGCAGAGCACACCAGGCACCCTCTGACCTGGGCATGGAGGCTTTTCCTCCCATCCCACCCTTCCCAGTGGCTCCCTGGGAACTGGGGATCACTGGAACATCCCACTGGAACAGCACCTGGTGTCCCCAGCAGAGCTGTGGAATCTCCAATGTGCACAACACCACAGAAGTTAAAAAGGGATCTTTAAGCCAAGCTTTAAGGTCTGAGATTTAATTCAGCTTTGGCTCAAATCTGGGGTGTAGATCACAAAGAATTAAGATGCCACACCAGCAATATTTCATAACCTTCATAAAAAAAGCCTGGCCTCACCAAAGTCAATTTTGCCCACAGCTTCAGAACCCAAAGTAAATCAGAGAATCACCTGCTCATTAAGGGAAAAAAAAAAAAGAATCTTTTAGAAAAATTATGTTTTATAAGAATTTGTTACAGGCTGGTAAAATGGGCCAAGACTGAGAGAGTCTGGTAAGTGTAAAAACCACCTCAGTGGTGGAATCTGTGTGTAAAACACATGGAGGGCACCTATGGCAGGCAGGAGCATTCCCAGAACACAGAGCCTCCCATCCTTCTGCAGCCTCCACTCCAGCATGTGCACCATGTGTCCAGGTTTAATCCCACAGCTCCTCACCCCGAGGCAGACAGGATTCTTTCCCAGTCTATTATGCTAATTGCAAAAGAACTTGCCTGTCCCTGGGGAAACTGTGGGAAGATCCTGCAGGGATTCCAGCCACATCCTCAGTGTCACTGCAAGCTGCAGGGGAGGAGGGAGCAAAGGGGGCTTTGCCTCCAGGTTGAGGAATGCTGGCTGTGAGGAAAAGGGGAAGGATTTCTTTGTGGTTTTATTTCCAAGGAACAACACAGGCACAGCCTCCCCTTAATTTCTGCACATGACCCCATTACCAACTTCTTTCTGTAATTTCAACTTCTTACTCAGTCCTCCCCCACCAAAAAACCATCAGGAAAGTGCAGGACAGCAGGTATAACACAAGAGGAGAAAAGCAGACATTTAAAGTACATCTTCATAGGATTTAAATCCAGTTTAAATCCATTGCAGGAGCCCTGGTCAGGACACATGAAGAGTTCTGGAAACCATGCCTGCAAATGAAAAACTCTGTCCAGCCCATGCAGAGAAGGCCAAGGAACAACTTAATCCCACAGGGATTGCATAAGTCTGGGAAGCAAACATTTCATAGAGGACTTTTCACTCTGGCCAATGCAAGCCCAGCCTGGCCAGCTCAACCCAGGCTTCTTTCAGGGCAGGATTTAAAGGGAGAGATAAATCTATCAAAGGCAAGGAATGGAAGACCTCTTGTCCTTCCCAAAAGCTGAAAAAAATCACAAGGCAGAGCAATCCCCAGTAAAACACACCAAGCATCCTTTGGCTCATCCATCACTGGAAGTGTTTATGCCAAGACTGGATGTTTCTTTCTAGATTGGCCCCAATTAAAACAGTCTCATGGCCTCCAGGGGACTGTTTTATCTGGTCAGAGTGGTCCCTCTGGGCTTTCTAATCTGCAATCTAATTTCCAATCATGGAACAGCACTGCTATGTGCTCTCCTTGGTTCCATCCTTGGAAGTGTCATGTGGTGCAGGATGTGGTAAATAAAAGCACATAGCACTTATTTTTAAAGCTGGCTGGGCTGAGATAGGGAGGAAGGACTATTTGTGGGTGGTTTAAATGAATGTACTATATTTAATTCATGGCATTCATCAGATGACACAGCAAGAGGCACAGTACAAGGATCAAACAATTAAGATTTACTGAGAAAATGCAGTAATTCTACTTGTTTGGAATGGCCAGCTCCTCAGCCAGCCACGAGATTTTCATTTTTCCATTCACCAGTTTCCCCCCAAAGCCTGGCAGTGAAATACATATTTATTCACATTGGGTTTGGTGACATCATATTTAAGAACATACCAGATCTCCTCATCCCACTGACAAATCCTGGTGTGTAAAATGGGAACAGAACTGAAAAAATCATCTTGTCTGAGCATGGGCTCTCAGCACTGAACTGGTCCCAGCTTGCTTCCCAACACTTTGAATTCTTTGTGGATTTGCCAGAGTGGAGGTGGCCAAGTGGCTTTTCACCCTCACTGTCAGGCCACTCAAAAAGTTTGATTAGATTTTTATGATAAATACAAATAATAAATCTACCTGGCCCAAGAATGCTTTTTTTTTTTTTTTCTTTTTTTTTTCCTTTTCATGAGCGCTCTATTCTCTCTCCAATTCTCCACACAATCAAGAGACAAAAGAAGGTCTTGTGTGTTTCCTTGAAAAGAATTCTGTAATTAGAAAGAAATTTGACTGATACAAAGTTAGCACAGTGGAAAACTGCAGGAATGGTGAAATGATCAAAGTCACTTGTAAAAACAGACAAAACTAAACATTTACTCATGTTTATCCAATGGGCCTCCAGAAAAGAAACACTAATGGGCATTTTAATAGGACATTTCACAGCCTAGATAAAAACTGTACTTAAAAAAAAAAAAAAAAATTATTCAAAATCTCATAAAAAAAGCAAACATAAAGAACATATTCACAAATATTCACAGCCAGACAAACAATGCTTGATGAGGCCAGACTGATAGCACAGCAAAGACTCATTATTTAAAAGTTATTTAAAAGTTCAAGAAGTCACATACATCTTTAATAAACCAAAAAAACCCCACACATTAGGAGTTCATCACTGCTGAGTCTTTTGGGATATTTTTGGCCACTTAGAGTCAGAATTCCCCAAAATTTTTTTCCCAGAGTTTCCCAAATTTTCCCTGGTTTTTTCTCCCCCAGGAACCTCGCTCAGTTTTCAGGTTTTTTTGGGGTTTTTTTGTGCAGGTTTTAGGATTTTTCTGGCCATTTTTAGTGTGATTTTTGGGATATTTTTGGTCATTTAGAGTCAGATTTCCCCGGAAATTTTTTCCCAGTGTTTTCCAACTTTTTCCCAGTTTTTTCTCCCCCAGGAATCCCTGGAATCTCACTCAGTTTTGAGACCATTTTTGGGGTTTTTTTGTGCAGATTTTAAGACTTTTTGGCCACTTTTAGTGTGATTTTTAGGGGATTTTTGTGTTTCTTAGGGTGAATTTTTGCGGATTTTTGGGATTTTTTTAAGCTATACTTTTCCTGGATTTTTCCTGATGTTTTCCCCAGAAATCCTTGGAATTTTGGCAGATTTGGGGTGTTTTAGTACAGAGTTTAGGACTTTTTTAGCCATTTTTAGTGTGATTTTAGGGGGATTTTGGCCAGTTTTAGTCAGATTTCTCTTGGATTTTTTTGCCACCTGTTTTCCCTTTTTTTTTTTTCCTCAGAAATCCCTGGAATACCACTGGGTTTTGCAGCCATTTCTAGGTGTTTTAGTGAAGATTTCAGGACGCTTTTGGCCATTTTCAGTGCAATTTTTGGGGTGGATTTTGGGCCATTTTAAATCAGATTTTTCCCTGGATTTTTTTCCCTGTGTTTCCCAGTTTTTTTCCTGGTATTTCCCCCAAGAAATCCCTGGAATTTCCCTGAGTTTGAGACTATTTTGTGGTGTTTTAGTGCACATTTTGGGTGCCCAGTGACCAAATTTAAGACTTTTTGGAAGGGATTTTTAAAAATTTTTTGTCATTTAAGGGCAGATTTATTTAGGAATCCCTTCTCAATATTTTTCCCAGAAATCCTTGGAATTTTGGCAGATTTTGGGTGTCTCAGTGAAGATTTTAGGACTTTTTTTGGCCATTTTAGGACTCTTTTTGGCTAATCCAGCCTGGGATTCCCACGAACTGCAAACTTCCTCCACTGTAACCAAGAGAAACTAAACACAAAAAAAAAAAAAAAAAAAAAAAAAATCATGCAAATCACTCCCCAAAACACAGATCAGTGCCTCAGGGAGAGAAAATGAAAATAAAAACCCTGCTGCTGTTCAAATCCTGCGTGACTGTTTTCTCTCACTTCAGCCAGAAAAACAGAAGTGGCCTGATGGATTGTGGTGGAGTTGTGATGCATTTAACAAACTTTTACAGCAGATTTAAGGCTTGTGAGCTGTGCTCATGTTGAATAAGAAAGTCCACAGTTTTGAAAGCAAGCTCCTGAAAACAGAAGTGCAAATGGAGCTGTTTAACCACCCCAGCTCCCATTTAAAATAAATCTAGTCAGGCAGCCCAGGGAGAGAATTTGGGTTATTTGCACCTCCAAAACCTGGGACTCAGCCCAGCCAGGGAGATCCTGCTGCCCCACACTTCCTGGAAAACTGATTGGGAAGAGATTTAATTTTTTTAAATTTTTTTTCCCCCTTTTTTTCCAGCTGGTCACTGAGCCAGGGCTCATTTTGTCCCTCTGTCCCACAGGGTTCACCTTTCTGGGATATCTGAGGAAAATCCCCAAAACCCAATCTGGTCATTAATATATACACTCATATATATACACAGCTTCCAAATGAAAGGTTTGAAACCCCCTAAGGAAAACAAAATAGCAGATGAATTTTATAAAACCACTGTGAGAAATAATCCATGGATGCAGCTCTCCTACAGATCCAGGCTGGGGGAGCTCACCTGGAGAAGGCTCCAGGGAGAAATCAGAGCCCCTTCTAAGAGCCTAAAAGGGCTCAAAGAGAGCTGGACAGGGACTAAACCCCTGATTTTAAATTTTCTATGAAAACTTGGCTTAAATGTCACTCTGGCCCTGACTTATAAACTGTACATTTACATGAGGAGCAAAATAGCTTTAATATTTAATTTTTTCCTATCAACCAATAACATAAATTTGAACACTCAGAATCATTTGGTTTGGAAAAAGCCTCCAAAGCAAACCTTTGACCAAGATTCCCACCTTGTCAACTCACAGAATTCCTTTTAATTCCAAGGGGAGGAATTTATGACACAGCTTTCAAACTGACTGTGGACAAGACTCCAAAACCCCAAAACCTGATCAATAGGAAGGTGATTCTACCTGGAACACCACAGGCTTTGCTACACAGCTCTTTGCATGGCATTACCAACAATGAAAATTAGGTTTTATTATCTGTTTTTATTTATTATTTGTTATCTGCACTCCCAGATAACACTGCTGCTTTCAATAATATTAAGTTGTGCACAGAGGGAACAGTGAGGCAGCTCAAAGTTCTCATTACTTGCCCAAGCAGGCTTGTATTTAAAGGCTGCATGAATAAATCTGATACTGATTTTTCTGCTGCTCAGCTGCCTTCTAACCTCCATCCTGATGTGATCTGGATTGTTCACCCTGCCCTGCTGGATTCACTCCAAAATTTCATGCATTCTCTTCAGAATTACCTCAAGTTGAGGTTTGCTATAATCACATCTGGTTTAGCCTTCAGCTGTGCCTTACTAGCTTGAATAAAAGGATGAAAAATCCTTTTTTTGGTGAAAAACTACAGCCATAGCTGGATTCTACCTGCTCATCATTCCTGTGCTACCCAGCAGAAGTCAGCAGCACTGTTTATTGAAATGCTGTGGGGTTTAAGGCAGGACTCCATTTCAAATGGTCTGCTAGATAAACAGACAATTTATTACCTATCTGAAAAGGAAAATTCAAAACAACATAACCAAATAAAGTCATCTAAGCTGAAAAAAAAAAAAAAAAAAAAAAAAGTAGTATTAGTTCCCAAATCAAAACACAAAAATTTTAAAAGGCATCACTTCTAGCATGCTCCATACATTGGGATTGGCAGAATAAAATTCAGCAAAGTGCAGATGAAAAATAGCACAATGCTGATTAAAAATCAGAGGAAACTTTGCAGAAGATATCTTGGGCAGTAAGAGACCTGAATAAACCAGGAAAAAAAGAAAAAAAAAAAAAGTTAAATAACAAGAAAATGGTTTTTGCACAGCTTCCAGGATGCTTAATCCCCCGTGCTGGCTGTGCACAGGAACACACAAGATTCCCTTCATCCTTCTAAAAAAAACACTTTGAGGAAGTCACAAATCATGGAGTGAACCTCTCCAAACCTTGCATAAGATTTCTAATCCTAAAACAATCGGTGACTCACGACTTGTAGCCTCAGTAAGTGAAACTGCTGACATCAAACCCAGTGCCAGGGTGAGCTGGCATGATAATTATGCACACTCACTTTCAGCTAGCCAAATGCCTCCCAAAAATAGAACCAGAGATATGAGGCCTAATTAGAAGTGTCTGAATTACCAGGATTCCTAATTTTTTTTTTTTTTTTTTTTAAAAAGAATATTATTGATGACAACTCAGCAGAAGGTTTCCATTCCACTACCAGTCATCTAGTAAAATATTCAGAGTATTTAGAGTGAAATTAAGGACTGGCCCCACCAAAAGAAAGAAAAAAAAAAAAAAATCCTACCTGGCACTTTTGTCTTTTGTTCAGTGTGAAAGATTTACAACTCATTAATTTTAGGAGATGTTTTAGGTGTACATCTTACATCTGTAAAGAGATCTACACTGTGAACTGCACTGAGAGGTTTTGGAGCACAACCCAGTGTGGTAATGAACAATGAATTAGCATGCATTTGTAAAAGAATGCTAAAATTTAGGGCTGGCCAATTTACACATAACCACCCCTGTGCAGCACTGCTTTACTTCCTTCACTACTAGAAAACTGAGAAAATGCAGAATTGTGTGTGAAACCAGTGCCCACCTAGAGATGCATCTGGGAGGTCAACACACATCCAAATTAATTCCTCCAGCAAGAATCTCATCCTATGAGCAGGCTCCTGCATTAAAAACACTGAATTTAAAAATTAAAACCACAGAGCTGGATTTATTCTCCCTGATTTTCTTAGATTCCCAGGGCTCCTGTTTCCAGAGGTCCACATCCCTTCTTTTATTACCTTTCTGACCTGGGCACTAATTAACATTTCCACTGCTTTCTGTAGCATCTCAGGATAGCCCAGGCTCATCACCCTTCCAGGACACAAAAAGGCAAGAACAGAACCTCTCATTTGCTAAAGGGGCTCATTAACAGCAGCCACAGTGCACAATCCACCTCAGCTTCCCAGGCACTCCAGCCCCCATTTGATTTAATGCTTCCTCAGAGATCCCTGCTCTCCCCAGCCCAAAATACCACCACCATTGACAAAAAAAAAAATCCTCATAAAGTGCTAAAACTCAGTCAAGGCACAGTATTTGCACCACCCTGAAATGAACATTTGAACATAGCAAAATGAAGCATTTTTGGTACCAACTGTTCCCACAGAAAGGGAACACTCAATCCAGTTTCCCCAAACGGAAAAAAAAAAAAGAAAAAAAAGAAAAAAAAAAAAAAAAAGGCAAGGAAAGACATTTTTAGATTGTACAAAAATACAAAGAACTGATATAACCCACAAGGAAGTGTGGCTTGTGTGCACCACTATTAATCTATCTTGACTGAACAATATATATATTATTTTTTTTAATTTCACTCTTCCGCCTCCCCTTTTTGTTTGCTGTTGAGGACAGATAAGTGCTCCTGGCAGTATCTTGGCACAGGCATTTCACTGAACAGTAGCTATTGTAATAACAAAAAAAAAAAAATAAATAAATCTTAGTCCCTCAGGTTCTGAGAATTTCACTTTGGGCCCATTAGACTGAAAGGTTTCTAACTCCAGGTTCATGCTGGAAAAACAACTGTTTATGGAACAATAAACCTTTCCTCTGTAGAGAGTGCAGGCAAGGAAGGGTTTAAAATTCTGATTAAATCCTGTGCTGTGAAGGCAAACATCAGCCAAGGCAAAGAATCTCACTCCTGGATGGTCTTTAGGATCCTTTCCAACCCAAACCATCTCGTGGTTCTGTGATTCTGCCAAATATATATTTATCAAAATAACCCTGGAAAGGAGGGTGCTGTAACAGCCACCAGTGATGAACAACTCCCTGCACTGGGAATCTTGCAGTCATCAAGGGCAGAGGCTGAGATTAAGAAATGGATGAAGAGCTCTTGCCTTACCAAGGTGGAAAACAACAAAAAAAATCTGACACATCAGGAGTTCTCACAGAAATACAGAAGGGACTCACTCCAAATTACAGTGTGCATATTCTGTGTTTAAAGGGATTTTTCAAATCAGTTCACAGCTGTGTCATCTTTTGTACCAGCTTTGTCAGGGCTACTAAATTAGCTTTTTTTTTTTTTTTTTAATTTACTCTGAAGTGTCTTTTTAAGGAAGATTTAGAACTGAGCCAAGAAATAAAAGTGCTAAATCTTCTCAGACGTGAAGGTATCTTAAATAACTGTGTGGCTGTGCCTTTGATCATTTCAGGGTACCAGGCTGGCAGTGATGCTGGCAGAAGCCATCCCCTCCATCAGTTCAGCAGATCCTGCACACAGAAAACAGCCACAATTTGAGGCTCCCCTGCCTTTATCAGGTCTGGAGTAGAAGCTGTAATTGGCAAACCAAGGACTAATTGAGAGCAATTGCTCCCACTGTAACTTGATTAGGTTAATCAAGTAACATTTTAAGGGTGGGGGAAATAAAAGGGAAGAAAAGCTTGTTAACAGTAATTATCCTTCTCTCCTGCAAAGCTAATACATGCATCACCTTCCTCTTTGCTAAAACCTTTTTAGCACACAGGCATCCACCACTTTTTCTTTCCAGCTGACTGAAATCCTGCCTGTGGAGGCAGAGCTGTGACACAGGAGACATTGAAGTTTTGGAGGACACAGCCTCTGGACTTTAATTTAGCTACTTGTTTTCCTGGGTGGAGGGAAAAAAAAAAAAAAAAAAAAAAAAAAAATCAACATTTTTCTCTCGTCCCCACCTTCAGCTGGATTTATTTATCCCCTTACTATTCTCAGCAGCTCTGCAAAACTCATTTCCTTCATTCTTTTGGCTTTCTAGGATAAAGAGGCAATTGCACCCTTCAAACCTCATTATGGTGGAAGAACACAACTGAGGCAAAATCTTAGTTATGATAAAAGAGTCAGTGGAAATTTGGCAATTAACTGTGAGCTGCACAAACTGCTGCCAGATCCAGGCTCCCCTTTCTTTGCTAGAGATCAAACTGTGACAGCACAGTTTTAAAAGTAAATTTAGACTTTTTTTTTTTTTTTTTTTAAGTACATTTTTCCAGGATTCTTTTAGCCCCACCTCATCAGGGTTCTGAGAAGGCATTGCTGCATATTCATGTAAATATCCAGCACATACTGGCAAATCCTTCTGGGTTTTATTAGATGCTCAAATTTTCCATTAATTTTAATAACCAGCCTTTTTTCTGCTGACTGCTTCTCACTTCTTCCTTCTACTCCTGAATTCAGGGATTCCATATTTTATTTCCTCTTCTTCTTTATGTGGGGGTTTTTATTTTAAATTTGCATGGATAGTTCCTGAATTTTATTGGGTGGTTTTTTGGTTTTTTTTCATTTACCAAATTTCTCACAAGACAATTACTCAAACCCAGGAATTCATAATCAGTGTTGCCTCCTACCAATTTCATCTCAAACAATTGAAGGCACTCAATTTAAAATGAATTTTTGAGTAAAACAACATCCCAAATTGCAGCTAACACGTGCCAAACCTTGCAGGGCACTTTTCTGGTGAAGGATGTGCCCTAAGTGACAAAGATATAAGGAAGAGGCACAAAATACCTTCCCACAGACTTGATTTTTTATTGCTGTCCAAGCTGGCCCTTATGTTTTGATTCAAAAAGCTTCAATCAGCTTAACCCATCAGTATCATGAGCAATAATTCTAATTAAATCCCACTAATAATGTTGATAGGGGGAAAAAACCCTCTCCAACTATAGATTTTCCTAGAGCTAAACACATGACATTATAAAGCTGCAAAGCAACAAAAGAAGGTGAGGTGCCAGAAGTTTAAAAAAAAAAAAAAATTTTGATAAAGCCCTCAAGACCCCATTAAAATCTCCTCTGGGAATAATTTGCAATCTGCTCCACTCCATGCAGATGTTGGATTAAAGCATCAAACCTTAATCTGGGGGTTTATTTCACTATGGGTTTGCCTCCCTGCTGCTCCCAGCCCCCAGGGAAGGGAGAAGGGTTTGAGTGACCACAGCAGCACACGAATTTCACATTGAGCCTGTGATCCTGCTGTGAGCACCAGCCCAAAATTTGGGCTCTGCAGTTTGGAGTTGACATCCAAGGGCCCTTCCTTTTCCCCTTCTCTCACCCCCAGCCCTTTTCCCACACCCACACTCTCTTTAATCTGCTGTAATTGCCACTAGGCAACACCCCCATCCAATTTTTAGCAATATTACCAAAGATTCACATGGTATTTCCTCATGCTGGCTCCAGGCATTATTATACCATCCCTTGTCACAGCCTTTTTCATGGACCAATCCTGTTATTACCCTGATCCTGCACCCCTCACATGTGTCCCAAGGAGCTGCATCTCAAAGGAGACTCCTCAAAAATAACAATTTGTTATTACTCATCCCCCTGGGAGATGCTGTGCTTCTGGCCTCGTGAAAGCTGAGCCTTGTCTTCCACTTCCCTCTTTCCCAAGGCAGCTTTAGGTGAAGGAGACAGAACCTGCAGGCATGTGACAGCCAATGTGATCCCTAAAAAAACCCAAACAAAAAAAAAAAAAAAAAAAAAAAAAAAAAAAAAAAAAATTAGTACAGGGGAGAACTTCAAAGCCAAAACTCAAAACTGGAACTAGAAACAGAGTGCATCAACTCTTCTGTAGCTGTCTATTGCTCTGGAGTGTGACTCAGCAGAACAAAGGCTTTTGTCTTCATGCAGAAACAGAGTCCATATTGCAGAGGAAGTGGCAAAAATCCACTGTCTGGAATGCTCCATTTGCTTCCATGGGGAATTTCCCCAGCTTTAGAGAGGCTGCAAATCACCACCCTGCTCCACATGAGCTGAAGAGACCAAGGGAAGACTCTGGTTTTCCAGCACCCAATGGAAGAAAAAGAAGTTTGCAGAAAAAAAAGAGATGAGTGTGAGACAGTTGTAGCTGAGAAAATTCACTTTTGCACTTGCATTGAATCAAACTGGATTTATAAACTGGAATGCTCTGGGAAATACACAGGTACATGACAAACCCTGTGCCTCCACCACCACCCAACACCCTGAAACTGTCACCATATAAAAGTCTCCAGGTTTAAGACCAACATCTATATTTGAAATACTTGTACTTCCCTTTTTACACCAGTTCTGTCACATGCATCAATGTTAAAGGAGGCTAAAAGGGGAACATGAACAAACAGCTTTGAAACCATTGATTTTTTTTTAAAAAAAAAAGATGTTTTAGCAGTGCCAAGAGATGCAGCCCTTGGATGTGATCAGACCTGCAGCTTACCAGCATTTTGAAGTTAAACACCACGTGGCAGGAAAAACAAGACAGTTATAACTTTATTCAGGGTGAGATTTTTCTCTCCATGCACACACTGCAATATCTGTTTGGACTAGTTTCTGTCACTCCTCCTCTCCAAGCACTCCCATGCCATCATCAGTGAATTTTGTGATGAGAAGACAGCATTATTCCACACCCAGAAATCACCTGCTACCAGGCAAAGCAGCATGTTCAAGAGGCTGTGTTTTCTTCTACCACATAAAAGTTAATTTTCTTTGGTTTAGTGAAGCCAAGTTTATCCTCAGCTTGATAGAATAAATCTCCACCTCCCTCCCTGCACTTTTCCTGTTTTTATTAAAATCCTGAGCACAGTTTTCCTTGCAGAGTGGGTGAGTGGGAGTGTGGAGCACAAGTAAACCCTGTCTCTGTACGTCACACAGTACACACATTCTAAATAAAACCATATGCTCTTAGAAGGAAAGTTTCATCTCTCTCCCCCTTTGCTGCCTGCTCAGGTTGGCCCCAGTGCAGGACTGAGGGAAAATGCAAATGCATTTAGAGAAAGGTTTGATGAGGCACTGATAAGAACCACACTCATTTCTTTATTCATTCTGCAGGGTGAATGTACAAGACAATTTTAAATTAAGAAGAATTCTATGATTTGGCTTCTTCTCTTGTATTCTCCCTTAAAACAGCTGTGAATTGGTGTCAGCTGGTACCTGTGATGTTTTAGTGTCTGATACTTTAATGATTTTCAGAGCAGATACCTCACAATGATGGGGAGGAAACAAACAAAAACATCACTAATGCACTGTTCTAGCAAAAAAAAACAGATTTATTCTGGAGCAGGTTATAAACTTCTGCATTTTGTCCTCACATCTACAACGTTAATGGTGCCCCGTGTGGCTCTCAGCTATGAAACCTAACAAGCCACTCTGTTAATTCTTTGTGACATTGTGCAAAATATGCCTGTCACATGTGTGACAATAACTGAACCCTTGTTCTTCTTTTTCATTCCTTATTCTCTGTCCAAATACGTGCCTTGGTGGCAGAGGGAGGCTGACACAGAAATGTGGGGAGCAAAGATAAACCACCTCATTTCTCCCTCATATCAGGACTTCTCTTGGTGATCAAAAACACAAAGGGGAAGTGCACAGCTTTTTTTCTCTATACAATATTTAATTTCCCATTCTGGGTTATGCAATGATCTCTCCCACGAGCAGTTTTTTTTTTCCTTGGCCTGCACTGGGTATTTTGGACAGATAAAAAGCCCTCTGTGTGTCACCTTTTTTTCCTCCTATCCTTTGGCATCTGACCTGTTGTTCAGGTTGCTCTCAAGAAAAAAGGCAAACCCAAAAGCCACACTTCCCAATGCTGCAGCTGTGTAATGATGGGAAAAGGAACACTGGGAAAGCAAACAACATTTAGCTGTCAGAATGTCTAAATTTCCATTAGTAATAGGGATTTTTGCTTGTTTCTCAAGCAGCTTCCTCACTGCTATTCATGTATTCAGATATCCTGCTATTCAGCTCTACCTAAGACATAATCACTAACAGAGATGGCTGAAATAATAAAATCAAATTAAAGCTGTGTACATTTGTAATGCTCTGCCCACAATCAGTTTCATGTGGCTTCCACTGGATCACATGTTCTGGGTGTCTTGTCTGGTTTATTTCTTTTGTTTTATCACACATTCTTTCATTTTGAGTCCTGTCTCTCCTGTCATGACTTTCCAAAGGATTCAGACACGCAGCCAAGCATGCAGAGCACATGTTCTGGAAGCACAGATAAATTAAACAAGCTGTACCTGATTGCAGCTGGCCCCTCCTCTGCCATCATTTTGCCAACTTTCATAAATCAGACACACAAGCAAGTGTACAACTTTAAAAACCTGGCTCCTTTCTTCAGCCTGTAAGAAGGGAAGCCACAGCTAACAAATCCTAATGCTCAAAATGTGACACAGTGGAGGGGGAAAATAAAAATATGATTCCTTGAAAGTTATTGACAGATCAGCTGCAACCTACCAGAGGCTGAAAAAAGATACCAGATGGAATAAAAAATCCTTGCTATTAGTAAATCATACCAAATGCTGTATTCCAAAGCCAAACACTGCCTTCCTCCTGCTGCAAGGAACTGTTTCTTGGAAAATTGCTTATGCCTTTATTGATGGTGACTATTGACTCTAATAGCTAAATGTGACAAAGAAAAGTTAAAAAAAATAAAAGCAGAAATACTGATGTCAAACACTGCTCAGACTTACCTGCCTTGCAAATATCATTAAGATAAAAAAACCACACAGGTACTCACTTAAAATTGAACCCTAAAACCCCACAAATTGTTATTAATGCCCAGTACCTTGACATTTGACTTTACAGTAAAATACAAGAGATAACACACACATACACAAAAAGTGGGGAGAGAGAATTTATGGCTGAAGGCAACATGACAGAAAAGAAACAGAAAAGAAGAAATATTAATTTAAAATATTCCAAATATTAATGTCTCTCACTGCCTACAAACACACACAGATCAGCAGCACAGTTCCACTGCCAGAAGATTTATGCAGGCTTAAAAAATACAAAGCAAAACTCCTTAAAATCAGGACTGATGTAAACCCCAGATCAGGTCAGCAAACCACCTGAAAAATCTTAGACTGGCTCCATAACTACCACAGGTTTTTGAGCACTTATGAGACATGAAAGCCAAACAAGCCTCAAACTGCTCACAAGGAACTGTCAGACCCCTTCCCTGTGGGACCACTGAGGCATTTTACCACCTCCTGAGGGTTTAAAAAAAAAAACTTAAAAAAAAAAAAAAAAGAACTGATGTGTTACATTTATTTTCCAAATACCTGCTGGTGTTTCAGTGCCTGAAGCAGCAAAAACAGTGTTGTCACTGTCACCAACAGGCAGGGGAGAGCTGGGAAAAAAAATCACACAGAATTCTCAACCAAGGGGCAAAAACTTGGAGGGTTAATTTAAAAAGCCTGCCATAATGATGACCTCTCCCAGTATTTTAAGCAGCACACAAATTGAGACTGGGATGCCCTCCTGGAAGCATTCTGACAGAGAAATGTCATTTTTTAGTTCACCTCTTTCCAAGTGTGCAGATGCTAACAGGGCCAGGATCCTGCAGCAGGAGCACGAGGCAAACAGACTCACACTGACATCTAAAGGTATTATTTACTCTCTGATGCCTTACAAAATGTCTGTAAAAAGCTAACAAGACAGAAGAAATGTCACCACTTAATTCATAAAATGAGTGTCCAAGACCTGGCTGGACAGGGCTTGGAGAAACCTGGGATAGTGGAAGGAGTCCCTGCCCATGGCAGATAAGATTTAAGGTCACTCCCAAACCATTCTGTGATTGTCTGCACATAAACCCCAATTTTGAGGCAAATTTCCTTGTTTCAGTTAGAATTATGTGGCATTTTCTTCCAACTAGAAAACTAAGCTTTTGCTAAATTCTGTCTTAGGGAAAATGATGCATCTTTTCCATGGAGTTGGGCACACATCCTAGCTGCAGTTCAGCCACTTGAAAGCAAGTGGTGATTTCAAAGTTAATATTTTTCCCTGCTTTTAAGTTGGTTGTGGGCATAATTTCCATCAGAAAATATGAATGCTGCTTTTGCAACATGGCTTAAATCAGAATATATTCTGAGAAAAGATGAGAAAAGGTTTCTTATCAGTGCTCCTGAACACACCTCCCACTGTGCCAGAGAGAAATGGTCATGGAAACAGACAGGAAATCCATTTGTTTTGTGCTTTACTAACCCAAACAGCACCTTGTTCTTCTGCAGTCACTTAACAACCTGTGAGACACTAAAACCACTCTGCCTGCACACAGTTCACTGAATAAAATTTATTTTCCTGAATTTCCATAGGCATCCACCCATGTATAAATCCAAAGGGAAGAGAGCAGTAAATCCTGCTTTATGGAGAGGTGTGCACTCACCCTCTGTGCCTTTGCAGAGCAGCACCACTCAGCCACAGCTTGGCAGAGCTGCATTTTTAAAAGATGGCTTTGGGAATAGAATTGGAGGCTACTGGTGCACCAGGCCTGGCTCTGGAAAGCCTGATCTGCATGTCCCTTGTTCTGCAGAATAAATCAAGTGAAGAGATAGCTTTAATCCATTTTGGTAAGGCAGCAGGTTCTTTACACTTTAAATAATTTGTGGCAGCAGACAACAGGAGGTGCTTCATCAGCTAAGTCAATAAAGGTGAGCAATCACACCTCCATTTCTCACCCAGCCTATCCCTATCCTTTGTTTTCCTAAATTACACCAGCCCTTGAACAGAGTTTAATCAGGGCTCTCTCTTCCTTAAAGAATAGTTACAGAGCTTTGAGTATCTCTGAAAAGGTGGGTAGAAGAGGGAATTAAAACCCTAAGGAAGAGGAGGGCAATCAGCAGTAAACTCAGGCTTCCAAGGCTGCACAGGTAAATCCAAAACCACCTCTATCATCTCACCTGAGGGCTCAGGAAAAGGAACAAAACTTGATTTCTACAAAAGGTGACTGAGGGTAAATTACTCCTCCTTTAATCCAAGAGCACACCAACAATTCTTGGAAATGATGAAGCCAAGTGTGGAAAGCTGACAGCAGGCTCCATGCAAAATTTAGGTTTGACTCAGTGGAGCCAAAACCTCATTAGGTTTCAAATTAGTTTTTTTTTTTTTTCTCCCTGCTCTAGTCCAGATGTGGACCACAAAAATAACTGAAAAGTTCACAGACATGTCCGTGGGAGGTAAAGATAATCTTTGTAAAGAATGGTCTCAATTACAGGGATGGGAGTGGCCAGAAACTATCCAAAATCCTCTAGAAATCCACAAAACCCCATCCAGTCCAGAGGCACTGCCTAAGCTATGAGAATACATTTCAAAAACATTGTCCAGTGAAGGCTTTTCTCTGCCTGCTTGATTGCAGCACTAAAAAATAAATAAATCCCAAAGCAAGCAATTAAATGTAAAAGCTGCTTGCAAACCTGCACCAGACTTTTCAAGGGTTTTCAGCTCCATAAAAGCCATAGTTGGAGTGGCAGATTTCTCATCAAAAAGAAGGCTGTAAAGTCCAAATCAGCCTGTGGTCACCTCTGCACATTTCTCTCATTTCAAGTGTGCCCAGAAGGTTTGGTAACAGGAAAGGAGGGAGAGCATTTCCAAACACATTAAAAAAAAAAATAAAAAAAATACAAAACCATTTTAGATTCAGGATCTGAAAATTCAAGGCTGGTAAAAAATGCCCTAACTGGACTTCCTGAAGAATAAGATCTTATAGCACATCCCAGGTTCCTACAACACAGAAACCACCAGCTCATTAAACACATGTCCCACAAGACACAAATGAAGAAGTTTCAGAATTGCTCAGTTTGGTCTCATTTTTTTGGCAAGGAACTTTTCTTTTTCCCCCCCTCCTTTTAGGCTCATGGCAAAAAGCAGCTTTGGAAAGATTTCTCCATCTGAACATAACCCCTGGAGAGAACCAAAGACTGGGAAAAACTGAGAGGTATCTGTGTTTACTGTTGGGATAAACAAACTTCAGAGCATTTATTTGTTCTGTTCCAAGTATGTCCTGTGTTCAAATACCATCACCTTTATTATCTAGAAAATAAAAACCACTTTGTGCACATGGGCTCAGGTTCAGCTAATCCAGTATGCCTGAGGTCCCATTCTCTATTTTGGGTCCTGGAATGACACAAAGAGCTAAAGAAGCATTAGATAAAGGTCTGTGACCAAGAGCCCTGGTGCTGAAGGACCCTGCCAAACCAGCCCAGGCTGCAATGGCAGAAGAGCAGGACATCCAGGTTCAAGGAATTACAAACAGCCACATCAGGCAGACTCAAAAAGTGTCAGCACACAAAAGCAGCACTGCCTTACACGTCAGAATTTTTTTTTTTTTTTTTTTTCCAAACCAGCACAATCTGCTGCCAGTTGAATGTGCAGGTGCTCTGAAATCCCTCCTGGGACTGCACAGGAAACCTAAGCTTAGGGCTGCAACCACAGAGCCCCTGAGCTGCTCCCCTGCCCTTGCTGCAGGAGCAGAATGTGCCAGCAAGTCTGTGGGCCACATGGTGAACTGAGGATCACACCACTGAGCCTGCTAAAAATAACTCCCCCACCCTTTTTTGGGGGGAGAGTGTGTCTGTGGTCCCACGAGCAGCTGTGCTGCTGCAGCTGGAGGTGGGGCAGCAGCAGGAGCAGGGACTGCTGCAGGGAAGGATTGCTGCCACGTCCCCAGGCACTAAAAGGTGATGCTGTGACAGAGCAGGACTCACCCTCCCTGCAGGGCTCGTTTTTAAGGCCCAGCACCCCAGTCTGGCCAAAGGATGGGCTGCCCTGGAGTGGCCACCAAGCCTGAAGACATGAAGCTCATCCAGCCAATTGCATCTGGCTTTTTTCCTTCTGTTTTACCCCAGGATCTGTCAAATCAGAGTTTCAGCTTTCCACCCAGGGCAGGCAGCCTTTCAGCTGATAACACCAAAATGCAAAGCAGCCCTTCATCTAATACAGACTGGATTTCACTCTCCTTTCCAGGCCTCCCATGCTTACATACATGGGGTTTGATCCCCACACTTCCCAGATGGAGAGGGTCACTGGGATCAGTCTTTGTCAGGTTCCCAAAGTGCTCAATACCTACAGAATAAGCCCATTATAAGCACTGTAGACATTAAAAAAAAAAAAAAAAAACCCAAAAAAAAACCAGACTAAGTCAAACACAAACTGAAGAATATACAGAGCCTACTTTAATTTTTTCCCTCTCCTGATGTGCAATTCCAGCTCTGGCAGCCTTTATTTTCAGAAGGACTCCCTAGGAGAGGCTATACCCAAGCTGCAGCAGGCAGTGAGCACAGAGGAGCTCTGCCTGCTCTGAAGGTTCTGGTGGCAGCTGCTCCTTCCCAGACACTCCTGGAATGACAGGACAAGGGGGAATGGCTTCAAAGTGGAAGAAAATAGGGTCAGATGGGATATTGGGAAGGAATTGTTCCCTGGGAGGGTGGGCAGGCCCTGGCACAGGGTGCCCAGAGCAGCTGTGGCTGCCCCTGGATCCCTGGCAGTGCCCAAGGCCAGGCTGGATTTTGGGGTTTGGAGCAGCCTGGGACAGTGGAAGGTGTCCCTGACATGGCAGGGGTGGCACTGGATGAGCTCTGAGGTCCTTCCCACCCAAACCATTCCATGATAACACAAGCACCACCTCTGGCACACCCATCCCAGGGGATCACCCCAGTTTACCACACACCCTCCCCCTGCCACAGCCTCAGGGTGCCCTCCAGGTTTTCAAAGGACCACAACCAAGAACTCCTCATGTTACCAGAAAGCCCAAACACTTCCACACTGTGGCCTCAGCTCCCTGATAAGCAGCTAAAAAATCAGTGTACATGTTTACACTGGACATTTCAGATCTGTTAGGTAATGAGAGCTCCAAGCTGGATAAGCCCTGCTTGGATTGCTTGGAACTGGAACCACAGAATTCCGAATTTATCGTCCTGCTATCCAAAAATAAACACATTCACTCAGCAAGGACTTGTGACTGGTGAAAAATTATCAGAGTTGTGCTTTCCTAACTCCCATTATAAAGCCTTCCCACGCAAATACAGCCCTATTTCACTTGTATCTTCTCATCAGCTTGTATTATTTAAAACATGTGGGACATTCACACAGATGGAAAGGAAAAAAAAAAAAAAAATAGGTCAGGCTTGAAACAAAAGCCAAGCCATCCTGTTTTATTAGCAGCTTAAACATGCAGAACTGTAATTTGAAATTCCAAGGAAAGCAACATAATGAAAACATTCTGAACACAAAAACAAAAATATTAAAAAAAAACTACTGCAAAGGCTGCAACCTTAAACTGCCATGTTGCCAAATGCCTTAAATTAAAAACCAGAACTGATAAGGCTTCTCCAACTGATCTGAAAATGCATGGAAAGAACTACATTGTTCAGTGATCATATGGAATCTGGGATATAAATCTAGGATTTTTCTAACACCAGCAGCCTGTATAACAGTCCAGCACCTTTGAAATACTGTTGGACAATGAACACTTGCAAAATCTTCTTTCATTTGCAAAGATCCTACTATTAGGTAAATCTATTCTTTTCCTTGAAATGACATTCCAAACCTCAGAAACCTTTATTCATTTCCCTTTTATCTTCTGCACAACCCCATTTTTTTACCAGAATATGTAAAGCCCAAATCAGTGCAGTAAATTTAATTCAGTTATTCAAGCTGAATGTCCCAAACATCATTTGATTGCTGCCACCTATTGTTGTTCCAAACATGTTGCAAGGAGTTAACCCTTTATCCAGCAGCTACTGGAAGTCATGCTGGAAGTACTTCTGGCTCTGCTGCTGCTAAATATTCAGCAGCATATTATATATTTTATATTTATATTATATAACATGCATTATATATTTATATATATAATATGGAACTGCTGCATCTATTTGGGTGAGATAATTGTAGAAAAATGAATAGAGGGTGAAAATGAAGGTGATTTATATATATATATACATACACATATATATATATACACAGTATTTATTACATTTTTTGTTTTATATCTGTTTTTAAAAATTGGGCGTGTTTACACACTAACTTCTCCATTAATCTGAGATCTGGCTTTTCTCTCACTAGAAAAGTAAACCTGGAACATTCATTTCTCACACAGCCCATATCAAATGGGTATTTCAGGTTGCCAAAGGCCACTTAATTCTGTCTCCTCCTAAGCTTCACAATGACATCATGCTCAGGCTCATCTGAGGTCAAAGGACACAAAAACTATCCAGTCTAGTTTAGTCTGCTGAGTTTAAATATTAAAACAACAACTTTGCTACTGAATGTGAAATTTGAGAGGTTATTTCAAAATATAAATTTTCCATAAATTGTGTAAATAAGAGAAAACTGTTGTTAAAAAAAAAGTGGGGGGCAGAAGATCTGCCCCCTCAAACAGGGTGAAATCCTGGAGAGGTAAATTCCTACCTCTGGCAAGACATTTGAGCTCTCCAACTCAGGCACAAATGTCAAAGGCTAATTCCAATCCTCACTAAGGGATCAAAGCATCCCCTACTCCACCCAGCTGCTCCTTTGCTCCTTCTCCTCTCCTGCAGCCTCTGTTCACACATTAATGCCAGCAATATCTCACCACAACCCATTTAAAACTTCATCTGGCTTGGAACTGGGAGACCAGTTATACCCAATACAACTTGGCCCTGGCAAGCACTTCAACCCTGGCAAAACTGCCCCAAAAAGGCATCCCAGGGAGCACCCTCAGATGGGGCAAGTGAAGGCAGACCACGGGGGAAAGGCTTAAACTCATCAATGCCTCTGATGAAGGAGCTGCCAAAGCAGTCAAGGCTAAAAAGCAGAGCAGCCAAAACTCGCTGCTTCAACACCCCTCATCCCAAACCACAACAGACTGAGATTAACACTGCCCAGGCACATCTTTTATTTAGATCCATAGTCCTCCTTCCACACAGCAAGGGCCTTCCAGAGCAGCAGGGAAGGCAGCTGAATTCCCAAATCCTGTTCCCTTCCCTTTAAGCCCGTGGCCACACGTGACCCTTGCTGGCCACACAGGAGGAAGCCCTCCCCTTCCTCCAGCCTGCACATCTCCTGTTCCACCCCACAGCAGCAATAGCAGCCCTCTCACTGCAGTGACAGCCACAGGGAAGTTTCCAAAGGCAGCAGGAACCTCCCCTTCCAGGAGCAGCTGGAATCGCTACCGGGGATGCACAAATATGGCTCCCGTTAGAATCACCGGATTTTGCCTCTGGATTTGGGAGACCAGAGCCCACAAATGACTAAAAAGCATCAATGTGGAGGGGAGAGAATGCCTATTCCTTCTATCTATCCATCATGAAATTGCATCTCAAATCCCAAGAGAGGTGGAGCCAGGAAAAGCTCCCTTTCTCTGCCAGCAGAACTCGGCTCTCTGACGTGCAACCAAAACAACGCTGAGGTTCAGACACACAGAGATGCACCTGACCTTGTGTGAGCCAAAACAGACCTGAAACTGCACCCTGCTCAGGGCTGAAACATCCTGCTCAGGGCTGAAACACCCTGCTCATCTGCTCTTCCCCTCAGTTCTTATTCCAAAGAAACAGGAGTAAAGATGCCCATGGCTCCAATGCAGGGGCAGGGGAGTCAGTCCTGCTGCTTGAGGTGCAGAATTAACAGCTGGATGGACATCTGGAAGCTGGTCTCACACAGGAACAGGCAGAGAGGGGAAGAGAAACAGGAAAAAGGGGAGGAGAAGACAAAACCTGCCGGATTCACTCAGATAAAGTCAATCCTGAACTTACACAGAATATGAGGAGAGGATGTTGTGGGAAGCATCTGATAGCTCCAGCCCTCCCTGGAGCCAGTGAAATGAACTGTTCACCTTAACTACACCTTCTGAATTGGAGCTGCCTGCTTTCTGGACAAGAAAGGATTTAATTACTCCAAGAAAAGCAATTTGCAAAGACATCAGTGCCAGTTGGGGAAGGCCTTCAGATGCAGACTAGCAGAACCCCAGGAAGGCTCTAAAAAAACAACTCCTTCCAGTTTTCTTCTATTTTTTATTCCTATTTTTCTATGCAGTTTCTTATCCTATTTTTATTTCTTTCACTATTAACCAGATCACCTCAATAAGGACAGGCCAGACCCACCATTATTTTCCAGGGGAAATGGGAGGCCTCATAAAGCAGCAACCAGCAGAGAAGTCCTGCTCTTACACAGTATATTTAAATAAGAATAAAGTTTAAAATCAGAGGTTGTAATGAAAATACTTCTCTTTACAGAAATGCTCAAGAAAAGTTGTCCAATTCAGTAACTACTTGCAAGCTGCACAAAGACAAGCCCTGCTTTAGAAGTCACAAAAAAAAAAAAAAAAAAATTAAATATCAGATTCAAAACTGACTCATCTATTTAGATATTTATGTTGCCAAGGTGTTACTGGTCACACACCACACATATGGCCCTGAAATTACCCACCTCTTATCATTTTCCACCCTGTCCTGATGGAACATTGAAGCAGCTCAGACTGCTGAGTGTCATTTTTTGCTTTGCAAGACGCTCAAATGCTATTTTTTAAATCATTTTTAAATCATTTTAAATTTTAAACCTGCCATTCTGAGGTCTGAACTTACTGTCCACAATGTCACCTTGCAGCTGGAGGATCTGTGGGACAGGCATGGTGAGAATGACCACATCAAACTGCTCTGGGGGTCCTGATTTCCTGGAGACTTCCCACCTGCCATCCCGCAGAGAGATGTGAGTCACCTGCTGCTCATAGGACACCTCAGCACCTGCGTGGGAAAAACAGCAGCTGGACACATGCAGCAGGGAATTCCATGGGGAAAATGCAGAGAGGCAGAGGTATTGATGAGGGATGGGATGACAGGACAAAGGGGAATTGCTTCCCACTGGAACAGGGCAGGAATGTAGCTAATTATTTACAATATTAGGGTTTTTAAAAACAGCTGATTATAAAATGAAAACAACTGCTTGGAAGGACCTATTCTCACAAGTCAAACTTGTCTAAACAGGGTTGAATTAGTCACTGAACTGTACATATGGTTCTGCCACTTAAATTTAAATTTGTTTTCCAAAGGCCTCTCCACCCAGCAGGTTCACACCTCCAAAATACAGGGTGCAGCTCACCCCTCTGCCCCCAGTCACACAGCAGATGTTCCATTTATACCTGCAGGACTTGGGAATTTACAGAGCTCACAGAAACGTTCATCCACCCCAGCAACTTCCAGACATCCATAAACCAAAAAAGAACTTAAACATCCCCGTCAGGGATTTAAATTCGAAAGGCACCACCCAAAACACAACCATTAAAACCTTTGCATTCACACAAAGGCATCCAAAAGCATTACCTGACTGTTCTAAATAGTACTTGACAACCGAGGAGATGCCTTGGGGTGCCACGTAATTTTGGGAGCCTTCTCTCACCACCATTCCTTCCACGGGAGCGGTCAGTGCCTTCAGGACGCCGTGAGACACAAGCTCCTCGTAGAAGCTTGAAAGGAAGAAAAACACAGGGATGAAAACTCGCTCCGTTCCACACAAGTAAAGTTAAGATCAGCCTGGCTTTCAAATTTTAACAGGCAGCATCTCAAGGCAGGTTATGCACAAACACAGCAATAAAAGAACAAAATTGCATTGGGTCTGGCCTTGTACCTGACAGCAAGGCTGCCTGTGATGGGATTTGTCAGCTTGCTTATTCCAGAGCTCCCTAATAAAGCCGGGAACACCAGCACAAACTCCGCAGGGCACAGGAATATTCCGGCCACTGAATATTGCCTGAAACGCACCTGCCCGCGCACATTTCGCATTTTCACAGCGCTGCTACACCTCCCTCCCCTTCCCCAGGGCACAGCGAGCCATCCCGGGGTCTCCCATCGCCTTTCCCAAATTTTATCCCTTCGAGAGCAGAGCGAGGTTTGGGGGGCGGGATCGGCGGGATGGGGGCGGGATTGGGGCAGGATGGGAGCGGGATGAGGGCGGGATTGGGGCCGGGATGAGGGCGGGATGGAGGCGGGATTTGGGAGGGATTGAGGGCGGGATTGGGGGAGGAATTGAGGGCCGGGATGGAGCGGGATGAGGGCGGGATGGAGGCGGGAACGGGGCCGGGATGCGGGAGGGATTTGAGGGCGGAATGAGGATGGGATTGAGGCCGGGATGGGGGCGTTATTGGGGCTGAGATCGGAGCGGGATGAGGGCGGGATTGAGGGCAGGATTCGGGCGGGGATGAAGGCGGGATGAGGGCGGGATTGGGGCCGGGATAGGAACGGAATGAGGGCGGGATGGAGGCGGGAACGGGGCCGGGATGCGGGAGGGATTTGAGGGCGGAATGAGGGCGGGATTGAGGCCGGGATTGGGGGCGTTATTGGGGCCGAGATCGGAGCGGGATGAGGCTGGGATGGAGGCGGGATTGAGGGCGGGATTGGGGCCGGGATGTGGGCCGGGATTGAGGCCGGTATTTGAGCCGGGATGAGGAGGGATTGGGGCCGGCATGGGGCGGGTCTCACCTGAGGCGCGGCCCCGCAAGCTCCGGCTCGCAGGTGACGAACTGCGCGCCCAGGTCGGCACTGCCGCGGCCGGCGCGGGTCGTGCTCATGCGGCCCCCTGCGCGACAGCCGGTCAGGGACCGCCGCGACACCACCCGCGACATGACACACGACATGACACACGACATGACACCACACACGGCACTGCCACACACGCCAGGCCCGCGTTCGCCCTCCTCATCCCCTCCCTCCCCCGCCGGACCCACCTGCGCCCCGCGCCTTGTCCCACACGGCCACTTGTCCCCGCGGGGCCCCGCGCAGCAGCGCCGCCCCCGCCGCGCCCGTCAGCCCAGCGCCCACCACCAGCACCCGCGCCATGGCCGCCGCGAGCCCCGCCCACCGGCACGCCCATCACCGCAGGGACACGCCCACCTGTACGCCCATCACAGCAGGGATACGCCCACCCGTACACGCATCGCCACGGGGACACGCTCACGGACACGCCCATCACAGCAGGGATACGCCCACCGGCACGCCCATCACCACGAGGATACGCCCATCCAAACGGCGGGGGGTGAGCCACGCCCATGGGCGGGGCGGGGCGACCACGCCCATAGCCCGCACCAGTGCGCATGCGCGGGAGTTCGTGGGCTGTGCGCTCATTTGGATGAATAGAAAAGATATTTGCCTTTACAAACAAACTGTAGGTTTGCTGAAAAATGAAATTGGACATTGAAAGATGAAAGAAGCAATGGGGAAAATCATGAATTCCATAAGAATTAAAAATTAAAAGGGAGGGTTATACATTAGAGGGGAATGTCAGGTGTCAGGCGTTCCGGGAAGTCTGTGCCTCTCGAGTACCTCAGCCAATGGGGAAAGAGAGAGGGAAATTCAGCCGGGAAATTGGGATAAAAAGGAGGCTGCGTCCTCCAAAAATTTGAGAGATCCCAGGGGAATGCCCCACGGCCTCTCCCTTTATTCGAATAAAGCAAAAAGGACTCCTCTGTCTCCTTTTTGGACATAAACCACTGGCGTTTCTGGATTAATTTTCCTGCACACACGTACCTGTGCACTCTCACACCTGTACACGCATCCCTGCCTGGTGCACACATCTGCGCACACACAGACACACCCGTGTCACACACACCCGTGTCACACCCACCCGTGTCACACAAACCCGTGTCACACCCACCTGCCAGAGGTCCAGGCACGCTCCAAAGCCGGGCCTAACCCATCCTTACCTGCCGTACCAAATCCTGCCCGCCTGGAGGAGCTGCGCAGCAGGAGCTGCGGGTGTGACACCTCCCAGAAGCTGCCGGCGGATCATCTCCAGCGCCGGTGTTTTGCAAGGAGCCACGGCTCGGTGTGAGGAAAGTGGGATGCTGGGCACAGAGCGAATAGTGCTGAGGGGTGGTGGCATTGCGTGCAAAGCCTGTGCCCCAGGAAAACAAACTCCCGGCCCCAGAGCCCTGAGAGTGGGCAGCTGGGGCAGGGATTTGGGTTGCTACCCTTCCCCAGCTGCGTGGGCGAGAGGAGATGTTCCAGAGAACTCGCGATAGGATCGTTGTGGAATGGGGGACAGCAGAACCCGGCACTTTGGCGGAGGTGTTGGGCAACGGGAAGGTGTGAAGCTCCGCGGAGCTGCTTGTGCCCGAGGCACGGGCAGGTGTTGGTGATGCTCGGCTTCAAAGGGAGCTCCGAGCTGGCCTCAGGGCAGGTGTTGTTGGACAGGCGCTTCCTGGAGAGAGCTGGGAGCCCATCTCCCCTTCCCGTGTGTCGTGGGGCAGGACATGTGCTCCATCTGGGACTTTTTTAAAAAATACATTTTAAATAAAGGCTGACTGTATAACTGTCAGTCCAACATGTCGGAGTTCACAGCCGTGGATTCCCGTGTGGTGGGAGGTTTTCTCTTCTGGACACTTTAAAGAAGCCTCGGGAGGTTGTGTCCCCTCCTCAGCACCTCCTGCAGAGCTGGCACCTTGTCCTGTTCCCTGCCTGCTGTAGATCCCTCTTTCTGTCTCCCAGAGGACCCGTGGGTTTTACTTCTGCCTGGCTGGGCAGGGGATTGTCACCACCATCTGCTTGTGTCCTTGTGAAAAGGAGATTTCTCACATCACATAAATATTTGGCCTAGTGGGCCAAGTGACCTCAGCCAGCCCCCCCATCATCTCCCCTGAGTGCTTTCTAATCCCTATTAGATGTAGAAGAGTATTAAGACATTATTACAATTAAAGATGAACACCAAGAATTAAGACAGAATCCCTGGCAGTAATTTTACAGAAAAACCTGATGATTAAACTCCAGCGTGATGGGTAGTGCAGAAGTTTCCACTGGGACAGAAAAAGCTCTGTGCTCACCTGATAAAAGCAGGAGTGATGCAAGAAGGGCAGAAGGAGCTGGGTGAGAGCTCTGGGATGTGTGACATGCTCCTGCTTTTGGGCTAAACACCTGCCTGAAGAATGTGCTGGTGGCAGGTGGCCCTGGATGAGGGCAGGGCACGGGGACACTGATTAGGAGCTGAGGCACAACAGCCTTACTGGAAAGGACCTGGGAAGGGTGGCAGGCACCAAACTGGAAACAAGCCAACAATGTGCACTCCCTGCAAGGATGGAGAGCCCCAGCCTGGGCCACAGGAGGGGACAAGGGGCCACCTGGCTGTTGTCACCCCTGCTGTTTGGTGCAAGGGGGGTGACATCTGCGTGCTACATCCAGTTCTGGAATGCCTGGTGAGGGGGATGTCTGTGAAGATGATCCACAGAGGCTGACAGAACACCAGAGACCCTGCAGCAGGAGGTGGATGGGGCCGAGTTCACTGGGTCTGGCCATGCAGTGAAGTTCAAGGGGCTCCCCCTGATCCCGTTCAGCCTCTGCCGTGGTGGTGCTTCAGCAGGAGCTGCACGTGACCCTTGGGAGGCTGGAGCACCTGGGAAGCTCTGACAATGCCCTGCTCCTGAAGTGCTACAGGACTCTTTTGGGTGCAGCCTTCACTGCCCTTGCAGTGCCTCCAGATGAGTGTGACCAGGGCTGCTCTGCCCTTTCCCTGCAGTGTCGACTTCCATGATCTGTTTCCTCCTTTCCAGAAGGTGAAAGCCTTACCAGAAGGTGAATGTCTCACTCTGGGGTGCAGTGTGGGCTCAGAACCCCAAAAACAAAGTCACCCTTGACCTCCAAACCTCTAAATCACAAACCCCTGTCCTACTGTCTGTTTATAGAAGTGGGACAAAGTGACAGATCTAGGTGCATGCCTTGGACACATCTCAAGCCCGTTCCAGGCTGACAGACAGAAGACACCTTTCCCTACTGACCTTTCACCCCAATTTCCAAAGCAAAACAATCTAGGAAGGAAGGGCAGGAGGCAGCCCCAGCCCCAGGGTGATGGAGAGGGATAACTCTCCCTGTTGGCAGGATACTTGTAGGATAAGGCACTGAGGTACTCCTCATACCTTCCTGTAAGGGTGTGAAGAACAAGCTCCATCCTCCCCCGCTCCAAAGTGGGGCAGGGAACTGGAAGAGCAAAAGTGAGAAAATTGGGTGGAGAGATAGACAAAGTATGGAGTGCTGCTATGGCAACTTGGCTGTGTCCCATCCCTGTGCTGTGAGCAACGGGAATCCATCCCAGCCTGACCCAGTACAGATGTTTTCAGTCTGTTGCCTGGGATTTAATCTCCATCTCACATGTGGCATCTTTGTATAACAAGATGCAGCAATATTTCTAAACCGCAGCTACTGGAAATCCATTTTAGACTTTGATCTTTCCTTGCAATAACTTAATTATGTCTCTTGTAATAAACAAATAAAACTTCCATTGAAGTGGGAAGCTGAAAACTTTCTTCAACAATACCAATTAAATAATTTTATCAGTGGAAATCACCTCCAAATGTCCATAGTCACTTGACTCTGCCTAAACAATATTTAACCGGCCTCCACAAACAAATTCTGGTAACTGCACTTTCTAAACTGTGTTGTTACCTAATGATCTATAATGTTTTGTATCCCAGGGTGTTTACACTCGCCACCCCACCCTGCAGCCAGCTCAAATAGGGCTGTCTCCAGAGGGATGCAGAGCACTGCTCAGGGACCAGCCAGGGGTGAGGACCCATCCTCTGACACTGCCACATCTCCATCTCTCCAGGGGCTGACATCTCCCCATCTCCTCCTGCAGGAGCTGTGCCACTCTCAGCTGGGCTGGCTGCCTTCCCTTCTGGACAGGTGAGTGTGGGAAAAGCAAGGGTAGAGCCAGCTCTAAACCTGGCTGTGAATGGCACTAACAATCGTGGCACTTGCAGCCCGTGCTTGCCTCAGAGCAGGGGAACAAAATCTGATTTGCTGGGTTGGTTCTAGAGGCTGGTGCAGCCCAGTTTTTCTTGTGGTGTCCAGTGTTCCAGTTGTTGGAGGCAGCAATCCCCCCAAAGCTTTCAGTATCTGTTTGTGATGCCTCCTGCCCATAACTGTGTGCAAAACCTGCTGTTCCCATCTGCCTCCACCCCTCCTGTGGCAGCTGCACATGGAGGTTTTTTTAAGCTGTGTTAAACCCAGTATCACTAAGGGATGTCTAGATCTGCTGGAAGATTCATCTCTCCCCATTTTGCATACAGATTTGCACTTTAAAGTGTCCTTCTCTGAATTAAATGTAATCAATTCTTGTCTTTTACACCACCATCAAGGGGAAGGGCAAGCGGTTAGAGATTTTCTTTTCATGGTTTTATTTCTGTTTAGGGAGGGGAGGCAGAGCTGGATCTTATTCATCCTCCCTCTCCCTCCTGGGGAGGTTTGGGCAGTGGTGGCAGCAGGTGATGGGACAGAGCTCTCCCTCTTGGCCATCCCCTTTCCTGGATGAACTGTTGTCTCACCTCTTACTAGAATTCCTTAAAGTCTGTCCCACCTCCCTGGAAACATCCCTGCTGTGTTTCCTGAGCCACCCCACGTGCATTGACACTTTTAAGTGATCATTCAGGACCCAGACTGAGTCTGGGGTGTTTCCCTGCCCTCACCTCTCCTTCCCCTGCTTTCCCTGGCTCTGATTCTCTGGGTTTGCTGTTCCAGGCACAGCGAGGATGTGGCTGGCTCTAGCTCTGGCATCCATATTCCATGGGATGGCATCTGGGGAATGCATCTTCAGTTCCCAACTGCCCAAGAATCCAGAAGCAAGGATGAACATTGTAAGTACAATGGTGTTGGAGCAGAGGCAGGAAGTGTCCAGGAAAATTATCAAATAATTTTTTTAAATTAAATAAAATATTAAATAATTATAATTAAATATCACATTCAGGGATTTACTCACAGGAGCCTTGAAAAAGTTATTATTGGCTTTTTTCTCGTTGCAGAGTGAAATGCTCTCCTTCTGGGGGTACCCCAGTGAGGAGTATGATGTGGTAACAGCAGATGGCTACATCCTTCAGCTCAACAGAATTCCTCATGGGAGAGGAAATGCTGGGTGCCAAGGTAAGGCTGGTGCCATACAAGAAAAATCTCAGAACATTAGGCCTGCAAATCAAAGTTTAGCAAAGAACACAGAATTTGACCTGAGGCCATGGGAAAAGCTTCCAAGCTTAGGTACTAGAAGCAAAAATGTAAATTTAAAGCTTAAAGCAAAAACCATGTTAAGTAAAAAAAAAGTTTAACTATAAAGTTTAAAATATAAAAAAAATTTAAAAGTAGTTACAAAAGTAATAAGAAATCTTGTGTCAGAACAGGACTGGCTCAGAAAAATCACACTGTAATTAAATAAAATTTCTTAATATTAGTTTAATGACATAATATCTCTGTTAGCTGTATTTTATTAGTTAATAAATCCTAAAAAACCCTCATAGCCATAAGTGACTTCTAGCTATAACTTCTAGCTATACTCTCAACACCAGAAACAAGAACTCACATTTTCTGTAAAAAACAAGAAACTTAAACTGCACTTTCTAAATCCATCCTGGTGTCTTGCAGGTGTGAGACCCGTGGCACTCCTGCAGCATGGTCTCCTGGCAGAAGGCAGCAGCTGGCTCACCAACCTGCCCAACAACAGCCTGGGCTTCATCCTGGCAGATGCTGGCTATGATGTTTGGATAGGGAACAGCAGAGGGAACACCTGGTCCAGGAGACACCAGGTCCTGACTACTAAACAGGATGAATTCTGGGCTTTCAGGTAAATGGGTGTCCTGGTTTGAAGGACAGGTGTCTGCTAAGAAAGGCAGGAGCTTCTCTTTGAAATGGAGAATGTAAATTCCCTACCTCCAAATTATTATAATTTTGAAATTAAGGGGCTCTCAGGCAAAGATATGGGAATAGGAATAACAGTTCTTTACTAGGAAAATTCAAATAGAAATGCAGTATTACAAAGAACAAACCCAAAACCCTGCCAGAGTCAGAATCCAAGCTGACACCCGTCAGTCAGTCAGGGTGTTGGCACAGTCCCATTCAATGGTGGCTGCATCCTCCTGCAGTGGCAGATGTGGTTCAGCTGGAGCAGTGCTCCTGGAGAAGGTGCAGTTTTCCTCCAGATATCCAGTGATAATGTGGAAAGGTTCAGTTTTCCTCTGGAATCCAGTGGCAAAGGCTGCTCTGATGTTCCAAATCTCAGTTTTTATCTGGGTAGGAAAGGCTTGGCTCCTCCCCTGGCTGGAGCATCTCCCAGTGGGATGATGGAATTTTATCAGCCATGCAGTGGGACTGAATGGCCCATTAACAGAAGATATCTCCCTGGAGGAAGGATGGGATGTGGAAAAGGTAAAGAACACTGCCCCACCTGGTTTTAATAGGTGGTAATAGAATACACACTTTTGGTCACATCCTGTATTGCAACCTAAGACAATGGGTTTGAGGATCCCAGAAACAGCAGAATTCTGGCTCAGGGATGAGCAAACCAGAATGGACTGAAGCTCATCCAACCCCACATGAGAACTCAGTAGGATGAAGAAGTTTGTGGGAGGGCCCTGCCCTCCCTGCTGGTTTTGTGTTTGCTGGTGATGCCTGTGCACGTGTAGATGCTGCCCCTCTCAGCAGGACATCTGCTCTTCCTTCTGCAGCTTCGATGAGATGGCTAAATATGATCTCCCAGCCATGATCAGCTTTATTGAGCAGAAAACAGGGCAGAAACAGCTGTATTATATTGGTCATTCCCAAGGCACCACTATAGGTGAGTGGGTCCTTTTGATGACAGTATGAGAAGCTTACATCCCCTCTCAGATTTATAAAATTGCTCACTGAAATTAAACTATGTGCATGAGTGTCTTGAAAGTCTAAACCTTTTTTTTTTTTTTTTTTTTTTTTAAATGCTTTTTTTCCCTCCCCCACCAGGTTTTGTAGCCTTTTCCACTATGCCCCAGCTGGCTCGGAAAATCAAGGTGTTCTTTGCTCTTTCACCTGTGACCACGGTGATGTTTTCTCAGAGCCCCTTTAGAAAACTCTCATTCTTTTCTGACTCTGGGCTTAAGGTTGGTCTGCTCTATGTTCTGCACAGCCAAAATGTTTTGTGAAAATTATCTGTGGGATATTTAAAGTCCTTTACAGAGAGGGGAGCGCTGTGCTCTGTTTTCATAGTGAAGAAAGACACATCTCACTACAGAACCTTTCAGTGCTGTCCTGAATTCACTCCCCAGGGTGTTCTGGCAGAATTAGATCCAAAACATTGGTGAACTGAGAACTGGGAACTGAGCCATTTAATACATGAACATAATGAATGTAAGAGATCATGCCCATAAGAAACAAGGAACAGAAGCATTTCATGGGGTCCAAGGGAGGCTTCACTATGGGCAACCTTAATGTGGGGGTAAAATAGAAGTTGTAAAGTGGTGGTGCTTTGGGGAAGAGCACAGCCAGGCTTCCTATTTGATGAGCACATTTGCAATCTTCCAGGAGCTGTTTGGCACCAAGGAATTCCTACCACACACTGCCCTGGGGGAGCTGGTCCTCTCCAGGTTCTGTGTCTGCTCGAAGGTCTGCAAGCACCTCTTGGGCATGGTTTTCGGGTTTAACTGGAAGAACACCAACATGGTATGTGGGAATAAATCTGCAGAGGGCCCTTCTGAAGGCCAGAGCCTTGGCAGTGCCCTGTTGTGAGGAGCCAGGTGAAGCCTGTTGTGAAAAGTGCTCGTGTCCTTGCAGAGCCGATTCGATGTGTACGTGGGACACACCCCGGCGGGGTCCTCGGTCCAGAACATCATCCACTGGCTGCAGGTAAACCCTCCCAGGCTCCTTCCTGTGCCAAACAGAGTGCCACTGGTCCCCTGTGGGCAGCCTGCTGTGCTGGCTGCTGCAAGACCAGACACCTTTGCCAGATCTTTGTTGGTTTTATTCTCGCCCCTTCCTAAAAATGCTCACCAGATTTTTGAGCTGAGTGGCCCCAAAGGAATGGATCTGTCAAAAGAATGGAGCTGAGGACCCTGCATCCACAGCAGGCACATTCCAGGGGACTTTCCTCAAACCAGCTCCACTCTTGCCCTGCCATTAGTGGTCAGAGGTGCATCTGGACAGCAGCCAATTAAATTATCGATAAAGCTGATTATTTCTTCTTCTTCCCCCTGTGGGCATGAGAACAGTCACCACCAGAGCCCTTTAACACTGCAACTGTGTTCTGCTGCATTCCTTTCCTCTTCCCCAAGCTAAAAATTTGCAATTTTTTGGCAGATTGCAGGTTCAGTCCATGCACCTTCTCTGAGGTGTGTGCCACAGGCACAGCTTCTTCCCTGTGTGGAATTCCCGCTCAGGGACCCCAGAAGAACTTTGTGGGGTTTGTAGCAAGAGCACACACTCCATTTTCTGAAGTGCTGCTGCCCAGTGGAGGGATCAAGGCACAGCCACCTTGAACTTGTATTGCTGTCCTGCTCCAGTTATTCCCACAAGGAATATTTAGAGTTCTAAAACCCTTTTCCAGAGCATTTTTAATTTCCTCCCATCCAGGTGTTACCCACAAACACTAGAAACATAATCTCTGTCCATTTGCCCAAAATCATGACAATAATTACTTGTGCTGGCCCTAGGGCCAGACCTGTGAGACTCACTTGAAAAATCCTGCCATTTCAGTGATGAAACCTAACTTTTGAGGTTTGACTTTTGAGCATTGACTGCAGCCCCACAGAGGTGTGACTTCACTTAGACCACTGCATGTCTGAATTTGCTGCAGGGAGTCCATGGTGGGGCACTGAGAGCTTTTGACGGGGGGCACGTGTACAACAGCCTTCACTACAGACAGGTGAGCCTCTTCCAATGGCCTTCCCTTCCCCTCTTCTCTCTCCTCTCAATGTATTCCTCTCTTCCCAAACTAGAAGTCAGGATCTGTGCTTGGAACAACAGCATTTTCCATTCTCAGCTTTGCAAATATTTTTTAAATGGAGTAAAACGCTTTAAATTAGATGCTTTCTAATTTCCATAGGATAAGGGGATAAGGTCTCGAGTTACATCAGGCTGAATATTAGGAAAAAATGTCTTCTCTGACATAGTGGTTAAGCTTTGGAACAGGAAAAAAAATAATTTCTTTCTTCCTTAAACAACAACAACAAAAAATTGTTCAGAAAGCAGTGTGCTTCTTACCTGGATTAATTACATTTGCTGGCAAATCATGGGCAGTCCTCAGGATGTGGAGCTGAAACAACCCTCCAGAAACGTTTTAATTTCAAAAATTTGCTTCCAAACACCTCCCTGCTGTCAGTGGGCTGAAGGAAGTGCTGGTGGAGTGGCACCACAAACCTCCCAGCTGGGAGGGACCTGTGGAGGTGCCCAGCCCAACCTCCTGCTGGGAGCAGGATCATCCAACAGCACTAAATCATACATATAATATATGCTATGAAATAATGCTATATAACCAAATAGCAGCCAAAGTCCTGCCTCCTTCTGTAGTATCAGAACCAGAATTTCTAGCTGGCCAGGACAAATTTGCTAATTAATTTTAATTAAATTAACTAGCTAAGTTGTAGCATGTGAGGCTATGCCACACTCTATTGAAGTCCTTCTTCTTTCTAGAAGAAAGAAGCTCCAGTTTTTATTTCCCTCCATTCCCAGAGAGAGGCAATTCCTTCCCCAGGGTGCACAATTTGCTGCGCCCCAGCAACACCCCTGCCCTCTTTGTGAACCCACTTTTCCCTCTGCTCAGACCGGGGCGCCGTTCTACGACGTGCGGGGCATGGGGGTGCCCACGGCCATCTGGAACGCGGGGCAGGACTGCCTGGCTGACCCCCGGGACACCGCCCTCCTCCTCCCCCAGGTCAGGAACCTGGTGCACCACAAGCTGGTTCCCCACTGGAACCACCTGGATTTCGTGCTGGGCCTCGATGCCCCCGAGGTTTTGTACCGGGAAATCCTTGACATCATGAAGAAGCATCCTTAAAGATGCTGTTTGTACTTGATAAGATCTTTTATCCTGATTTTTCTCATAAGATTAGTGCTGTCTCTAGTGGATTTTGAAATTTCTCTCTATTTGGACCACTTGAATATAGTTCATTAAAATGTTCTGCTTTTAACTGGAGCAGTGATGGGTGGGGAGAGGAACCTTCCTGCTATTCCTGGCTGGCACTGCATTGCCTCTCTTTTTCCTTTTTTTTTTTGTGTATGTCTTCATCAGTGACACAAAGTTCATTGTTGCTGTCTCAGGTCTGGCACTGTAATGCTTAAAACCATCAAGGTGGATGAAAAAGAGGTTCAACAGATTTATGGTGAAAAACACCAGAATTAGGATCCCAGAATGTTTTGGGTGGGAGGGGACCTTAAAGCCCATCCACCTCCCACTGTCCCAGGCTGCTCCAAGCCTCCTCCAACCTGACCTTTGGATATTTCCAGGGATCCAGGGGCAGCCACAGCTTCTCTGGGCACCCTGTGCCAGAGCTTCCCCACCTCCCAGGGAACAATTCCTTCCCAATATCCCATCTAACCCTGGCAGTGGGAAGCCATTCCCTGTGTCCTGTCTCCCCTTGTAAATAGTTTCTTCCCAGCTTTCTCCCTTCAGGTACTGGAAGTAAATCTCCCTAGAGAAAAAAGAGTAATAGTGGTTTAGAATTCAATAAAAATTGTCATTAATCACATTTTTAATGTGTCTGGATTTGTTTTTTTTTTTTTTCTTTCTGTGACTGAGAGGTGAGAAATTAATAAATCCTGAAGAGAAATTGCAAGTCTGACAGTCCAGCATGTGACTCTTGTGCAGAATGTGTAATATCCAAATAAAAGGGGCTTAGGGTATTTGAAGTGCATATATCTTGGGGTTTATCTGAGAGGTTTTGGCAATAGATTGAGTGGTGATCTCAGAGGTGCCATGATGGCTTGATGATCGTTTTCTTTAGCCTGAAGGAGAGGCAGTTATTTGACAGCAATAACAAATTTGGCTGTTTCTGCCAGTCAAAATCCCGAGGCTCATCAGAAAATCTCAATAAATGTGTCAATGTGCAACCACCAGAAGAATCAGCTTCTTTCAGGGAGGGAGAATCCAGCTGTGAGGCAAAGCAATATTTCTTGGAGAAATTACTCAATATCATATACTGGAGTACAGTCAGATTCTCAGCCTGTTGTGCTTCCTTTAAAATTTCCTGGAAGATCTCTATCACCCTCAAAAACAGAGCTGATCAGTCAGAAGCCTGGGGGGTGCCAGAAAATAAATCTGGGGGAGAGCAGCCACCCCAAGCCTTGCTGTGGGTGATTTTTTGCTAACAGAATTCCTGGCTATAATTTGCTTGGCAGAAATGAAGGACAGAGATTCTTCCCTGGTGCTGGATGTCCTTGTGCTGGCCTTGCCACCACCTTTGGGGAGAAGCTTCCCAGGGGAACTCTGAGCAAAGCCATGACACAGCCATGACGTGTTTGTTCCCCTGCTGCTTCCCTCATCATCCCTTTCTCATCTGAAGGGCAAAGCCAGCAAGCAAAATGAAAGTTTAATGGCATTTATTTATGAAAAGAAGCTTGCACTCATTACCCTTTCCTGGCATGTCACATTGGTTGCAGTAAATAATCCATGGTTTAGTTCTTTTTTTTCACCCATTTTCTTCCTAAGTATGTGGCTTCTGCCTCATTCCAAGAAGATTTCTGTAAAATTGTCTTTTTAGGTAATGCTTTTCACCTAATCTATTTATTCAGTTTGTTCAAGATGGTCCATTTCCAGTAAATACTCTTCTCTCTGCTAAGAAAATTGCTTGTAAATTTTATCGGGTGATCAGATTATCGGATTTGGATATTGTTTGCTTTTCTCTCTTTAAGAGATTCTCTAAGCATCTTTCTGTAGTACAAATTCTTGCTTAAGTTAATCCTGTTTAAACACATCTCCTTTTTTTTTTTTTTTTTTTTTTTTTTAAGTCTCCAGTCTCTTTTCAGCAGAAACAATTTGCCCAAAGCCCAAGAAACCCCCCAAATTTAAAAATGCAGCTTCACTTGGTGTTTTGCCATGGGGGTAAAAGGGCTTTTCCTTGATTGCTTTGTCTCCTTTTGCTGTGCCTAAATGTTTTCTTTCCCCTTCAAAACCCTGAAACAAAGCTGTGACCCAAATCCTGGCTGAAATGAAAACAATTCAGCTGCCAGCAGCGGGGGACATTTGCAGATGAGACTCGAGGCACATGGCAGACCCAGAAGGTGTAGAAATAAATGAGTAAAGAACCCCAAAATTGTCCCCTGGGGTCAGGAGGGTACAGAGGGAAGACCCCAGGGTGGCACAGCCTTTTGGGCTCCTGGGGGAGCAAGCCAGGTTTGATGTGGCACCAGTGACAGCCAGACCTGCTGGCCCGTGGCTGCTGAGCTTCTCGGAATTGAGCAGGCTGATTCTTTTGAGAAAGGATTGGGAAGCAATATAAAATAGTGGTCAGGACTCCAGGTCCTCAGAGTTTTGTGGGTGGAATAACAGGAGCCTGGCTTTCACTTGGAAAGGTACTTGAGGTGTTTGGTTTGAAGGTGCAGCCTTAAACACAGACGTGACCCACCCTCATCAGCCCCAGCATTGCATTGCAAATCCCTGGCAGCAGCTTCCAATCCCGTGTGCCAATCCCTTAATTCTGTCAACCTGCTATTAGGCAATCTATTGACAGGCTGACTTCCATGTGGATCCTTCTCTTTTCCGTCTTCAGCTTCGTGCAGAGACCCCAGTGGTGCTGGTGCTGGTGCTGGTGCTGGTGGCACCACCAGCTGCCTTCCTCAGGAGGATTGATGCTTTGAGCCCAGCTTTGCAGCCCCACAAGCTGCTCAGCTGACGTCAGGCTGGGTTAGAGAGCAATGCTTTATCCTTTAAACATATTTATCTCACTATTAAAAGGCGGGGGATGCAGAGGTTGCAAATTAATCCCGCTGAGGTTTAATCCGCCCAGACCGTCAGCATTTTTATTTTCTTTGGATTGGAGGTCCTAAAACCTTCTGCTGTGGGTGTCTTCTGCCACGTGCTGGGACTTGCAGGCAGAATCCTGCACAGCTCTACAAACAGCTGCTGGCCAGCACATGTAACACAGAGATGGTCTGTCATAAATAATATGCAATAAACAGAATAAATGAATCCCATGTAATAAATAGATGGGGCTGCTAGGCTGAGCACGAGCATCCCACCACACTTCATCAGGGAGGCTGGGAGATGTTGGTGTCTGTTCCTTGAATTGCTGTTTCTCATCATTCACCTGGTCAGGTTTTCACTCAGTTTTTTTTTCCAGAGCCCTGGAGTTGCTGACAAGATAGAAATAGCTCAGTTCTGGTCACTGGGCCACACCAAGGATCCCCTGTTGATGCAGATAACCCTTCTGGTGCCAACTTCTGGCTATTGCCATCCCTGGCAAGGTGAAAGGCACATGCAGAGCACTCATCCATCCTGGTGCTGGGCTGCTCTTCTCCTACAAGCTGGCAGATCAATGGCTTTGGTGATTGCAGGGGTTTTCTCTGAGTAGCCCTGCTGATAAGGTGGAATCCAGAGATGCTCAGCCTTGCCAGATGTCCCCAGAACCTGAAACTAAATCATGACACTACCAATTCCTGCCCTGTTTAATGCAGCACAAGTGTAAGAAAAAAATATAGCTTTTTTTTCCAGAGAGTCAGTAACAAGTTAACCCCTCCAGGGTAAACAGAGTGGCTGAAAATTATTCCTCTAGTCCCGACTTTCATTTCCATTTCAACAGTAAGGAGCTAAACAGGATGAGCAAGAAAAGCTTGGCAAGAAACCATGTGATTGGAGAGGGATAGCTGGGTGGATTGGTGAGGTGAGAAAGGGCTCAGCCTCTCCTTGCACATTTCATCACTAGCAAATCACCAGTTTTTGAACTTCCCTCTGCGCAGTGAGGAGGATCTGGTGAGGAGAATCTCCTGCTCCTCTGCCCTTTGCCAGCTGTGCCCAGCTCAGAGCCCCCTGGGCCAGATGTGGCCTCTTTCCACCTCTTTCCAAGGTCACTTTCCTCCTCTTCTGTGCCTAAACCCACAAAGCACAGCACATGCCCGATTCCTGGAGTAAAACTTCACTCCTGGATTGCTCTGAGCCTGCAAAAGCTGAAAAAATACCCAAACACAGCAGATCTTCTGCAAACCCAGCAAGCCAAGGGCTGGAGTTTGGCTGTGATGCAAGACTTTATTGCAATCTCTACAGACACAGAGGGTGGGCAGAAATCACAGCATTGCATTTAAAAGCACTAAATCAGAGTGGAACAGGAGGACAGGAGACATTTTTAAGCAGGGCATCCCTTACACAAACACCATGCCCCAAGGCACATGGGAACGGGCAGCTCCTCCATCCTGGGGCATCCATGGATGGATTCATGGATGGGTTCATAGATGGGTTCATGGATGGATTCATAGATGGGTTCATGGATGGATTCATAGATGGATTAATGGATGAATTAATGGATGGATTCATAGATTGAGGCATGGATGAATGCATGGATGGATTCATGGATGGGCTCATGGATGGATTCATAGATGGGTTTATGAATAGATTCATGGATGGATTCATGGACAGATTCATAGATGGATTCATGGATGGGTTCATGGATAGATTCATAGATGGGTTTATGGATAGATTCACGGATGGATTCATGGATGGATTCATAGATGGATTCCTGGATGGATTCATGGACAGATTCATAGATGGATTCATGGATGGGTTCATGGATGGGTTCATGGATAGATTCATAGATGGGTTTATGGATAGATTCACGGATGGATTCATGGATGGATTCATAGATGGATTCCTGGATGGATTCATAGATGGATTCATGGATGGATTCATAGATGGATTCATGGATGGATTCATAGATAGATTCCTGGATGGATTCATAGATGGGTTCATGGATGGATTCATAGATAGATTCCTGGATGGATTCATAAATGGGTTCATGGATAGATTCACAGATGGGTTCGTGGATGGATTCTTAGATGGGTTCATGGATGGGTTCATGGATGGATTCATGGATGGGTTCATGGATGGGTTCATGGATGGATTTATGGATGGATGCATGGATGGGTTCATGGATGGATTCATAGATGGGTTCATGGATAGATTCACATATGGGTTCATGGATGGATTCGTAGATGGGTTCATGGATGGGTTCATGGATGGATTCATAGATAGATTCATGGATGGGTTCATAGATGGGTTCATGGATAGATTCACAGATGGGTTCGTGGATGGATTCTTACATGGGTTCATAGATGGATTCATGCATGGATTCATAGATGGATGCATAGATGGATTCATGGATTCTCCTCCATCAGGGCCACCATCCTCCCGTACATGCGCTGCGGGGCGTTCAGGCCCCAGTGGTGGTCGAAGTGGTTCCAGTCGGGGAAGTGCTCGTGGTGCACGATGTTGGTGAGGCGGCGCAGCAAACGCCAGGTCTCCACAGGGGGGGTGACCCAGTCGTGGCCCCCGCTCCACACGGCCACCGGCACCCTCATGGCCTCGATCCGGTACGAGGGCGGCGTCAGCTGGAAGGGGAAAGCACTCCTGTTACCTGAGGGCTCTGTGGGTGGGGTGTGATCCCCAATCTTGATCCCAGCCAGCCCCATCCCCTTCACCTGCTTGTACTTCTCCACGTTTTTCAGCCCGTAGTCAAACTGCCTGAACTTCCCGGTTTTTGCAGTCTGGAAGGCAGAGGGAAAGGGTTAATCCAGGTAATACCCTGGGTCAGCCCCCTGGACAGCTGTGGCTTTTGAGACACCTTGGTGCAGCAGCTTAAAAATCCCTTTTATCTCTTGGCTTTGATTCTACCTCCTTCACCTGTTTCCAGGGTGAATGAAGCAGCATGTGAAAATACCACGTTTGCAGACTAAAAGAAAGAAAAGTTAAAGTAGTTATAAAATCAGAGTCTCTACCTGTCCCCAGTGCAGAAGGTTTTTTACTGATGTATAGTCTGGAAAATGAGATATGTACACATCCAGTCGGCTCTAGAGGGGAAAAAAAAAAAAAGTATTTTCTAAGTTAGTTGGGAAGGATGAAAATCCATCTAGGCAAAAAACCCTCCAACATTTTGTCTTGTAACTGCGATATAAAAGTTATATGCTCTTTATTCTTTGGCAGTTTTATTCTGCTCAGAGCTAGAAGCAGCTTTCAAAGGCAAGCCACTTAATCAATATCTTAAAATGGAAATACAAGTGGTCCAGTCATTCTTTGGTTATTTTCTTCACTAAACTTATTGTGTGTCAGCCAAAAATGAGGCAAGAGTTTCCTTTCCCTAAGAGACAAGACCACAAGTGATTCTCTCTTACTAAAGACTCCATTAGGTTTAACACCCCGACACCACTGCAGAAAATCCCCAAATAACCACTGTTTTTCACACCTTATTTTGGGGGTTTATACTCATTGTTGTGTCTCCTTAACAATCTCCAGGTGTCTAGGAAAACCAGAGAGGGCAGGACTGAGAGCCTGGTGCACCCACCGTGTTCAAGTTGTCCCTGTCGAACCCTCCAACGAAGAAGATACTGTTGGCACACACTTCAGCTGTCAGCAGCTTGCTGCACGTCTCAATCAGCAACCCCTTCTCATTCCTGGGCACCAGAACCAGCTCTCTGGTTCCAAACAGCTCCTGCAAAAGCACGAGGAACTGTTAGGAATGGTGTTAGGAGCTCCAACCCCCTCCACGGGTGAAGGATCAGTGCACAATGGCAATGCAAGAGGCCAGAGTTGCCAAAAGTCCCTGGATTTTGGGAGTAACAGCCCACAAACACCTCCTGTACCTTGATCAGCAGGTCTGGTAGAAAGGCCAGCTTTAACACAGGGCCCCGGGCATGGTGGAAGGTGTACGCAGGAGCCAGGGCAAAGAACAGTTTGATTTTCTCAGCCAGATGTGGCAAGCTGGAAAACGCTATGAAACCTGAAAAGCAGCATGAGATCACAACATGAACATCAGCTCACCCCAGACACTGTGTTTGAGGTGCAGGGTTTGAACAAAAAACGCTCCTGGATGCCAGCACAGTCTGGGGTAGATGGGCAGGCTGTGGAGAACCCCTTCCATACAGGAAGACAGGCAGGGACAGCAGCCAGAGCAGTCCTGTTCCCAGCAGTGTCCAGTTTGGGATGGACATTGATGCCTCTTTCCCATGGCAACCCCATGCCCTGCTCATGATGCCTTAAGTTTTAGCTTTCATATTTTCCAGACTCTGTACTGCGTTGGTGTGTAACTCTGAACCTCATACAAAGCCTTAGCAAGTTCTCCTCACAGTTTAGTTAGACAAAACAATCATTTTCCAGCCTAAGAACCAAGGACACTGCTGCAGCTTCAGGCCCAAAAAGTGTAAACATCAGTGAACTGAGGAGAGCAACCTGGGAGGATGGGATTGCATAACCCGAAGCTGTAATTGGACAATTAACCCCAAAATGGACAAAAACATGAAAGTGTGCAAACTCAAGGCACACCATCCATCTTGGATCCATCTTGGGTAGCCACAGCCAGGCTCTTGTGCTGCCCAAGGTGAATCTCTTGAAGTCCTTTTTAATAAATACCAACTTTATTCCTTTAACACCGTCTAGCCTCTGTTCTAGGTAGCCTCTCACAGGCATCACACCCACCCACCACCTTCTCCCCCCCTCCTCACTCACCCAGGGTGCTGCCCTGAGCGTGGCCAACGTAGAACAGCTTCTCCTGCTCAGTTTGCATCAGGATGAAGCCCACCATGGCCGGGAGGTCGTACACGGCCATCTCGTGGAAGCTGCGCGGCAAAGGGAGAGCCTGGAGGAGACTCCTGCCTCCCAACCTCCCACAGACACCGGGGGCTCAGCGCTGGCAGCCCTGCACCCCGTCCTTGGGGGCCCCCTGACCTGAAATCCCAGAACTCCTGGGAGCTGATGGACAGGCTGCGGTGCCGGCGGGACCAGCTGTTGCCCCGGTTGTTCCCGATCCAGACGTCATATCCCGCATCCGCCAGGATGAAGGCCAGGCTGCTGTCAGGGAAATTGTCCACCCAGTCACCACCATCCAGACAAAACCCATGCACTATCAGCACGGGGGTCCTGGGTCCTGGAAGGGGATAGAGGAGGTAGTTGACAGAAGACACCTTTCCTATATGGAAATAAAACACCGCTGTACATCTTGACACTGTTTTCTTCAGGCTGCACATTAAACGTTCTCTTCTCCATTATTTCCCTGTTTGTGCTGGTGCTTTTTTGTGTTTGGGGGGCTTCTGCTATCCCAGGCTCTGAGCCTGGACCTTGAGTTTGCTGCAGGGAAAGAGCCACTGGGGCTTTGCTGGGTCACACTGCCCCATCTCAGGTGCAGCAAAACACAGTGCTGAGCTCCTGAATCCCCAGGGACAGCTCAAGGCTGCCAGAAAGAAACTCCTCATCCTTCTTCCAGCTGCCCGGGTATTCCCACTGTTTCCTCTCACATCTAGACAGGGGCCAGGGTCACAGTGGTGCCCCCCTGGGTGGGGCTGAGCCCACCTGAGAGCCCAGCTCCCTCCTTGCCGTGGGGAATCCGGTTGAGGCTCAGGAAGTAGCCATCCTCTGTCATCACGTCGTGCTCCTCGCTGGGATACCCGTGGAGAAGGATCTTCTGGCTCTGCAGGGACAATGGTGCAAGGGCAGAGGGTGACCCAGTGCCCTGTGCCTGCCTCAGCCTCACCCACTCCTGCCAGCCACATGTCACCTCCACCAAAAGGAATTAGAGGGAGAGCAGGGAGAGGCCAAGCTGAGGGCATGAAGTGAGGGACAGCAAAGCAAATATGGGAGATTTTTGATGCCCCATGTCCCCAAAAGAGGCCTGGTGCAGGTGCAGGGAAGGGGTGAGCCAAGCTGGTCCCTTGGGAAGGACTTTGGGCATACCCATGTGGAAGTGCAGTGCCCCTCCAGCACTTACAATGTTCATGAATGTCTCAGGGTTGTAGAACACTTCAGCACCTGGGATGGCATCTTCCAGCCCCTGGGCCAGGCCCAGGGCCACCAGCAGCAGCCACATCTCACCTGTCTGCAGCACCTGGGGGATAATGGGGCTGGATGAGCAGGGCTGTGGGTGCTCCAGGGGCACAAGGAACACTGTGCTGCCCCAGCAGCATGGCAGCACAGCCAAAGCCTGATGCTGCCACAGGGAGCAGGTGTCTACAACTCCCTGTGTGGTTTGGAACCCACCCCAAGCCTCTCTGGCTGACCATTCTCAGCTAGCCCAGCTGTAATTGCAGTGTGGGACAAACAGCCTCCCACCACCCCCTGCCTGGGAAAAGCATCAGGGGGCCTTCAGGGAAATCCTTAGGCTTTCAGGGAAAGCATTACAGGGGAAGAATCCTCCCCCAGACAGGAGGGGTCATGTCAGAGCTGCATCCTGCAGGAGCTTCCCTGCTCCATCCCTGCCTTGGATGCTCCTGGATTGCCCTGCCACCCACAGCATCCAGCCCAAGGCATTCCAGACTCAAGTCCATTTCCCTGATGATCCTGCTGGAGGAGTTAAGATGGCTGTCTGCCTCTCACAGTATATTTTTCCAGTAGCCTTATTGCATGGAAAGCTTTCCTGGGCTGCTCAGGAAAATGGCAACATCCACCTGCTGCAGAGCACCGTGTGACCACAGCAAAAACTCCCTCTCACACTGGAAAACAAAGTGCCAACTCAAGCCCTGCTCTGTGCTCAAGCCCACCACCACCACCCTGGTGCTCCCATCTCCACATGCAGCTGAGAAGGGATGTCCTGGGATTAAACTGCTGTGATGGCTGAGGGAAGGAGAGGTTGGATTGCTCTTTGATCCCATAGGCAAAGCCCACTGCTAAACCTGATCTCCCTTTGTCCTGCACAGCTGCCCAACACCACTGGCCACAGCTGCAGGCTGGACTCTGCAAATCACCACTTTCAGGTGCTTTTAGTCCTGCAGCCCCTCAGCCTGGGTGTGGAATGAAGGTAGAAAGGACAGCAGGAGGGCAGGAGCTGCAGTGGCTGGCTCCTCACCCAGTTGCACACAGACTTAGTGCAAGACGTTGCAGGCCATGCCTGGGGACATCAGAGACTGACCAATTGCTGAAATAACCAGTGTGGGTGACAAGGGATGGGTAACAGGCCTGCTCAGGAATCAGGAGATGCCAGATAGAAAGAACAATGTGATCCTCAGTGTTGTTTTCTTGTTGCTAAACCCACAGGAGTTTCACACCAATTGCATCCTCTGGTTGAGCTTGTCACTTGGGAAAGAGAGGAGTCAAATCCCTGCCAAATTCTGTCCCCATGGTCCATCTCCCTTAGATCTGCACCCAACCCACATGCAAGGAGACCCTCCACTGCTCCATGGCCACACACAGGCCTGTGGTTTCTGTGGTTCCTGCACATTTCATGGTGAGAGTTTCCTCCTCTCAACACCCTTCTCCCAGCTCCTGAGGTGTGGCACTGAGCTCTCCCACATGCTGGAGGTCACCTCCATGCCCAAGGCTCTTCTGCCCAGCCCAGTGTCACCCAGATGTTATAGTGGCACACCATGGTGGCCATGAGTGGTGACAAGCTGTGCCACAAAGCCCACAGGTGTCAGAGAGAGCCTGGCAGGCAGTGCTCAGCAGTGACAGAAGCAACTTCTCCTGGTATCCCAAGATGTGGCAGACAAGGAAGGATTAGTCCCTGTGCATTCCTGTGGCATTCAGCAAGCACAAAAAGACTCCTGGGCTGGGGTGAGAAACAGGGTAAGAACACAGAAAGAAGAGTGAAAATGGCAGCCCCCACTTCCTGCACCCAGTCTTGGGGTCACACAGGTCATCAGAGTTTTGTCCATCCCCAGGTGACCAGCACAGTCCAGAGCATTCCCTGGAGGAGAGGCCAGCCCAGTGCCTCCAGTGCCAGCTCCTCCAGCCTTGACAGGTAACACATCCCACCATCCAACCCAAACTGCACTCAGCTGTGAGTCCCTGGGCATGGACAACCAGGGTGGAGGAGAGCAGAGGTGGTTCCTGCTCATCCTCAAAGCTGCTGGGGGAGCAGAGGGAACCAATCCTCTTGGCTTACAAAGACACCCAGAGAGGCTGGGACTTGTCCATCAACACCTGGAAGGCCAGTCCCTCCCCAGCCACACAGCCCAGTGATTCAGACACTGCATCCCAAACCCCAGGGAGCTCAGCAGCAAAGAGCCACATCCCAAAGTTTGGGACACGGCCCCATCACCGGGAACACACAGATCTTGTGGTGTCCTTCAGCTGGGAGCTGTATTTTTGGCATTCCTTGGCAGAGGGATTCCATCTGCTTTGCCTGTGCCCTGGGGTTGCCAGACTGTCACTGGCTGCTTATCCTGGCTTTCCATGTGCGGGTACATGTTGGTAATGTGTCAGCTCTGCATGTCAGCATCAGGCACAAGGACAGGGCTCAGGGACCATGCCTGAGTTGAAAGAAAGGGAAAAATCTCACCCAGGAAAGGAGGAAGACACCACTTGCATGTGACACTGACTGAATTTTGTCAGGGTGTACTTGCTGGAAGTGGAAATCCAAAGAGTGCAAAGCAAATCTCCCATGGGCAGGGGTGACAGTCAGCCCTCCACCATGGCTCTGAGTCCATGGGTCCCTTTAACCACATTTTCCAGCCCCATCACCTCTCCTCCTGCCAGGAGAGCAGTGGTCATGGGAAGGGGCTTTTGGTGTCTCCATCTCCATCCCAGCTTCCTGCTCACCCTGATTTGGGTTGGTATCGCTGCTGAGTAAAGTATTTCCTCTGTAAAATACCTCTGGCTCGGATAGACACACATTTATTGTGGTTTTCACCAGCAGAATTATTGCTTGGGTTTTTTCCTGGATTTAAATGCTGGCATGAAAGAGCAGAATGAGGCACTTTGCAAGTGCTCTATTTAATTATGAGGCCTTCGGGTGCTGTTCCACACACCAGCCAAGTCCTGGAGGAAGGAGGCTGGTCTGGTAAGAGCTACAGAGAGGTGACAAAATTCTGGGTTAAGAGTTCCCTGCCCTGACTGACCCTTCAGGCAGCACCAGACACAGACCTGACAAGGCAAAGTTGGGCATTCCTTCCAGAAAAGAGAGCAAAAACGATGCTGAGAAGTGCCAGAGAACAAAGCAGGCTCAATCTTCAAGCTGACCTAGGGACAGCTTCCACCAGCAGAAACTGTGAGAGTCTTCTCCCTCAGCTACCCTACTACTACAGCTTGGGAATTTAACATTACCCCAGTGACCCCCCAAGGTCACCTGCTCCTTCCCATCACCCTGGAGCCCAGTGGCTGGGGGGATGCTCCCCAAAACCTGCCTCTCGCTAGCCCAGCTCACAACCTTCAGGCTGTGGTTCCCTGCAGTGCTCACACTGTCCCCACTGTTCCCTGCTGCCACCAGAGCAGGGACAGGCACTGCTGAGATACACAGAGCTCTGCAGACAGAGCTGCACAGACCTTCTCCTTCTCCCTAGAATGCCCCAGGGGCATCAAAGCCAGATCCCACCAGGATGTGGGCAGGGATGTTCCCCACATGGGGCTGCAGGGGTTAGGCCAGGTCTGCCTTTGGTCCCTGTGTCCTCACCAGCAGATTCTGGCCTCCAGGCTCACCTTCATCTCCCTCAGTGGCTTGCAGAAAGCCTGACGAGCCTTTCTTGGTCCTTCAGAGGTCCTTCTCTCCCAAAATTCCTGTTTCCCTCTGTGCCTCTGGACAAGCCAAGAGCCCACAGCTCTCCCTTAGGCCTTCCCCTCTTATTTCTTCAGCCCCTGCCCCACCTCCTTATCCTCTCCTCCTGGACAGGCTTGGCCACTTTTGGGAAGGATGACTCCATACCTGGCCCTCTAGCTCCACTCAAGACATGTTGCACATGCAATCCCTGAGAGGGGATTATCCCCTCTTCTTGCCACTGGGTATCTCAATGCAGAATCCAGATTTGGGTTCTCAGGGACTATTGGGACACCCCCACATTGGAGTGAACCCACAGATGGTGGGTGGAGGCCAAGGTCAAGATGAAAGGAGAGGCTGGGCAAAATATCTCCAGAGGGAAGGTGGGAAGGGGTTTAGTTATGATAGCAGTAAAATGATCAGGTAGCCAGGGAGCTCAGCACAGAGCCTTGCTTGGCACCCAGGTGATAAAGGAGAAAAGCAAACCAGAGACAGGGGTGGCCTGGGGTTCTGGAGCTGGGTGGGATTTTTTCACTAGCAGACTTTACATTCCGTTGCTGACAAAGAAGAAAAACCTGAGCCAAAGTTTCTCACTAAATTAAACTCAACAGCACTGAATGCACACACAGAAAGGAACATCCCACCCACTCTGCAACAGAAGGAATGCCAAAAACCTTTATAATCAGCTGAAAAGTAGAGGATTCATGGAGGGGCTTATTCTCCCCCTCCTGCTCCTCCACAGCTGCAGGAAGATGAAAAGTAAAGCCAGCCATGGCATTGTGGTGATGCTGGCTGGCAGCAGCCTCTGGGCATCTGTGGTCTGACCTTGGCCCCCATCAGGGACAACATCAGAGCTGCAGAGGGTTGTTGAGGGCCTGAGATAACAGCATGGCTTATCAAGGCAACAGAACCGCCCCTCTGAGCCTGACAAAGCAGCACAAACACAAATGTTGGTGTTGCTGTCTGTAACCCAGCCCTTTCCCATCCTCTCCCAGGAGAGAGCTCCATCCCCACAGAGCTCCTGCCCTGGGTGGCCACAGCCAGGCCACACAGCCACCCCACACTCAAGGAGACGTGGACAACCATGGTTTGTTGGGTTTGGGGTTTCTCAATGTCCCAATGTCCCGATGTTTCCTTCACCAGCACTTTCACAGCACCCTCTGCTGCCCAGGCTTTCCTGGTCCCTTTGGAGAGCACCATCCCATGGACAAGGACTACTCCAGGACCTCAGTGCCCACATGGCCAGCCAGCTGAAATGCAAGGAAATTTAGGAAAAACCCCTGAGATGAAAGCAGCGTGGGGCAGGGGGTCTCAGGTCCCTCTCTGCCCATGTGTGGGGATGTTCCCTCCAAGGGGACATCATGGTCACACCAGTCCTGTCCTAGCAGCAGCACTGGTAGGAAAGCAGCCCAGTGCTGTTTTCCAGTAATCCTCTCCTCTACCCTTGCCTTTCAGCGGATGCATGTTGGAAGAAAATAAAATAACTGTTAATAACTGGAATTAGCTTGGCTCCAAATTCTTAATTTTTATCCCTTTTTTTTTTTTTTTTTTTTTTTTTTTCTGATTTGCTCATGCCTTAACATGCTGTGCACTGATTCATCCTGGGGGGCTCCCCACTGATGCCAGGGCCAGTGTCACAGCACAGCTGGTCTGTAGCTGCACAGATAAATCTGGCCATAGCAGAAAACCCAATTCAGGTGTGGAGACCCCGACCAACGAGATGTGTAAGGGCAGAAGTTTTGAACCCCTCTAAAAGGGGGTGCTGAACAATAAACTGGGCTGTTTGTGGCATGATCCTTCAGTGTGACCTGTTGTGTGTCTGTCTTCAACTTACAATCCTCATGTAACAAGTGGTGAAACCCGACATGATCAACAAACCTGAACAGTGGGGGAGACATAATAGCTGCCAGCAGCGAAAGAACTGCAAAAACAGGCAAGGAGAGCCTAACAAAAATGGTAAGAAGAGCCAAAGAAGTGTGGAGAGCTGCAAAAGTCCAGACCCCTTTTGTATATATCTCTGTATGTAGAAGAAAAAAAGCCGCTGAAGGACACGGATGGATCTCAGTGGAACACCCAGTTATGAAGGTATGGATCCTCCTTTTACCTGAACGGGGTGGTTAAATACATGCAGCATGGCACGGTCTGGGATCTACAGACTGAATGTTTTGAAGCCCTGGACTCTCTGGAAGCTACTATGGATGTTCTAAAGCCTTGTAGGTTTGTTTTGGACTTTGGACGGGCAGGAGGCCGAGGGGGCAGCAGCCAGAGTGGCACTCAGGGCTCTCTGCGGTGTGCCCACCAGGGCCAGAATTGCACCAAAACTCAGAAGCATCGTGGCACCACAAGCATCGTGGGCAGAGAAGCCAGCGGTGACTGAGTCCTGGAGCCTGCACAGCCAGGACATGAAGGGCTGGGGAGACACCATGGCGGGCAGCACCCGGGAGAGAGGCCGGGATTCCCGGCCGGTGTGAGCGGCGCCCGAGCCTGTGGGACATCACACCACGGCAGCAAAGCAGAGCAGGGCCACCCACCACCACCCACAAACCACATCACCTGGCAACAACCGCGGCAACCACGCTGACCCCTGCGCCGCCAGCAAAGGCCTGTAAGTCTGACAGGGCTGGGGGACGAGCACTAGATGATGGCCCCTTGTCCCCTGATCCGTCTGATCCTAGAGGGGACTCTGTATCACAAAAGAGCTCCCACAAAGCAGCATCAGCTAGAGCTGAGTCGTAGAGAGTGGAAAGAGCCTGGGGGGCCCTTTGCAGCCCCACCCAGCCCGCAGAGGCGGCAGGAGGGGCAGCTGTGAGCACTGAGAACATGGTGGGGGCCGCAGGCACGTGGCACAGACACAATACAGTGGCAGGTCCAGTGGGACACCCACGGCTGTCTGGGTGTGGGCAGCAGGAAGGTGACTCCAGGAGTCCAGGGGCGACGGCAGGAGGCAGCTCCATGTCCCTGCTCCCCGTGCACTGTGGGCTTTGCTCCGTGAGGCACGGCCGCCATTTTGTGCAGCGGCCGCCATTTTGTGCACCCCGCAGGCTGCTCCCAGTGCAGGCCAGGCCTTCACTGCAGCCCTCATGAGCTAAAACTGTGCTAGGACAGAGCCCTAACTAAAGGGTAACCCCTGATCTAAAACTGTGCTAGGACAGAGCCCTAACTAAAGGGTAACCCCTGAGCTAAAACTGTGCTAGGACAGAGCCCTAACTAATGGGTAACCCCTTCCTCAGGGCCGCTACAGCATTTGCACCACCTTGTGCAAGAACAAGTGCAGGCTAAACAGGTCATTTCTGCATCTAGGCCGTGCACGATTTAAGGAGTCATTAGTGTCAGGAAAATTGATCCACAAATGGCAGAGGTTTATGTCCAAAAAGGAGACAGAGAAGTCCTTTTGCTTTATTTGAATAAAGGGAGAGGCCTTGGGGCATTCTCCTGGGATGTCTCAAAGTTTTGGAGAATGCAGCCTCCTTTTATCCCAATTTCCCAGTTACATTTCCCTCTCTCTTTCCCCATTGGCTGAGGTACTTGAGAGGTACAGATTTCCTGGGACACCTGACACCTGAGATTCCCCTCTAATGTATAACCCTCCATTTTAATTTTTAATTCCTATAGAATTCATTATTTTCCCCATTGCTTCATTCATCTTTCAATATCCAATTTCATTTATCAGCAAACCTACAGTTTGTTTATAAAGACAAATATCTTTTCCATTCATCAATCAGTGGAATCCTTCCAACTGTTTCTTTTATCTCTCACTGCTAGTCTTGTCTATCAGCAGACCCACAGCTTGTTTGTAAAGACAAATCTGTAATTTCTCTCATTAGTGTTGTTCTGCCTGTGTTACCACTACCCCAAACCCTCTTACCATACCACTTTGTGACTCCCTGCATTGCTTTGATTACTTTTTTTTTGTGAATAGATGCTCCTGGAATATTTTTGAATTGTAAGATATCCTTTCAAGCGGGAACTAACACATTTTTTCAAGTTACCCTTTTCTGGAAGAACAGCTTCCACTTTGCTACTTCCTTGATGTGGAAGAGGTTACCTCTAGCATAGAAAACCTAACCCTCACATCCTAAAGCAAAGTACTGAAAATGGATGAACGCTGTCCTTAAAATATGTACTACATTTAATAACCCAAAAGTTTCTGTGAACTCCACAGTGTGAAAAAAAATGTTCACAATTTAGAATTCTACAAGTTTAATAAGGGATAAAACCAGGGACAAACATACCCAGTGTTGGGATATTTTTGGCAATTGTCTATATACTTTATATGTTACATTGCGGGGAGTACATGTATATTCATGAGTTTATTCAAACATTCTTTTGAGTTTTTGATGTTCCAGGAACTCTCTTGTTTGGTTTTAACCTCTGACTTGTCTGCAGGACATTCTGTAAATTAGGTCAATCTATTTTATTTTTTCCTGGATTTCCATCCTGTTGTTTCATACTTCCTGACAGTGAGGAGTCAATAAATCCTCCCCAGATGTTTATGCTCTGGTTTGTCATTATTATCATTTGGAGAGGCCAGTCTGCAGATGTAAGAAAAATAATTGCCTTACATCATTCTCTAAGTTGGTTACATAGAAGTATTTTAGTCTCTATTTTAACATTTTGCTAAAGCCTAGACATAATATATTTAACACACTACTATTATTACTATATTACTATTTTTACTATATTATATATATATTTACTACTATATTACTATTATTACTATAACTGTAATATATAAATATATATAAACTATACAGTGCATACACAAACTGACAGATTATACTATACAAAAGCAATTAAAAGTAAGTACAAATTGTACCATATCAAAATACTTGTGATGCAAAAAGCTAATCTATGAATGTGAAAGCAAATATTATATTGTCATCTACAACAATAGATCTTAAAGAGGTGCCTGAAGGCTAAGAACAGTTTCATTAGCAAATTTCAATTGCAAAGTTCTCTAGCTAGGTATTTTCCACCTGTCACTTCTGTTTACAATATCTGCAAAACCATTTTCATGCTGAAAATCAATTAACAACTACAACTAATATTTATTCATGACAAAACACTCATCAACTCCTGTCCATAGCAAGTTTCTAGATGTAGCAGATCTGTCGCTGCTATCACTAAGATACTAATTTGTATGTTTTCTTATTTTTGAACCAAAATATGATTGTGGCTTTTAATGTTAGGTTTTTACAGCTAAGCATGCAGATGCAATAATCACAGAACTGAAATAATTTGAGATTACAGAGGCTAAAAACTAAATGTGAGAAGGTATTAACAGGAACTTTGAATTAATAAAAATTTTACTCATAAAGTTGCAGCCTTATGCCTTTCCTGAAGAAAACATATTAATTGAAGATGCATGATTATCAAAAAAAAAACCCCATGTTTAAATTGATTAAAATTGTTGATTAGCCCATGTATACTGTGAAATAACACCTTCTTTTTTTATTTTTACTAACTCTGACTCAATTTCAAAATTCTTAACAAAATAAAAGGGTTTGTTGTTTGCACTGCTGCCATTAAGCAATGATGTTAAGTATACTGATTATGCATTTTAGTACAATTGACAAAATTGAAATGCCTGATACATGCAGGCATGCAGCCATAAGATATTATTTGATGATTACTTATGTATATTTCTTTGTTTATTTGTAAGTTGTTTATACTGGAGAACTTTTTCAGTGAATATTAATAAAGGTTTGTTTTTAAAATACGTTAAGGAAAACCTTCCCAATCAAGTTCCTCTCCCTGATCAAGCCCTGAACCTGGCTGGTAAGGAAAGTAAGCCATAAATCCCAGGTGTTTTAATCTTTAAAAACTGAAGTCACTTGACTTGTAAATTTAGCTTTATAAAAATTGAACCCTCTTTTCGAGGTAAGCTTGGAAGCCTTGTTCCAGAAAAGGGTATCCAAGTCCAGCTATTACAGACCCTGGGTAAAGGTAAAGCATTGAAACAGTTGCAAGTAATTTTGTTTAGTAATGCTTATTGTTCTATTAGATGTATCATCTTACTGTTCATAATAAGTGTATGTAATCTGAATTTAATAGGTTAAACTATGTTCATGTTTGGAGTTGTTAAGGCTAAAAATAGAGGTGGGTTCTCATCACCTGTTCAGCTACCACAGCAAACAGAACTTACTTGCCTTGATATAAACACATCCAAGTGGTAAATACAGTGGATTCAGAATAAAAGACTGAGAAAATTATTGGCCAGGTTGCTCAGTGCTGTGCTCTTTCTGCATTTTCTGTTTCAGTATTTAAAAGCAGAGATGCAAACGTAAAAAAACCAAATTCAAAGCACCTACAATATGCATTTTTGATTGACTAATGCTCACCAGGTCAATGAACAGTGAAACCCATTAAATAATTCTCTCTGACCCATCATTCACTAATATTTATAATAATTTGCTCATATTCACAGGAATTTTTTAAAAGGAGGAAAGAGTCGGGATACCATTGTACATTGGCATTCAGCCTTTGCTGCTTTAGGTATCAAAACAGACAATGGCCCTGCATACATTTCACAGAAAACAAGACATTTCCCACAGGTCTTGGGGGTGTTACACCACACTGGTATTCCTCACTCAGCAGCAGGACAAGCCATCGTGGAAAGTGCCCATGGCACTTTAAAATTTATTCTTAAAAACAGAGAGGGCTAAAGCTATCTGTACTCTAAACCATTAGGAAAACTCCCAGAATCCAGTAATTTTAAATCACTTGTTATCACTGCAATCACCCAGTGATGCTCAGTTGCCCAAACCCAAGGTAATGGTGCAAGACCTTCTTACCAGTATTTGGGAAGGTCTTTGTGATCTCAGTATCTGGGGATGAAGGTATGCTTGTGTTTCCACAGACCTGGTACCTGCCAGGTGTGTGTGCCCTGCTCTACATCCTGCCAGGACCACAAAAAACACCCTCCTGTTGGCCCCTCAGCAGACATAGAGCCGTGTGTGGAGCAGTGACTGAAACAACCTGTGCACCTGCTGCATGGAAATCTGGGATTTTATTGGTTTACAAATTGTTTCTTCTGATAGTTGGTGTTCTGAGGGTTCCAAAGGTTGAATGGTTTCTTGTTTGTAGTGTTAAGTTGAAACTTGTACATTCTAAGCAGTTAACCTGTGGCCATAGTCTTCCTGTTGTCCTGTCCCCAAAAGGAAGGCAAATTCTTCCTGGGGGCTGGGAGGAAAGGGGATCTTGTTTTTCCACCTTTCCTCCTCTTCCTGTAGAAGAAAAATTAGATTCTTCTCTGAGCCACTGCTCGTTTGAGGGTGAGCCAGCTGGGAGGGCTTCTGGCACTGCCTCTAGCTAGTCCTGGTAAAGACCAGTCATTACAGATCCACATAGAGGTGGAGCTATGTAGGCTTTCCAAAGCACGTCTGCATTTGAGCAAGCGTGGCTGGACCACGCCTGGCAGGTGCTGACTGCAGGAGGGATGCAGGATCCCACGGGATGCAGTCAGCCCTACATCGTGGGCACCTGGGCGAGGAGTGGAGAGGTGGCCACGAAGGCAGAGGTGCCAAAAATGACACCCACAGCTCGTGTGAGCCATCACCATCCCTTGCAGGGACCTGCTCAGGCACCAGGCAGCTCCTGGCCAAAGGCATCCCCAGCTGAAGGTCTGGCAAGATGTGAAGTCTCCATCCACAGCTTCTTCCCTCCCTGGGGATGGATTTATTTTTCCTCTTTTTTTTTTTTTTTTTTTTTTTTTTTCAATAGAGCACCCCCTGAAGTTACTATTGGGACTGGGAGGTTTTGCATTTTCAGGCTCATTCCATGTCAGAAGGCATCAGGAAGAACCAAAAGGAGCTTGGATGGTTTTCCCACTAGAGTTTGTTGGGATGAGCTAGGCTGTCCCACTCACCCCTCAGCACCCAGGGCACCAGCACAAAACCCAGTCCCAGTGCAGGTGGAGAGCCCAGGGGCTGCCCATCCCCGGGTTCACAGAGGGCATGGCCCATGCCAAATGACTCCATCAGGTGGAAACATCCGATTTGTTACGGATCCCAGCTCCTGTGCAGCGCCACGAAAACATTCCCAAGGCAGCCCAGGCAGGGAGGGTGTCTCCTGCCGGAGCAGACTCCAGCCCTCAGGTAAATTACACATTCATAGGAGGAGGGATCAGAGGGAGTGGCGCTCCTGACGCTCCCCAACCTGGGAAGCAAAGGGAATAACAGCCCGATGAGAGCAGTGTGTGCAGGCAGCAGCGACCTTCTGCTCGGGGGACATCGGGGACAAAGCCTCCCACTCCTCTTCTGGGACCTCGACGGGTAATCCCTCTTCCTTGGGTGCCTGAGACAGCAAAACAGAGCTGCAGGTACTTGGAGAGCCCCAAGTGGGACAGCAGGGCTTCCCGGGTATCCTGCCTCCAAAGGAATGTCTCTGCTCAGGGAGGGGAGGGCGGTGTTTGGAGAGGGTCAGGTGGAAAAGCTGTCACCCTGCTGCACCTCTCGGAGGTCACCGAGGGTTCTCCAGATCTGCTGAGATGAGGGACATTTCACAGAGGGAGTATTTTTCCAAGCTGACTGTCGAGAGAAAAGGGCCATCCCAGGCAAGGCTCTTCCCTGGAATTTGCATGCCCTTCTCCTGACGCTACGCCACAAAAATGCGTTCAGTCTCTCCTTGTCTTTTCTAAAGGCTCGACCTTAAAATAAGGAGTCCAACCCTCTTGGAGGGGTCTTGTCCCCATATCGCACCCCAGGGAGCTCAGGGTGATGATGGTGGGGAGCCCTTGGTGGCCCGGCTGGGAGATGGGACCGGGTGGGATCCCTGGGTCCGGCACAGCCGGTGCTGTGAGCGGGAGGGTGCCCAAGGGATGTGCTCGAGGGATGGATGTGCCCGAGGGATGTGCCCAAGGGATGTGCCCGAGGGATGTGCCCAAGGGATGTGCTCGAGGGATGGATGTGCCCGAGGGATGGATGTGCCCGAGGGATGTGCCCAAGGGATGTGCTCGAGGGATGGATGTGCTCGAGGGATGGATGTATGTACCCGAGGGATGGATGTGCCCGAGGGATGGATGTGCTCGAGGGATGTGCCCAAGGGATGTGCTCGAGGGATGGATGTGCCCGAGGGATGGATGTGCCCGAGGGATGGATGTGCCCGAGGGATATGCCCAAGGGATGTGCTCGAGGGATGGATGTGCTCGAGGGATGGATGTGCCCGAGGGATGGATGTGCCCGAGGGATGGATGTGCCCGAGGGATGTGCCCGAGGGATGGATGTGCCCGAGGGATATGCCCAAGGGATGTGCTCGAGGGATGGATGTGCCCGAGGGATGGATGTGCCCGAGGGCTGCAGCGGTGCAGGCGCTGATCCTCCTCTCTGATCCGCTCCGGGGACACCAGAGGGAGCAGGCGGCTTTTCTTCCCCGCTGCCTTTTCTCCCACCTCCGGAGCCGATTCCCCCCGCAGAACGGCAAGGGGAGGATGAGGGAAGTGACAGAAACCTGCTCCCAATCGCCTCTATTTCACCAGGGAAGCAATGATGCGTGCAAGATACCTGGCGCTGGCATTTAGCAGGTCTCTGCTAAATTGCTCCACACAATAGAGGAGCTACTTATCTCCTCTGAGTAGCTGAGACAGTATTTCTGCTGCGAATTTGTTGCCTCCAACAAATTTACCCCTTCCTGTATGGCTGGGGTCTGCCCATGGCAGAGGGGTTGGAACTTTGAAGTCCCTTTCCATCCAAAGCATTCTGTGATTCTGTTTCGGTGAAATAAAAGAGCAGTCAGATGTTTTGTGGTAAGAACAAGCTGAAGCAGACACCAAAATCTTTCCCAGGAAAAGCAGGGATGTCCTGAGATGGTATTTCTCTCAGGTCTGCAAAAACAAGCCAGGAGCATCCTAGGGTCTCTCTCAGTTGTAAGGAAAACCCACACAAACCACATTATTTGATTTCTTGTCAAGAACACGGCCCTGCAACTTAAAATTGGGTGGTTTACTCCTCATTAGTTCAGCTATCAGCGGAACAAAAATGACCTATTCTTCCAGCTATCCAAGACATTATTTAAAATGAATTATCTATAATCACCCCCTCAAAAACCAGGTTTGCCTGGGCACATACATATGTACCTGTGCATGATTCTGAGTATGAGGGCCTGATGGAGGATGTGGGATTAAAATGGGATGGAATTTGAATTCCAGCTTTGTTGAAGATGAGCAAAATGAGCCATTTTCAGGACCCATTAGAGGACTTCAGTTTTAAAATCATTTCACCTGCTGAGGGGTCAGGTGGATACCCTGATGGAAGAGCAGTGCACATCAAGAGAACTCCCCCCAGCTTCTGTGCCAGTGCCAGCAAAGTCTCTCACCCTCCTCACCACAATGTTTTGCAGATCACCATGATGTGGCTGTTCCTCACCATTTCTTGTTTAATGTTCATCGATGCAAAGCCAGCAGAAAACCCCGAGGTGTCCATGGGTGTTGTAAGTCCCTTCTTTTCCTTCTTGGTTGTGCAAGTTCCCTGTGCTGCCATGGTCTGTGCAAGACCCACAGGCTCTGTGTGTCTTCACCGAGGATTTACACCAGGATTTTATTAGATGTTTGTCTCCCTCTTCTTATGCATACAGAGATTTATGGCAGGCATTTATGGTGGGCTTCATTCCAAGTCAGCAGGTTTGGTCAGGACAGCCCTCTCAAGCTCAGAGTTTGGCTGTCTGTGCTGCCCTGCTCTTGATTGCAATACAAAAAGGGACAGCTCTTCATTAGACCTGCCAGAAATTCTGGCTGAAGTCATGACATCGCCACAGCATTGGTGGAAGGGACATTGGGACATCCTGAGTCCACCCTCCCCCCAGAGTCACCAGCAGCACAGATGGCTTTGCCCAGCCAAGCCCTGCCAGCCCTCAGGACAGAGATCCTCTCTCCCTGGGGACTGTCCCATGCTGTCCTTCCCTTCCCACAGGGCGAAATTGTCCGGTACCACGGGTACCCCTACGAGGAGCACGAGGTGGTGACAGACGATGGCTATTACCTCACCCTGCAGAGGATTCCCCATGGCAGAGACAACCTGGAGAGCTTCAGCATCTCCCACAAGGCAGGGGCGCAGGCACCCAACATGTTCTGTCCCCGTAAGTGCCACAGCAAGCTCTGCCTGCTCCAGGCACCCCCAGAGCTTTGCTGGGCTGGAGTAGGACACGCCCAAGGCTGCCTCACCATGGGCTGGGTCCTCCAGGAGGCAGCTTTCCCTGTAGGAAAAATCAGGCAAATAGCCTTGGGAGCAGAAGAAATGCAGGTGCCCACCTTGTTCTGAGAGGATTTGCTCCAAAGAGGAAGGAGAATGAATGGGACAGAGAAATCTTGCCCCAGGTTTTACCTCAGCTCAAAACCAGACAGTGGAGAAGCAAAAAGCCATTAGTCAGGAAAGGAAACCAAACCAGGCAGCCAATCCAATGCCATCTCACTATTTTGCATCCTTCCTGTGTCCAGTTCAATGCCATCTCACCATTTTGGGATCTTCCTGTTCTGCACTGAAACCCCTGTTTCAAAGTAATGGTAATTACTGGGGTAATTGCCAGTTATTGGCAGTGTGTCCCTCCCCTGGGAAGCATGTATGTGCACACATACATACACAGCAAATCAGTGTAAAAAACTCCAGATTTCCAGTCTCTGCCCTGTCCTTCTTCAAAAACACCTCCCCAGAGAGACTGGGGGACAGAGGTGGCCACGTCCCTGCGCTGGTGTCACTTCCCATGGGGATGCTGCCAAAGCAATACCGGGATGTGAATGATCAATTCTGTTAGTGGTTAGAGAAAATGATCCCTCCTCTTCTTCCTCCAGCTCCAAAGGCTGTGGTCCTCCTGCAGCACGGCCTGGTGTTGGAAGGAAGCAACTGGGTCACCAACTTGCCCAACACCAGCCTGGGCTTCATCCTCGCCGACGCTGGCTATGATGTCTGGATCGGGAACAGCCGGGGGAACAGCTGGTCGAGGAAACACAAAGAGTTTGAATTCTACCAGCAGGAATACTCAGCTTACAGGTGTGTTTACTGTGAAACTGGAGGGTGGGCAGGTCCCTGGTACCCTCAGCAGTGTCTGCAGGCTGGAGGAGGGGTGCTCCTGATAGTCACACCTTCTGCCAGCGGGCAGAATCTGGGTTGCCCATTCCTGCCCAAGCTCTTGCCCACACCCAAGTAGCCATGGCAAGGTCAGCAAGAGTGATTTTCTCATGTGCCTGTCTCCCCTGCAGCTTCCATGAGATGGCCATGTATGACCTTCCAGCGACCATCAACTACATCCTGCAGAGAACAGGGCAGGAGCAGTTGTACTACGTGGCTTATTCCCAAGGCACCACCATAGGTACTGAGGAGGAGAGCAGACCTGGCAGAGTCACATCAGCTGTGCACCCCCAGTCTGGGAGTATTCCTAAAACCTTGGTCAGGGAGGGTAATGTCCAGGCATTTCCAAACAACAAAAGGGAAAAGAGCAGGTAATTGCTTTAACAGAAGAGTTTTGAGCACTGGCAGCCCCAAACTGGGTGCATCTCATTGCTGCCAGAGCCCGACCTGCTAGAGCCATGTCTGAGGGGCCTTCTGATGGGCACACACACCTGGAAGTCAACAACTCCCTCAGAAACAACAGGGCAGGGTCTGCTTCCTTCTCCCTCACACAGGTTTCATTGCCTTCTCATCCATCCCCGAGCTGGATCGCAAAATCAAGATGTTTTTCGCCTTGGCGCCGATCACCGTGAACTCACACATGAAGTCCCCCTTGGTGAGGGTGTTTGACCTTCCTGAGGCACTGGTTAAGGTATGTGCTCACCACACGTGAGGTGTGAGGAGGGGAGGGACTGCCAAGGTCACCTGAGACACACAGTGCTTGTGCATCACCTCCGTCTCCCTGCTCTGTGTGTTTGTGAGCCTGTAGGGTGGGTAAATCATCTTCCTGTCACACCTCAATCAGAGAACTATTAATAGGAATTGGGTTTGGGTCCCTTCTCCCAGGAGAAACCTCTCCTAGGAAGGTCAGGGCTCTTCCTGGGCCGTGGCCATTTCTGAAAAGCCAGAATGACAAAGCACAGCAAAGTTGGTGAGCAAAGAGGTGGGGAGCACCTGGAGGCAAAAAAGAACGTGAGCCCCACTGATACACTCCTCTGATTTCCACAGTTCATTTTAGGACACACAGTGGTCTTTGATGAGGATTATATCCTGAAGCAAGTGATTTCCAGAATATGCATCTACCCTGTGCTGAAAACCCTGTGCTCTTTGGTCTTTTACCTGCCTGGTGGGTTTGCCAACAGCTTGAACGTGGTATGTACATTCCAGCTCCCCTCTCAAGAGATCCACTTTCTCACTGTGTGATCCTGAGCTGTCAATCTGCTGCCTCCACATGGCCTTTCACATCTTTGAGTGGTATAAAAATTCAGGCTGGAGGCACCAGGGTGGGGGTTTCTCAAATAATGCATTGATGTAATTCCTTAATATTCCAAGAAGGAAACATATTAGGAACAATACGTAGAGCTATTGCTGTGAGTTGAGCTTTGTCTTTGGAAAAGGATCCTGAGCATGAGACATGGACCCTTACTTTGCCTTGGAAACCTGGCAGACTCCTAACATTGCCCAGCCCTCCATGGGAATTGCTCAGCTTGCTGCAGGGATCTCTAGAGTTCTGTGTGAGTGTGTGAGTGAGGCTCATGTGGCTACTGAGCAGGTTTGGTTTTATTTCTGACATGGATTTTTTTGGGTAAACCTCTCCAATGATTTCTTGCAGAGCCGCATGGATGTCTACCTGGCCCACTACCCTGATTCCACATCTATAAAAAACATGTTGCACTGGCGCCAGGTAACACTTGGTGTCCTCTTCCCTCTGCTCAGGGGCTGGGAATAATCCCCTGCTGCTCCCCCTGCAGAGCTGTCCTGAAACCCTGGTGTAGATGAAGTTATTAATTCCAACAAAGAGGTCCAAGAGTCCTTGGGGCTCGTAGGAGGTGGAGGTGGAACAAAGACTGGAGATAAACCAGGACAAGAGATGCCAGAGTAAAGGCTGAGGGTCAGTAAGACCACTAGTGATACACCTAATTATTAAAAGCATTCTATCACATCCTTCTGCTGATGGTGTTGACCACAACACACAAAAATTCTTGCCCAAAGGCCATGTCTCCTTCGAGGCTCTTGGTTGTACACCAGGCTCTTCCCTGTGGGTTTCTGTGCTGAGGTCTTCTCCCAACACCCAGTTCCAGATGTAAAAATCACTTCCCTGAGCCTTGGTGGGAGGAGAGAGCAGTGCAGTCCCCTGTCACCTCTTTTATCTTTCTTAGAAACCTCTCCAATGTGTGGATAATAAATTTAACTCCCCTTTTCCAGCTCTATCGGACAGGGGAATTCAAGTACTATGATTACGGCAGTGACAACATGCTTCATTACAACCAGGTAAGAGAGAGCCATGCTCAGAGAAAAAATAAATAAATATTGCAATGAAAACACTGCAGTGGTTGGGACTGAGTTTGGAGAATTGAGCATCCTGGGCTAGTGGAAGGTGCCCCTGCACATGGCAGGGGAGCTGGGACAAGATGGTGTTTGGAGGTCCATTCCAACCCAAACCATTCTGTGATTCTATGAATTACATGGTAATTTTGGAATGTCTTTTATATGGGGAAGCAGGTTTGTAACTTTCTAATAAAAAGAGTCACTCAGTGATGACTTCTTGAACCTCTGGTTTCTGTTGAAAAGAACAGGAGCCCCAGGCATAGTGAGGCCCCATGGTGATAGTTTCTCTTCTATCCCTTGGGATAAGGAAGAAATTCCAAGCAGCCATCAGGATACACTTTGAATTTTTGGCTTGCCCTTTACCTCTCTGCTGTCTTCCAGACCACTCCTCCCTTCTATGAGCTGGAGAACATGAAAACCCCACTGGCTGCCTGGTATGGAGGCCAGGACTGGATTTCAGCCCCTGAAGATGCAAACATCACCCTGCCTCGTATCTCCAACGTGGTCTACAAAAAGTACATCCCCGAATTTGTCCACTTTGATTTCCTCTGGGGCAAGCATGTCTACGAGCAGGTGTACAAAGAAATGCTTGACCTGATGGAGAAGGACACCTAGAGCTGGAGCAGAGATAGTAACTGTTGGCTTCTCAATGACTTCTGGGGCTTCTTTCATCTGGGGGAGAAAAAAAAAAAAAAAAAAAAAAAAAAAAAAAAAAAAAAAAAAAAAAAAAGTGGAGAAAAAATGGGGGGGAAAAGCTCAATAAACTGCTACACTTGGTCTGGATTGATATTACTCTGGCCAGTGAGGAAAACCAGCCAATCCAGTGATTGGGAAAGCACTCTGGATTGAGGTTCAATAGGCTGAGGTCCCTGCAGAGGTTGAGCATGGCCCTCACACCCTGAGTCTCCCACAGGTTTCCAGCAACAACCAATTTCAGTGGAATTTGGCTCCTGGTGGCCATTGTGAACTCTGGGCTCATTGAGCTTGGGTTCCCAGCTGCAAACAGCTGGACAGAAACTCCATACCCCTATGGATGCTGGTGCAGGTCTGCTGGGATGAAACAATGTGGTGGATGGATCCTGCTTTATTCACCTTCTGGCAACACTTCCACACCAAGAATCCCAACATCCTGAAACTCACTGCCTTCATTCACAGTTGGAAGGAGCTATAAACTTCCTACCTAGTGACAATGGAGAGTGGCTATAGGTTTTTTTTTTTTTCCATGAGAGCTGCTCATTTTACTAACAAAGGGGACATCTTTGTCAGATTCATGCTGATTTGGATCATCTTACATATACACAAAGGAGCTTCAGTAAGTTCTATCAGAAAACACCATTTTGTACCACTTTAAGCTATTCTGAGGCACAAACCCAGCCACCTTTTGCTGCTTCTCAGGGAATGCTCAGGGAAACAGAAGAGTGTGGTGGAAAGCAGTAACGAGTCTAAATCTGCTCTCAGCTTCTGGATTAAATTGTTAATAATACTTTGATCAGAAGAGGAATTGTGAATTTGCCAGCTTGTGTAACCATTTTCTTAAAATATGCCTGGGAGCAAGCAGGGCAAAGGATAAGGTTCTCTTTCCACAAATATGTAATAATAATAATAATAATAATAATAATAATAATAATAATAATAATAATAATAATAATAATAAATTGGATAGGGTCTACTGGGCTCTGTGTGGTTGTGCTGTAAACTAGAGATTAAAACTCTGGAGAAATTGTCCCCTGTGAGGATGGGCAGGCCCTGGCACAGGGTGCCCAGAGGAGCTGTGGCTGCCCCTGGATCTCTGGAAATGCCCACGGCCAGGTTGGACAGGGCTTGGAGCAGCCTGGGATAGTGGAAGGAGTGGAATGAGACAGGCTTTGAGGTCCCTTCCAACCCAAACCATTCCAGGATTCTGTGAGTGTGGGTTTTCAGCACAAACATCTCACCATGGGCAGGTGAGGGAGAGCTGCTTGCCCAATGCTCCTCCTGCTCAGGGATCATTTCCAGTGGCTGGAATGATGCCCACAGTGCCACCAGCACCTCCCTGCAGGGAAGATGTGGGTGGTGAGCAGGGTATGGAGCCCAGCACAGCTACTCTCCAGAGCCAAACTGGGGGGTTTTAGCAGCAGGGTTTCACCCAGGTGTCTGGAGATGGTGGCACAGGGCTGCTGCTGCCTCGTGGGACCATCTGTAAAGCGTTTCACTTTCTGCCCTCACAGCTGGAACTGACCACAGAAGAAAACAGGACAGGGTGAGGTGATCCCAGGGAGCAGGAATGAGGTTATAGGTTAGATAGGATCTGCCTGGACTGCCAGTGATTAGCTGCCTCACTTAGGATATTTGTAATGACATCTTTTTCTGTGTGATCACCTCTTCATGGCAGGGCTGTGCCCTGGAGCAGCATCTTACAGGACTGCACTGTGCTCATGCCATGGATATCAATGCAAATGCAGGATGACTTCTCCACCTTGGCAAATAAACACACAAAGGTGATTGCAAGGTGTTCCCCCTTCAAACTTCTGAGAAGCTGGCAGGAAACCAGAATCACAGAATCCTCAAGAGACCCCTAAGATCATCAAATCCAGCCATGCTCACCACTAAACCACGGCCCCATGCCCTTAATTCAAGTTTAGTTTAAAAGCACTAACTTTTAACTTCTGAAAACTCATTAAAAAGTGCAGGGTTTAGTCTCTTTCTGCCACAGGTTATAAAGTTTCTGCCACTTCTGCAATTATCTGGTTCAGTATTTACAATGCATTTTCTTCATTCTACCATGACAGAACTTTGGTGAAGTTCTGGCTTGATCAGGTTCTGGTACTTGCTCCCCCTTTGTTGTTAAAGGATCAACAATGGATGAAGAGGTGTGTTTTGGAAGCAGATTGATTTATGCTTGCAGAATAAATATTGTGAAATTCCATCTCCTGGAATCTCATCTCATCCCAACCCCTGCCATGGGCAGGGACACCTCCCACTGTCCCAGGCTGCTCCAAGCCCCATCCAGCCTGGCCTTGGGCACTGCCAGGGATCCAGGGGCAGCCACAGCTGCTCTGGGCACCCTGTGCCAGGGCCTGCCCACCCTCCCAGGGAACAATTCCTTCCCAATATCCCATCTATTCCTGCCCTCTGGCATTCCCTGTGCCCTGGCACTCTATCCCTTTTTCAAAACCTCTCTCCATGTGTCTTGTAGCTCCTGGAAGGCCACAGTTTGGTCCCCCCAGAGCTTCTCCTCTCCAGGCTGAACAATCCCAGGTCATCCAGCCTTTCCTCCCAGCAGAGCTGCTCCATCCCTCTGACCATCCTGGAGCCTCCTCTGGACCTGCTCCAACAGATCAATGTCCCACATATCTCAGTCCATGGTGATCAATTCAATCTCTTACCCTCAGAGGTACAGCAATGCAGCACAAAGCCTTCACCACCCTTCTTCTCCTCCCTGTGTGGGCAAACCAGCCTCAGTCACACGTGGGGAGGATGTTGGTCACTCAGCCTCTTATTCAATTTTCTTCCAGATGTGCTCATGCAGAGTGTGTCACATGGGGCCCTGAGGGCTAAAAGCTGTGTCACATCCCGCTCAGGGCACAGCAGTGCTGGCTGATCCATCATTTCCTACCATCACACAGCCAATGCAAAGGACAGCAGGAGTCATGGAGTGGGGACAGGGCCAGCTCCAGGCTGTGCCCACACTGGAGAGGTGCTGAACACCCCTCCACAGCCTCCTTCAGGCACAGGCTGGAAGAGAAGTGGTGCTGTTGCAAATAATCCAAAGATTGCTCTGGTGTCTGCTTTAAGCAATGTGCTGCCCTGTGGGGTTATTTAGAAACTGATTTGTTCCAGAGTTAATCTAGGACAAGGTTTCTTTGAGTTATGACAGATGGTGTGCTGCCTTTTCACATCTTTTTGATCCTTAACAGCTTGACAACAATTTCCAGAGGCATTACTGAGTAAATTCAGGCTTTCATTTGGTTGAAAACGCTTTGCTTTCTTATTTCAGGAGCTCACAGCAATTTCTGTGTTATTTCCAATGTAATTTCCTAATTTTTGGGGGGTTTGTTAGATGAACCTCTGAAAGAGAGACCCTGGTCCTTGAGACTTGCATTTTCATGTGATGGGACTTCAAGAGATGGGAATGGTATAAGGCCATGGAAAGTTACAGTCAGCTGGAATCAAGATCAGATGCAATTTTCTTCAAAACTTCACAAGCCAGTGTTGATCATGATGATTCTTCTCCCAGGCAACCAATGACAGAACAAGAGGACACAGCCTCAAGCTGCACCAGGGGAAGTTTAGCTAGACATCAGGAGAAAATTCTTCTCTGAAAGAGTGACTGGGCACTGCAATGGTCTGCCCAGGGAGGTGGTGGAGTCACCACCCCTGGACATGTTTAAAAGAAGACTGGATGTGGCACTCAGTGCCATGGGTTAGTTCATGAGGAGGTGTTAGGCCATAGCTTGGACTTGATCTCCTAAGGTCTTTTCCAACCTAGTTCATTCTATGATCATCCCTGCCCCTGGACTATGTCCTGTGGGACAGGTTCCTGCTCCCTAAACATCTCTGACAGCCCTGATCAGGGCAAAGCTGAGCCAGATCAGCTTTTCTCCAGCATGCTGGAAAATAAATATCTCAAGAGCACTGCAGCACCAAATTTAAAACCTGTAGGTATTTCTTTATTGAGAAATTTTGCTCACATTGTCCCAGATCTGTTCACTCACAAACCAAACTTTTTTAGCTGTAAAATACACTTTAAAGCCAATTGTACAATGAAGAGAGATCAGGGAAGAAGTACAAGAAGTTCATGGTTATTCTGGGGTCTTCTAAACACAGAGAAGGAATTAGCAGAGAAAAAGCACCAGTGATCACATCTCCATTATTTCCCAACCCACACTCAGGAAGGTTTATGCTTCTGTTTATTCCATTTCATTATAGTGAACAGATTGATTGCATGAACAACTTTAACGAGGTGTTGTGAAAAGATCAGCTGTTTCCTCAAGCTCCACAAGCAACTCTAGCATGGGACAAACCCCTGCTAAATGTGTAAACCAGAGATATCTCAGCCTAGCTGGAGAGACTTTAAACTAGGAGAGGTACAAGCAGATAAGGACTGCTTCCCTCATCAGGTTCTTTAACTTGAACCATGTTCTCCAAGGTTACTGCAAGAGGGTTGTGCTTACCTGGCAGGAATTGCACAAGAGCTGACACTCTCCTATTGCCAAAATCAGGGTGATACTCCCTCTCCCAGCTCAGGATGCCAGGAGCAGATGCCTTGTGACTGGTTTACCCTTGTTCATGGCAAGAGGCACCATCCAGCACCCTGGGCACACAGTCTGGTGGCTGGAACATGTGGGGAAGCAGCAGGAGCAAGAGCAGGGCAGGAGCTGGAGGAAAGGTGTGTGGATAGCCCAGGACAGGATTAACCCCAGTCCCAGAGCTGAGGAATGTGCTGCTTGCACCACAGTGTGCCTCAGAGGAGGTGACTCAGCAGCAGCAGACCTGCACTGTGGGACAGCAGTGGGGACACAGCTGATTCCAGGGGCTGTTTCTCATCCTGTTGTGCCAGCAGCAGGTGGGGTTGCAGTCCTGTGATGCCTCAAATGAGAACATGAAGGCATCCAGCAGCAGTGCTAATATTTATGAAGGGTGAAGCTAACACACCACAAGAGGAGATGTAACTTTTGGTGCTTAAAGGGCCTCAGAGGCCAAGAAAAGTACAGTGTTTGGGCCTCAGGCAGAGCCAGGAAGAACATGGATGACCTGTTGGCTGGAAACCTTTGCCTTCCATGTCACACCTTGGCCAGCACACCTTGACACCCCTCTGAGAATTGTGGAATCCTAGAGGGTTTGGGTTGGAAGGGACCTTAGAGATCCCCTTATTCCACCCTCTGCCAGGACAGGGACACCTTCCACCATCCCAGGCTGCTCCAAGTCCCATCCAATCTGCATTTAGACACTGCCAGGGATCCAGGGGCAGCCACAGCTGCTCTGGGCACCCTGTGCCAGGGCCTGCCCACCCTCCCAGGGAACAATTCCTTCCTAATATCCCATCTAACCCAACCTCCTTCAAGTCCTCAAATTTCTTAATTCCTCCCTTTGACTAAGCTACACAAGAGTACCTCAGTAAAAATCCAGCTGCTTTTTTTGACACCTTCTCTCCTTCCACCACAGGTAGAGTAACTCCAGGTGCTGAATCACACACCTCAGCACTGACACACTGCTCCAATGGCCTCATTCCACAGCCTAGGATGTCAGGGAAGTCTCTGCTGCCTTTCCAACCTCTACTACTACCATTTTATTACTGCTGTTACTACTATTTAGTACCTCCACTGGAGAAGGAGTAGTGGAGTTAGAGGGCAGCAGCGTGGGCAGCAGGGGAGGGGGGATTCTGCCCCTCTGCCCCACTCAGGTGAGACCCCACCTGTGCACAGTTCTGGTGCACCCAACACGAGGAGGGCATGGAACTGTTGGAACAGGTCCAGAGGAGGCCATGGAGTTGCTGAGGGGACTCTGGAGCAGCTTCCCTCTGGAGCCAGGCTGGGAGAGCTGGGGCTGCTCAGCCTGCAGAAGGGAAGGTTGTGTGGGGACACCACAGCTCCTTCCAGGGTCTGAAAGGATGCAAGAAGCTGGAGAAGGACCCTGCATCAGGAACTGGAGTGCCAGGACACAGGGAATGGGTTCAAACTGCCAAAGGACAGGGTTAGAGATGGGATATTGGGAGGGAATTGTTACTGGGAGGGTGGGCAGGCCCTGGCACAGTGCTAACACGACACTTTTGGACTTCACTGTCACTTTGCACAAGGGGTGGAATGACCAAGTGTCGCCCACCCAGGCAGGCAATGAAGCCTGACCTGTCCTTGGGGTGTCCCTGGGGTGTCCTTGGGGTGTCCCTGGGGAGCTCAGCGTCCTGCTGAGGCTTTGTAAAGATGGTAGAGCCCAAGCTTTTTTGTTGCACCAGGAACTCTTCTAAATGACCCTGGCAGATAGGATGTTACCCTGGGAATTAGGAAATGACTCCTCACAAAGAAAAGCTATTGGTTTGTTGCTTGGGTGTTTTTTGGTTTTTTTTTTAACGTAGTTATCATGAGCTTAAGGTGCAACTCCATAGCTGGAATTCCTCAGCACACCAATCTGGAAATGCAATCCTCAGCCAACACGAAAGTCACAGCCACATGGAGGGAGGTGCCACAGGAGTGATCAGCACACATCTGTTAATTGGAGGGCACACGTGACGAGGGACAGCAGGGTGCCAGCGTGGCTGGGCTCTGACACAGCCTGGTCCTTTTAACTCTGGTGGTGACAGGGCCACCAGCACTGCCACCACCAGCCTGCTCAGACACACCAGTGGGCTCTGCCTGGGAACGTGTTTTCCTCCCTTTGGCTCAGATCTGTGTCCTTTGGAGCTGCCCCGAGGTGGGAAAAAGAATCAGTCGCTCATTTTTTATTTTTGGTCTTAACTCGCATCTTGGTGATACCACAGGTAGGTTTGCTGGGAATATTTCAGAGGGTAGCAAAGTCTTGTGGTGTGGGAGATCCACTGGGAGCAGAAGGAGGGGGGCAGAGAGTAATTCACAATTCGTGTTGCTGGGCTGAAGCTGAGCTCTAACTTTTGAGAGCCTGGCAAAATATTAGAACTGTGTGCATTAAAAAGAGGACTCTGCTCAGCTCAGGAGCATCTAAGGTGATCAAAAAGCTTCCTGTTTTCTTCAGGCTACACTTATTTAACCAATAGCCTTCCTATGAGGCTCTACCAGTTTCAGTTCTTAGGATTCTTCTGTTTACAGTGGGTTTTGGGTACAAAAGCTGAGCAATAGAAAACCACAAAAATTATAGACATGATCGTAGCCCAGCCACACTAAACATGTTCCTTCTATAGCATAAGCTGTTTCCTCTGTCAGACAACTGGCCCAATGCTATTGGTTTAGTTCTTGTTTTGCTGGTTCTCTTCCCCTTGCCATTAAAAATATAGAAAAGGTTCCTGCCTAGTGCCAGATCCTGTCTATAGAGAGAAGTATAAAAAAATTCTCATGTGGACTGCAAAGAAAACTAAAATTGGGAATTCCCTCCACTTTCCTGGCCCAGAAAATGAAACGAGATCTTCAGATATGTGAGGAACTTAATCCATCATAACCAAGTAGAAACAAACATTCATATCAATTCCAGTAACAATAATAATCAACAACAATAACAACAGCACAGGTGTTACTGTTTTTGCTGTCATTATTCTTGTTGTTGTTCCTATTCCTATTATTACCATCAGTATCATTATTTTTACTGTTGTTGTTACTGTTACTATTTACACAGGCACAAGATGTGGCTGTTATTGCAATCCTGTTTCTCCTACAAGCACCCACGAACTCCGAAGATGCCACCAAGCAGAAAAAGGCTCTAAATCCTGAGAGTTTCATGAACGTTGTAAGCCAGGAGAACTTTGAATTTCCCCTCTGAAAGCTTGGGCACGTTCAGCTGGAGGACAGAGGCTTGGAGGGCACATGGAGAGAGAGAGGGCTGGTGGTGTTGATGCCTCCACACCATCATTAACAAGCTCCTCCTCCCAGCAGAATTAAGTGCAATTACCAGCAGGGCAGTTTGAGATGGGGATAACCCCAGACTGGATTTGATCAGATATCACCCCAGAGGGTAGAAATTTGTGCATGGCTGCTCTCCTTCAGCTGCAGCAAATGGCTCAGGGCCATGTCCAGGTGAGCCCTGAGAGGCTCTGAAGCTGGGTTTAGCAGGACCCAGGATGTGGTAAACTTGCTGCATTTAATCTTTCCTGCCAACCTCGTGACAAAGAGAGCACACAGCAATGTGTGTGCAGGACCACAGCTGGATTTTACCAGGCAGAAACTTCCCAATCTGTGGAGTTTTCAGCATCAGTAAAGCTCAGGCAGAGTCTCAGGAGCCCTGCAATGATTCCTGTGGGGTTTATCCCACTGCCTTCCAGTCAGCCCAGCTCGGCAGGTTCCATCTGCCACACCACCTTATCTGCCAGGCAATCAGCTGGGAGCCTGGTGTGACACGTGCTGCTGTCGGTGTCAGGCGTCAGGAAATCAGTGCCAGCCATCAGGAAAGCGGGTCAGGCGTCACAAAATCCTTTCAGCTTCAATGTTTGGAACCATTTCAAGCTCTGCAGATGCCAGCTCCCTTCCCACCCATGGCTGAGCATCTCCCCTTCCCTTGGGCAGATCACTGGGGCTGAGTTCAAACAGAGCATCCTCTGTCATAAAAAGTCCTCACCTGATCAGAGACAGCCTGGGCAAAGCCATGCCCCAAAACTTTGGTTTTACCAAAGTGCTCTTCAAGTCAGATAAGCACTTTCACTATGGAAAGTTTTTTTTTTTTCTTCTCCCAGAGCCAAATCATCTGTCACAGAGGGTACCCCAGTGAGGAGTATGATGTCCTGACTCGTGATGGCTACTACATCCACCTGAACAGAATTCCTCATGGAAGAGAAAAGCCTAAGAACAGAGGTATAGCTCTACTTCACTCAGAGTTAAAAAAAAAACAGCCCTGAATAGCAGGGGGATGGATGAACCTGGACAGGCCAGGGGAATAATAATGTTAAAGCAAAAATACTGAATCCATGGGATTTCTCCAATTTTCACTCAAAGCTGTAGCACCACAACACATCAAAATGCACATTCTGCACATCCTCTGGCCTTGATTTGGGGTGAGTGAATAGAGGTTCAATGACATGTGCTGTTTTCTCTTGCACCCAGGGCCCAGGCCAGTTGTGTTTCTCCAGCATGGGATACTTGGAGAAGGCAGCCACTGGGTGGAAAATCTGGCTAACAACAGCCTTGGCTTCATCCTAGCAGACTCTGGCTACGACGTGTGGCTGGGAAACAGCCGTGGGACGAGCTGGTCCAGGAGACACCAGCACCTTTCAGCTGACCAGGTGGAATTCTGGGATTTCAGGTGGGCTGGAGTGCATTACAAAAGCCTGGTGATGTTCTCTGCCTGCCACCAAGCTCTAGGCAGAGCTGGGTGCCTCCCAGCAGGCAAGTCAGAGCACCTCATCCCTGGCACAGCCTCCCCCTGGGAGGATGGAGGGACCTGAGCAGACCTGCCTGCTGACACGGCTCCAGCACCTCCCTGCAGCTGCTGAGAGCACAGGGCACTGCTGCCTGCCTGGGGACACACTGAGACATCAGCCCTGCTCAGGGGCATCCACTGAGATGGCCACAAGTGGCATTGCCACCTCCCCTGCTCCTAGACCCTGTTGCTCCCCTTTTAAGCTGCTACTGCTTTTCCAGAGCTGATCTTCAGAGCAGAATCCCCAAGCCCATAAACAGGCTTTCAGAAAAACCTCACACAGCTGGTCTGCCTTTCACCATGTCCTACCAACAGGCACAGGGGCAGGAACCAGTGCTCCATTTCCCTCTGGGAAAGAGCATCCCAAGGAGCAGAGCAGGTGCTGTAGTCCTGGTGGGAGCCAGTTTTGTGTCTGCAGAGAGGCTGGGTATGGCACTGGGATGCTGGCCAGGCTCTGCTCAGTCTATTTACTGCTCACCACGGCCGTGGGAGGACTAAGCCCTTTCAGGGGAGGATGATGCCATGGCAGGAGGGATCCATGCCAGGAATTTTCTCCTGGAAAATCAGCCCCAGACATAAAGCTGGGCAGTGCAAGGCAGCTCAAGGTAAGTTTGCCCTCCTGTTGCTGCCTCATAACCAACATCCCCCTCCTGTGTTGCAGCTTCCATGAGATGGCAATGTACGACCTCCCGGCCGCCATCGACTTTGTGCTGCAGAAAACGGGGCAGAAGCAGCTCCACTACGTTGGCTACTCCCAGGGCTGCACAATTGGTGCGTTCTGAGGGGTCACCCACCACCTTGGCTTGAAAAATTTCATTCTGGTGTTTGCCAGCAGAAAGCAGAGGGGTCCCCTCCACGTGGGCTTAGCAACCACTGGTGAGCCCGATCAGCCAAGGGAATAAAGGTGTTGCCTCCCTTCGGGCATCTCTTGCACAACATTTAGCAGGAAGGTGGCCAGAGATCTGAGATTTCCAAATGGAGATAATAAATTAAACAGACCTGGGTCTAAGTGAACCCTCAGATTAAGCACCTGAGGAAAGATGGAGCAAGTCTGAAGTTGTTTTTCTGTTTTCTCAGCGTTTATTGCGTTTTCATCCATGCCCGAACTGGCTCAGAAAGTCAAAATGTTTTTTGCCCTGGCTCCAGTAGTGGTACCCAAGCACTCCAAAAGTCCATTAATAAAGATGCAGCTCCTCCTGGACAACAAGCTCAAGATGATTCCGGTAAGAGATAACTCCATGCCCTTCTGCCCCAAAACTGATTGGTTCTAGAGAAGGGATTATGCCTGGACACAGCCCCTGGGGCTGTCTAATGAAGCAGGAAACAGTTAATTCCTGCTGATTTATTAGCACAGACAGAATTCAGGTGCACATACGGCCTGGATGGCTTTGTTGAGCACATGTCTTCTTTCCATCAGCAGGATAAGCATGGTGTTTATATGGGGAGCACTTGTAGGAGCCCTACAAGTGGAAAAGAGCAGCTTTGCTGTGTTGATTCCATGACAAACAGATCCAGTGCTTGGGGGAGGTGGGGGGAAAGAGGAGAGTTGTGAACATCGATTTTCCTGGTGTGTGTTCAGTCAGCAGGGGCAGAGGGGCAGCAGGCTTGACTCCTGGATATCCCCTTTTCTGCCTGGCTGTGGGGCTGGGCTGCAGGCAGGGAAGAGCAGGAAATGCAGGCTGCCCTTTGCTCCCTTGCAGCTGCTGCTGGGCAGGACGGACGCGTCCCTGCACGTGAGGAAGCTGTGGCGGTTCCTCCCGGAGCTGTGCAGGCACACGCTGCTGCACAAGCCCTGTGCCAACCTCCTCTTCCTGCTCAGTGGCTACAACGAGAAGACCTCAACACGGTGGGTGTGCCATTCCAGTGGGGATGAGGGTCCCAGGGCTGCTGTTCTGCCACCCACCCGCTACAGCCACTCGCCCCCAGTGCTGGCAGCAAGCAGAACCTTCATGGGCAGCGTGTCCCTCTGCCAGATGTTTTTCCTCCTGGGACAGGGCTCTGCTGGGTAAATGTCAGTGGCCAGGCGGCCCTTGGCAGCACCTCTGAATTAGGGCAGCCTGCCACTGTGGCCACCCTGGGGTGCAGCCCCTGCTCTGAGCAGCCTCAGGGTGACCTCAGGCGGTCACTGAGGCTTGAGCACAGCCCCCGAGCCCAGGTAAGGCACCTCATGGAGCTCTTCCTTCATCCCCATCACTCTCCTCCCAAAGCTGCCTCACAGCAATTGGTTTTTAATGAAAATTATAGTCCTGAACCAGGTCCAGCTCTTCAGGCAGCATGATTCAGCAGTGGCTGCTCCGGGAAACACCTGGCAGCTGCCACTGCACTCCCATCCACTGGAAAGCAGCAATAGCTGGGATCTGTTTCCTTGCAGACACGGCTGGATGTGTACACATCCCACTATCCAGATGGCACCTCTGTCAAAAACATCATCCACTGGGCCCAGGTAGGACCCCTGGGATGGTTCCTTCACTGGGAGTCTGCTGTGCCCAAGGCAGACATGAGAGTTCAGGGATCTCAGACATTTCTCCCAGCTCCTGAGAAAGTAAAGGCAAGAAACTATAAGAGGATGCAGGATGAGCTGCCCTGATGCCTCTGGGGACCAGTGACACTTCAGTGTGTATCCTGTGCTGTGCCAGGCAGGATGGGGAGGCCACAGATGGATGCTGAGACTCCCAGAAGTCACCAAAGCAGAATTTGGGGACACTGCGGTGCTGGTGGGTGGAAGCCCAAGGAGAGGCTGAGGAAAAGGGGGACCCAACAACACCTTCTTCCCCTGTTCAAAGGGGTCCTGGACACCCTGGGGATGGACTCTTCAGCTTCAGCACTGGCCCTGCAGGAAACGGGGTCAGGCTGGAGAGCCCCACCCATGTCCTCCTTGCAGAGCCAAATTACAGGTAATGGAAGCTGAAAGAGGACGATCAGGTTGTTGTAGGAGCTGCAGCAGCACCCTGCACACACAAGCTAGTGGTGAGCAGGATTTCAGAGGGAAGAGTGTGGCACCTTGGTTTGTCAGCCCATGGCAAGGGACAGGCATGGAGACAGAGGTGAAAAAACCACCCTGTTATAAAATGTGGAAAGCCTGGCTTTGCAGGGATGCCATCTCCTGCAATGTCCCACGGGTGAGGACACCAACACCCTTCCTTGTCCTGCCTGTCCCCAGCCAGCTGGACATGGCAGATGGAGAGCAAGGACTCACACAAACCCCTCCTGAGCTCCTTCTCATGACAGGTGCCTGGAGGGGGCCGGGAGATGTGAAACACACGCAGTAGCACTCACCAGCCTCCCACAGCAGATCCATCCTCTCTTCCCAGGTGATAAAATCTGGAGAATTCAAAGCCTTTGACTATGGCAGTGAGAACCCAGCCAGGTACCACCAGGTAGGAGCTGCAGTGGCAGCTGGAGATGCTGGGGGTGTGTCCGGGGTGGAGCAGGGACAGAATGGCCGGCAGGGATTGACCAGCCCCCCGTGCCCCTGCAGGACACACCGCCCTCGTACCGCGTGGAGGAGATGCCGGTGCCCACCGCCGTGTGGTCGGGAGGGCAGGACTGGGCAGCTGACTGGAGGGACGTGCTCCTGCTGCTGCCCCGCATCAGCCACCTCCTCACCTACACCCACATCCCCGACTGGAACCACTGGGACTTTGTCTGGGGCCTGGACGCCCCTGGGCGCCTCTACAGCAGCATCCTGAGGATGATGGAGGGGTCTCGGTAGAGGTGCCGGTGGCCTGGCCCCTGTCCCTCAGCTGAGACAGCCCCAGGAGGGGGTGGGACACTCCCTGCTGTCCCCTCCTTCCTGATGTGCTTGTGGTGATGGTGCTTTCCACACATCCCTTGGTGGCTGGGGTCTCTCCTCCTCAAGCACTGGTGGCACAGCACTGGGAGGGCAGCACTGGGGTCAGCGCAGGCACCAGAGCAGGCAGGAGCCACCAGCAAGGGTCCCAACATGATAGTGATGACCACGGGGACATGGGGACCCTGCCATGACCCCACAGTGGCTGCCCAGTGGGTTGTGGATTAGAGGAGGTGAGAGGGAGCTGGGCCTGTTGGGTCTGGCACGCAAAGGAATGGAGGGGATGGGTGAGGCCAAACCCTTCTTGGCAGCAGCAACAGGTGATGCAACGAGGGGTTCTGGCCCCAGATTGCAGCCCAGGAGGGTTCAGGTTGGATGTGGAGAATCCTTTTTCTCCAAGACAAGTCCCCAGGGAAGTGGAAGGTCTCCATCTGGGCCCAGCCAGGCACCTGCCTTGTTTGGGCTGGGATTCCCCAGGAATGGCTGCTTGGCTCGGCACCAGGACACTGGGAATCCCTCATCCCTGGGAGCTGGTGACCCCAAATGCCCTGGGCTGGGTCACAGGGCCACCATCCCTCAGGAAGCTGCTGCCAGGCTGATGTCCTCAGCCCCTCCCACCGTGCTGCTTGCTGCAAACCCGGAGGTGGGGAAAATCCCTCCAAAATAAATACTCAAAGGGGATGCTTTGACATCCCCAGCTCTTTCTTGCATGTGAAAATTTTCTGGGGAGCTGCCAGGGCCAGCAGGGACACAGTGACCCCATGGACATCTGGTAGAGCTGGGGCACAGTGGGTTTTCCTAGGGTACTGGGAGTATCCCAGAATTTCCCAGTACCCCATGGCAGGCAGCAGGAATGCTTGCTGGCGAAAAAACCCCACCAGAAGTCAGCCTTGGGAGTGGCGAGCCCTATTGTAGCCATGAAGTTCTGGGAATCACGGGTGGGCGGGAGCGCTGGGACTGGGTCAGCTCTGCTGGGATGTGCGGCAGGACCCGCGGGACGATGGGCACCCACTGCTCCTCCACCTTGGCAGGCTGGCCGGGGATGGGGAGAGGAGGAGGGTGCGGAGGTGATCCCAGGGCTGCCCCCTCTCCCACCCCGGCCTTGGGTGCAGGCAGCTGGCTCACCACCGCACCGGGACCCGCGGGCATCCCTCCTTCCTCCTTCCCCCCGCCGGGCCGGGCCGGGCGCTCAGGGGCGGTGCCGTTGGGGCGGGCGGTGCCGGCGGCGGCGGAGGCGGTACCGGCCGGCGCGGGCGGCATGGAGGGCGGCGGGCGGCGGGTGGTGGCGGTGGGCGCGGGGCTGGCGGGGCTGGGGGCGGCCCAGCGGCTCCGCGGACACGGCTCCCTCCGCCTGCTGGAGGCGGCGGCCCGCGCCGGCGGCCGCGTCTGCACCCGCCCCTTCGGTACGGGCGGGGAGGCCGGGGGAGGCTCCGGGAGCCGGGGGTGGGCGGCACCGGGGGGCGGGCCCGGGCCGGGGCAGGGGCAGGGGCAGGGGGCGGCTGTGCCGGGGTGCGGGAGCCGCGCCTGCCCCCCGGGCCGTGGGGCCGCTGCCGAGCGGGCCGCACACGTGGCGGGGGCGGCCGGTCCCGTGGGCACGCGGGGATGGAACGGCAGCCGCTCCCCGGGGGCACCGGCCCTTTGGGGGCCGCGGGATTCCCGCTGCGCCCCGAGCGCTGCCCCGCGGGCTCGGCTCGGGCTGTGACCCGCTCTCCCTCCTTCCCTCCCTGCCGGCAGCGTCGGGGCTGGCGGAGATGGGCGCGCACTGGATCCACGGCCCCTCGCCGGGAAATCCCGTGTTCTGCCTCGCCTCCCGCTACGGCCTGCTGGGCCCCGAGGCCGCCCGGGAGGAGAACCAGCAGGTGGAAGCGGGCGGCCACCCCCCGATGCCGTCCGTCACCTACGGCAGCTCGGGCAAGGTGCTGAATCCCAAGGCGGTGCGCGAAGCCCGCGAGCTCTTCTACGCCCTCCTGGCCTCCACCCGCGCTTTCCAGGGCTCCAAGGAGCCGCCGTGGCCCAGCGTGGGCCAGTACGTGCGGGCAGAGATCGCCCGGACGGTCCCCACCATGGCGGGGGGCCAGGAGGATGCCCGGCGGCTGCAGCTGGCCGTGCTGGCCGCCTGCCTCAAGCTGGAGTGCTGCATCAGCGGGACCCACAGCATGGACCTGGTGGCCCTGGAGCCCTTCGGGGAGTACGTGTCGCTGCCCGGCCTGGACTGCACCTTCCCAGGGTAAGCGCGGGGCTCCGCAGCGGGACGCGGAGCAGCGTCCCAGGGGCCGCCCCGTCCCCAGCGGTGACTCCTCCCACAGCGGCTACAGCAGCTTGGCCGAGCGCCTGCTCTCGGATCTGCCCGAGGGCACCGTCCTGTTCAACAAGGCCGTGAGGACCATCCAGTGGCAAGGCTCCTTCCGTGAGGAAGGGGACGATGCCAGGGTTTTCCCTGTCCGGGTGGAGTGCGAGGATGGAGATGTCTTCCTTGCTGACCATGTCATCATCACTGTCCCGCTAGGTGAGGACACCGACACCTGTCCTGGCCCTGCCCGTCCCTCCGAGCGGCTGGCACGGGTGGAGATGGGCAAAAGGAGGGGAGGGATTGCCTAAACCCCTTCCCAGCCTCCCCTCTCCCACTGGGAAGAGGTTGGAAAGGGGTTTGGGGAGGTCAGAGCATCTCGGACACCATTTAGGAGCCTAGCTGAGAGCTGCCCCAAACTTGTGGCTGCAGGTTTCCTCAAGGAGCACCACGAGAAATTCTTTCAGCCTCCCCTTCCCGAGAGGAAAGCACAGGCCATTCGCAACCTGGGGTTTGGCACCAACAACAAGATCTTCCTGGAGTTCGAGCAGCCTTTCTGGGAGCCCGAGCAGCAGCTCCTGGAAGTGGTGTGGGAGGACGAGTCGCCCCTGGAGGAGCCCAGCGCTGACCTGGAGGCCAGCTGGTTCAGGAAGCTCATCGGATTCGTGGTGCTCCAGCCGCCAGAGCAGTAGGTGGCCGGGGATTTTGGGCGTTCTCTGGGCCGCTGGTGGGCACGGGGAGGGGCAGCAGCTTTCAGCCCCACACTCCCGCTCCAGGCACGGGCACGTCCTGTGCGGCTTCATCGCGGGGAAGGAGTCGGAGCACATGGAGACGCTGAGCGACGCCGAGGTGCTCAGCGCCATGACCCGCGTCCTGCGCACCATGACAGGTGCCCGCCCCGCCCTCCCCTCCCACCCACTGCCCGGGGGGATTTCCCGATCCCATCCCTAACCCCATCCGCAGGGAACCCGGACCTGCCCGCGCCCAGGAGCGTGCTCCGCTCCCGCTGGCACAGCGCTCCCTACACCCTCGGCTCCTACAGCTACGTGGCCGTCGGCAGCTCGGGGGACGACATCGATGTGCTCGCACAGCCGCTGCCCGAGGACCCGCGGGACCCCCGGGTGAGGGTTCAGCCCTAGGGGCTGCAGCGGGGGCACACACGGGGGTGGGGACAGGCCACTCCAGGGAGGTGGCACCGCTGACCTTTGCTGCTGAGCTCCACGGGGGTGGGGGCATTTCCATAACAGAATGGACAGGCGGCTCCTCCCAGCCGCTCCCCAGCCTCCTCACGGGTGCCTAGAGAAGGGATAGTTCGCAATTCTAGTTTTTTAATGCGGTCATGCCCCCGCGGGCTGGGTGCCTAGGGAAGGGATAGTGCGGAATTGTGGTGTTTTAATGCGGCCGTGCCCCGCGGGTGCCGGTGCTCCAGCTCTGTGCTCACCGCCCGCCTCCCCGCAGCCCCTGCAGCTCCTCTTCGCCGGCGAGGCCACGCACCGCACATTCTACTCCACCACCCACGGGGCGCTGCTGTCGGGCTGGCGAGAGGCCGAGCGGCTCAACCAGCTCTTCCTCAGTCCTGAGGCGGCAAAATAAACCCCGTGCTTTGCCTTTCGGTCTCCTTTATTGAGAGATCTCCGCGCCGGCGTCTTCTTCCTCTCGGTGGCGGGGTGGATGCGGCGTGGGTTGCGGTGTTGATTTAATACCAGTTGGTGCTGGAGATGGTGTAGCGGGGGTCGTCCAGCGGGTCCTGCGTCGGGCCTGGCCGAGGGGGGGGCTCCGGGGCGATGGGGGGCGGGTTGAGGCTGGGAAACGGCGGCACGGGGCGTGCCGGGGCCAGCGGGGGCACGACGTGCCCCCCGCTGGCCCCGGCACGCCCCCCGTGCCGCCGTTTCCCAGCCTCAACCCGCCCCCCATCCCGCCCCGGAGCCCCCCCCTCGGCCAGGCCCGACGCAGGACCCGCTGGACGACCCCCGCTACACCATCTCCAGCACCAACTGGTATTAAATCAACACCGCAACCCACGCCGCATCCACCCCGCCACCGAGAGGAAGAAGACGCCGGCGCGGAGATCTCTCAATAAAGGAGACCGAAAGGCAAAGCACCGGGGTTTATTTTGCCGCCTCAGGACTGAGGAAGAGCTGGTTGAGCCGCTCGGCCTCTCGCCAGCCCGACAGCAGCGCCCCGTGGGTGGTGGAGTAGAATGTGCGGTGCGTGGCCTCGCCGGCGAAGAGGAGCTGCAGGGGCTGCGGGGAGGCGGGCGGTGAGCACAGAGCTGGAGCACCGGCACCCGCGGGGCACGGCCGCATTAAAACACCACAATTCCGCACTATCCCTTCCCTAGGCACCCAGCCCGCGGGGCATGACCGCATTAAAAAACTAGAATTGCGAACTATCCCTTCTCTAGGCACCCGTGAGGAGGCTGGGGAGCGGCTGGGAGGAGCCGCCTGTCCATTTCTGTAATGGAAATGCCCCCATCCCCGTGGAGCTCAGCAGCGAAGCGGTGCCACCTCCCTGGAGTGGCCTGTCCCCACCCCCGTGTGTGCCCCCGCTGCAGCCCCTAGGGCTGAACCCTCACCCGGGGGTCCCGCGGGTCCTCGGGCAGCGGCTGTGCGAGCACATCGATGTCGTCCCCCGAGCTGCCGACGGCCACGTAGCTGTAGGAGCCGAGGGTGTAGGGAGCGCTGTGCCAGCGGGAGCGGAGCACGCTCCTGGGCGCGGGCAGGTCCGGGTTCCCTGCGGATGGGGTTAGGGATGGGATCGGGAAATCCCCCCCGGGCAGTGGGTGGGAGGGGAGGGCGGGGCGGGCACCTGTCATGGTGCGCAGGACGCGGGTCATGGCGCTGAGCACCTCGGCGTCGCTCAGCGTCTCCATGTGCTCCGACTCCTTCCCCGCGATGAAGCCGCACAGGACGTGCCCGTGCCTGGAGCGGGAGTGTGGGGCTGAAAGCTGCTGCCCCTCCCCGTGCCCACCAGCGGCCCAGAGAACGCCCAAAATCCCCGGCCACCTACTGCTCTGGCGGCTGGAGCACCACGAATCCGATGAGCTTCCTGAACCAGCTGGCCTCCAGGTCAGCGCTGGGCTCCTCCAGGGGCGACTCGTCCTCCCACACCACTTCCAGGAGCTGCTGCTCGGGCTCCCAGAAAGGCTGCTCGAACTCCAGGAAGATCTTGTTGTTGGTGCCAAACCCCAGGTTGCGAATGGCCTGTGCTTTCCTCTCGGGAAGGGGAGGCTGAAAGAATTTCTCGTGGTGCTCCTTGAGGAAACCTGCAGCCACAAGTTTGGGGCTCTCAGCTAGGCTCCTAAATGGTGTCCGAGATGCTCTGACCTCCCCAAACCCCTTTCCAACCTCTTCCCAGTGGGAGAGGGGAGGCTGGGAAGGGGTTAGGCAATCCCTCCCCTCCTTTTGCCCATCTCCACCCGTGCCAGCCGCTCGGAGGGGACGGGCAGGGCCAGGACAGGTGTCGGTGTCCTCACCTAGCGGGACAGTGATGATGACATGGTCAGCAAGGAAGACATCTCCATCCTCGCACTCCACCCGGACAGGGAAAACCCTGGCATCGTCCCCTTCCTCACGGAAGGAGCCTTGCCACTGGATGGTCCTCACGGCCTTGTTGAACAGGACGGTGCCCTCGGGCAGATCCGAGAGCAGGCGCTCGGCCAAGCTGCTGTAGCCGCTGTGGGAGGAGTCACCGCTGGGGACGGGGCGGCCCCTGGGACGCTGCTCCGCGTCCCGCTGCGGAGCCCCGCGCTTACCCTGGGAAGGTGCAGTCCAGGCCGGGCAGCGACACGTACTCCCCGAAGGGCTCCAGGGCCACCAGGTCCATGCTGTGGGTCCCGCTGATGCAGCACTCCAGCTTGAGGCAGGCGGCCAGCACGGCCAGCTGCAGCCGCCGGGCATCCTCCTGGCCCCCCGCCATGGTGGGGACCGTCCGGGCGATCTCTGCCCGCACGTACTGGCCCACGCTGGGCCACGGCGGCTCCTTGGAGCCCTGGAAAGCGCGGGTGGAGGCCAGGAGGGCGTAGAAGAGCTCGCGGGCTTCGCGCACCGCCTTGGGATTCAGCACCTTGCCCGAGCTGCCGTAGGTGACGGACGGCATCGGGGGGTGGCCGCCCGCTTCCACCTGCTGGTTCTCCTCCCGGGCGGCCTCGGGGCCCAGCAGGCCGTAGCGGGAGGCGAGGCAGAACACGGGATTTCCCGGCGAGGGGCCGTGGATCCAGTGCGCGCCCATCTCCGCCAGCCCCGACGCTGCCGGCAGGGAGGGAAGGAGGGAGAGCGGGTCACAGCCCGAGCCGAGCCCGCGGGGCAGCGCTCGGGGCGCAGCGGGAATCCCGCGGCCCCCAAAGGGCCGGTGCCCCCGGGGAGCGGCTGCCGTTCCATCCCCGCGTGCCCACGGGACCGGCCGCCCCCGCCACGTGTGCGGCCCGCTCGGCAGCGGCCCCACGGCCCGGGGGGCAGGCGCGGCTCCCGCACCCCGGCACAGCCGCCCCCTGCCCCTGCCCCGGCCCCAGCCCGGGCCCGCCCCCCGGTGCCGCCCACCCCCGGCTCCCGGAGCCTCCCCCGGCCTCCCCGCCCGTACCGAAGGGCGGGTGCAGACGCGGCCGCCGGCGCGGGCCGCCGCCTCCAGCAGGCGGAGGGAGCCGTGTCCGCGGAGCCGCTGGGCCGCCCCCAGCCCCGCCAGCCCCGCGCCCACCGCCACCACCCGCCGCCCGCCGCCCTCCATGGCCGCCCGCGCCGGCCGGTACCGCCTCCGCCGCCGCCGGCACCGCCCGCCCCAACGGCACCGCCCCTGAGCGCCCGGCCCGGCCCGGCGGGGGGAAGGAGGAAGGAGGGATGCCCGCGGGTCCCGGTGCGGTGGTGAGCCAGCTGCCTGCACCCAAGGCCGGGGTGGGAGAGGGGGCAGCCCTGGGATCACCTCCGCACCCTCCTCCTCTCCCCATCCCCGGCCAGCCTGCCAAGGTGGAGGAGCAGTGGGTGTCACCGTCCCGCGGGTCCTGCCGCACATCCCAGCAGAGCTGACCCAGTCCCAGCGCTCCCGCCCACCCGTGATTCCCAGAACTTCATGGATACAATAGGGCTCGCCACTCCCAAGGCTGACTTCTGGTGGGGTTTTTTCGCCAGCAAGCATTCCTGCTGCCTGCCATGGGGTACTGGGAAATTCTGGGATACTCCCAGTACCCTAGGAAAACCCACTGTGCCGCCCAGCTCTACCAGATGTCCATGGGGTCACTGTGTCCCTGCTGGCCCTGGCAGCTCCCCAGAAAATTTTCACATGCAAGAAAGAGCTGGGGATGTCAAAGCATCCCCTTTGAGTATTTATTTTGGAGGGATTTTCCCCACCTCCGGGTTTGCAGCAAGCAGCACGGTGGGAGGGGCTGAGGACATCAGCCTGGCAGCAGCTTCCTGAGGGATGGTGGCCCTGTGACCCAGCCCAGGGCATTTGGGGTCACCAGCTCCCAGGGATGAGGGATTCCCAGTGTCCTGGTGCCGAGCCAAGCAGCCATTCCTGGGGAATCCCAGCCCAAACAAGGCAGGTGCCTGGCTGGGCCCAGATGGAGACCTTCCACTTCCCTGGGGACTTGTCTTGGAGAAAAAGGATTCTCCACATCCAACCTGAACCTCCTGGGCTGCAATCTGGGGCCAGAACCCCTCGTTGCATCACCTGTTGCTGCTGCCAAGAAGGGTTTGGCCTCACCCATCCCCTCCATTCCTTTGCGTGCCAGACCCAACAGGCCCAGCTCCCTCTCACCTCCTCTAATCCACAACCCACTGGGCAGCCACTGTGGGGTCATGGCAGGGTCCCCATGTCCCCGTGGTTCATCACTATCATGTTGGGACCCTTGCTGGTGGCTCCTGCCTGCTCTGGTGCCTGCGCTGACCCCAGTGCTGCCCTCCCAGTGCTGTGCCACCAGTGCTTGAGGAGGAGAGACCCCAGCCACCAAGGGATGCGTGGAAAGCACCATCACCACAAGCACATCAGGAAGGAGGGGACAGCAGGGAGTGTCCCACCCCCTCCTGGGGCTGTCTCAGCTGAGGGACAGGGGCCAGGCCACCGGCACCTCTACCGAGACCCCTCCATCATCCTCAGGATGCTGCTGTAGAGGCGCCCAGGGGCGTCCAGGCCCCAGACAAAGTCCCAGTGGTTCCAGTCGGGGATGTGGGTGTAGGTGAGGAGGTGGCTGATGCGGGGCAGCAGCAGGAGCACGTCCCTCCAGTCAGCTGCCCAGTCCTGCCCTCCCGACCACACGGCGGTGGGCACCGGCATCTCCTCCACGCGGTACGAGGGCGGTGTGTCCTGCAGGGGCACGGGGGGCTGGTCAATCCCTGCCGGCCATTCTGTCCCTGCTCCACCCCGGACACACCCCCAGCATCTCCAGCTGCCACTGCAGCTCCTACCTGGTGGTACCTGGCTGGGTTCTCACTGCCATAGTCAAAGGCTTTGAATTCTCCAGATTTTATCACCTGGGAAGAGAGGATGGATCTGCTGTGGGAGGCTGGTGAGTGCTACTGCGTGTGTTTCACATCTCCCGGCCCCCTCCAGGCACCTGTCATGAGAAGGAGCTCAGGAGGGGTTTGTGTGAGTCCTTGCTCTCCATCTGCCATGTCCAGCTGGCTGGGGACAGGCAGGACAAGGAAGGGTGTTGGTGTCCTCACCCGTGGGACATTGCAGGAGATGGCATCCCTGCAAAGCCAGGCTTTCCACATTTTATAACAGGGTGGTTTTTTCACCTCTGTCTCCATGCCTGTCCCTTGCCATGGGCTGACAAACCAAGGTGCCACAGTATTCCCTCTGAAATCCTGCTCACCACTAGCTTGTGTGTGCAGGGTGCTGCTGCAGCTCCTACAACAACCTGATCGTCCTCTTTCAGCTTCCATTACCTGTAATTTGGCTCTGCAAGGAGGACATGGGTGGGGCTCTCCAGCCTGACCCCGTTTCCAGCAGGGCCAGTGCTGAAGCTGAAGAGTCCATCCCCAGGGTGTCCAGGACCCCTTTGAACAGGGGAAGATTTTGTTGGGTCCCCCTTTTCCTCAGCCTCTCCTTGGGCTTCCACCCACCAGCACCGCGGTGTCCCCAAATTCTGCTTTGGTGACTTCTGGGAGTCTCAGCATCCATCTGTGGCCTCCCCATCCTGCCTGGCACAGCACAGGATACACACTGAAGTGTCATTGGTCCCCAGAGGCATCAGGGCAGCTCATCCTGCATCCTCTTATAGTTTCTTGCCTTTACTTTCTCAGGAGCTGGGAGAAATGTCTGAGATCCCTGAACTCTCACGTCTGCCCTGGGCACAGCAGACTCCCAGTGAAGGAACCATCCCAGGGGTCCTACCTGGGCCCAGTGGATGATGTTTTTGACAGAGGTGCCATCTGGATAGTGGGATGTGTACACATCCAGCCGTGTCTGCAAGGAAACAGATCCCAGCTATTGCTGCTTTCCAGCGGATGGGAGTGCAGTGGCAGCTGCCAGGTGTTTCCCGGAGCAGCCACTGCTGAATCATGCTGCCTGAAGAGCTGGACCTGGTTCAGGACTATAATTTTCATTAAAAACCAATTGCTGTGAGGCAGCTTTGGGAGGAGAGTGATGGGGATGAAGGAAGAGCTCCATGAGGTGCCTTACCTGGGCTCGGGGGCTGTGCTCAAGCCTCAGTGACCGCCTGAGGTCACCCTGAGGCTGCTCAGAGCAGGGGCTGCACCCCAGGGTGGCCACAGTGGCAGGCTGCCCTAATTCAGAGGTGCTGCCAAGGGCCGCCTGGCCACTGACATTTACCCAGCAGAGCCCTGTCCCAGGAGGAAAAACATCTGGCAGAGGGACACGTGTTGCCCATGAAGGTTCTGCTTGCTGCCAGCACTGGGGGCGAGTGGCTGTAGCAGGGTGGGTGGCAGAACAGCAGCCCTGGGACCCTCATCCCCACTGGAATGGCACACCCACCGTGTTGAGGTTCTTCTCGTTGTAGCCACTGAGCAGGAAGAGGAGGTTGGCACAGGGCTTGTGCAGCAGCGTGTGCCTGCACAGCTCCGGGAGGAACCGCCACAGCTTCCTCACGCGCAGGGACGCGTCCGTCCTGCCCAGCAGCAGCTGCAAGGGAGCAAAGGGCAGCCTGCATTTCCTGCTCTTCCCTGCCTGCAGCCCAGCCCCACAGCCAGGCAGAAAAGGGGATATCCAGGAGTCAAGCCTGCTGCCCCTCTGCCCCTGCTGACTGAACACACACCAGGAAAATCGATGTTCACAACTCTCCTCTTTCCCCCCACCTCCCCCAAGCACTGGATCTGTTTGTCATGGAATCAACACAGCAAAGCTGCTCTTTTCCACTTGTAGGGCTCCTACAAGTGCTCCCCATATAAACACCATGCTTATCCTGCTGATGGAAAGAAGACGTGCTCAACAAAGCCATCCAGGACCGTATGTGCACCTGAATTCTGTCTGTGCTAATAAATCAGCAGGAATTAACTGTTTCCTGCTTCATTAGACAGCCCCAGGGGCTGTGTCCAGGCATAATCCCTTCTCTAGAACCAATCAGTTTTGGGGTAGAAGGGCATGGAGTTATCTCTTACCGGAATCATCTTGAGCTTGTTGTCCAGGAGGAGCTGCATCTTTATTAATGGACTTTTGGAGTGCTTGGGTACCACTACTGGAGCCAGGGCAAAAAACATTTTGACTTTCTGAGCCAGTTCGGGCATGGATGAAAACGCAATAAACGCTGAGAAAACAGAAAAACAACTTCAGACTTGCTCCATCTTTCCTCAGGTGCTTAATCTGAGGGTTCACTTAGACCCAGGTCTGTTTAATTTATTATCTCCATTTGGAAATCTCAGATCTCTGGCCACCTTCCTGCTAAATGTTGCTGCAAGAGATGCCCAAAGGGAGGCAACACCTTTATTCCCTTGGCTGATCGGGCTCACCAGTGGTTGCTAAGCCCACGTGGAGGGGACCCCTCTGCTTTCTGCTGGCAAACACCAGAATGAAATTTTTCAAGCCAAGGTGGTGGGTGAGCCCTCAGAACGCACCAATTGTGCAGCCCTGGGAGTAGCCAACGTAGTGGAGCTGCTTCTGCCCCGTTTTCTGCAGCACAAAGTCGATGGTGGCCGGGAGGTCGTACATTGCCATCTCATGGAAGCTGCAACACAGGAGGGGGATGTTGGTTATGAGGCAGCAACAGGAGGGCAAACTTACCTTGAGCTGCCTTGCACTGCCCAGCTTTATGTCTGGGGCTGATTTTCCAGGAGAAAATTCCTGGCATGGATCCCTCCTGCCATGGCATCATCCTCCCCTGAAAGGGCTTAGTCCTCCCACGGCCGTGGTGAGCAGTAAATAGACTGAGCAGAGCCTGGCCAGCATCCCAGTGCCATACCCAGCCTCTCTGCAGACACAAAACTGGCTCCCACCAGGACTACAGCACCTGCTCTGCTCCTTGGGATGCTCTTTCCCAGAGGGAAATGGAGCACTGGTTCCTGCCCCTGTGCCTGTTGGTAGGACATGGTGAAAGGCAGACCAGCTGTGTGAGGTTTTTCTGAAAGCCTGTTTATGGGCTTGGGGATTCTGCTCTGAAGATCAGCTCTGGAAAAGCAGTAGCAGCTTAAAAGGGGAGCAACAGGGTCTAGGAGCAGGGGAGGTGGGAATGCCACTTGTGGCCATCTCAGTGGATGCCCCTGAGCAGGGCTGATGTCTCAGTGTGTCCCCAGGCAGGCAGCAGTGCCCTGTGCTCTCAGCAGCTGCAGGGAGGTGCTGGAGCCGTGTCAGCAGGCAGGTCTGCTCAGGTCCCTCCATCCTCCCAGGGGGAGGCTGTGCCAGGGATGAGGTGCTCTGACTTGCCTGCTGGGAGGCACCCAGCTCTGCCTAGAGCTTGGTGGCAGGCAGAGAACATCACCAGGCTTTTGTAATGCACTCCAGCCCACCTGAAATCCCAGAATTCCACCTGGTCAGCTGAAAGGTGCTGGTGTCTCCTGGACCAGCTCGTCCCACGGCTGTTTCCCAGCCACACGTCGTAGCCAGAGTCTGCTAGGATGAAGCCAAGGCTGTTGTTAGCCAGATTTTCCACCCAGTGGCTGCCTTCTCCAAGTATCCCATGCTGGAGAAACACAACTGGCCTGGGCCCTGGGTGCAAGAGAAACAGCACATGTCATTGAACCTCGTTCCCTCTATTCATTCACCCCAAATCAAGGCCAGAGGATGTGCAGAATGTGCATTTTGATGTGTTGTGGTGCTACAGCTTTGAGTGAAAATTGGAGAAATCCCATGGATTCAGTATTTTTGCTTTAACAGTTATTATTCCCCTGGCCTGTCCAGGTTCATCCATCCCCCTGCTGTTCAGGGCTGTTTTTTTTTTTTTTTTTTTTAACTCTGAGTGAAGTAGAGCTATACCTCTGTTCTTAGGCTTTTCTCTTCCATGAGGAATTCTGTTCAGGTGGATGTAGTAGCCATCACGAGTCAGGACATCATACTCCTCACTGGGGTACCCTCTGTGACAGATGATTTGGCTCTGGGAGAAGAAAAAATAAAAACTTTCCATAGTGAAAGTGCTTATCTGACTTGAAGAGCACTTTGGTAAAACCAAAGTTTTGGGGCATGGCTTTGCCCAGGCTGTCTCTGATCAGGTGAGGACTTTTTATGATAGAGGATGCTCTGTTTGAACTCAGCCCCAGTGATCTGCCCAAGGGAAGGGGAGATGCTCAGCCATGGGTGGGAAGGGAGCTGGCATCTGCAGGGCTTGAAATGGTTCCAAACATTGAAGCTGAAAGGATTTTGTGACGCCTGACCCGCTTTCCTGATGGCTGGCACTGATTTCCTGACGCCTGACACCGACAGCAGCACGTGTCACACCAGGCTCCCAGCTGATTGCCTGGCAGATAAGGTGGTGTGGCAGATGGAACCTGCTGAGCTGGGCTGACTGGAAGGGCAGTGGGATAAACCCCACAGGAATCATTGCAGGGCTCCTGAGACTCTGCCTGAGCTTTACTGATGCTGAAAACTCCACAGATTGGGAAGTTTCTGCCTGGTAAAATCCAGCTGTGGTCCTGCACACACATTGCTGTGTGCTCTCTTTGTCACGAGGTTGGCAGGAAAGATTAAATGCAGCAAGTTTACCACATCCTGGGTCCTGCTAAACCCAGCTTCAGAGCCTCTCAGGGCTCACCTGGACATGGCCCTGAGCCATTTGCTGCAGCTGAAGGAGAGCAGCCATGCACAAATTTCTACCCTCTGGGGTGATATCTGATCAAATCCAGTCTGGGGTTATCCCCATCTCAAACTACCCTGCTGGTAATTGCACTTAATTCTGCTGGGAGGAGGAGCTTGTTAATGATGGTGTGGAGGCATCAGCACCACCAGCCCTCTCTCTCTCCATGTGCCCTCCAACCCTCTGTCCTCCAGCTGAACGTGCCCAAGCTTTCAGAGGGGAAATTCAAAGTTCTCCTGGCTTACAACGTTCATGAAACTCTCAGGATTTAGAGCCTTTTTCTGCTTGGTGGCATCTTCGGAGTTCGTGGGTGCTTGTACGAGAAACAGGATTGCAATAAGCAGCCACATCTTGTGCCTGTGTAAATAGTAACAGTAACAACAACAGTAAAAATAATGATACTGATGGTAATAATAGGAATAGGAACAACAACAAGAATAATGACAGCAAAAACAGTAACACCTGTGCTGTTGTTATTGTTGTTGATTATTATTGTTACTGAATTGATATGAATGTTTGTTTCTACTTGGTTATGATGGATTAAGTTCCTCACATATCTGAAGATCTCGTTTCATTTTCTGGGCCAGGAAAGTGGAGGGAATTCCCAATTTTAGTTTTCTTTGCAGTCCACATGAGAATTTTTTTATACTTCTCTCTATAGACAGGATCTGGCACTAGGCAGGAACCTTTTCTATATTTTTAATGGCAAGGGGAAGAGAACCAGCAAAACAAGAACTAAACCAATAGCATTGGGCCAGTTGTCTGACAGAGGAAACAGCTTATGCTATAGAAGGAACATGTTTAGTGTGGCTGGGCTATGATCATGTCTATACTTTTTGTGGTTTTCTATTGCTCAGCTTTTGTACCCAAAACCCACTGTAAACAGAAGAATCCTAAGAACTGAAACTGGTAGAGCCTCATAGGAAGGCTATTGGTTAAATAAGTGTAGCTTGAAGAAAACAGAAAGCTTTTTGATCACCTTAGATGATCCTGAGCTGAGCAGAGGCCTCTTTTTAATGCACACAGTTCTAATATTTTGCCAGGCTCTTAAAAGTTAGAGCTCAGCTTCAGCCCAGCAGCACGAATTGTGAATTACTCTCTGCCCCCCTCCTTCTGCTCCCAGTGGATCTCCCACACCACAAGACTTTGCTACCCTCTGAAATATTCCCAGCAAACCTACCTGTGGTATCACCAAGATGCGAGTTAAGACCAAAAATAAAAAATGAGCGACTGATTCTTTTTCCCACCTCGGGGCAGCTCCAAAGGACACAGATCTGAACCAAAGGGAGGAAAACACGTTCCCAGGCAGAGCCCACTGGTGTGTCTGAGGAGGCTGGTGGTGGCAGTGCTGGTGGCCCTGTCACCACCAGAGTTAAAAGGACCAGGCTGTGTCAGAGCCCAGCCACGCTGGCACCCTGCTGTCCCTCGTCACGTGTGCCCTCCAATTAACAGATGTGTGCTGATCACTCCTGTGGCACCTCCCTCCATGTGGCTGTGACTTTCGTGTTGGCTGAGGATTGCATTTCCAGATTGGTGTGCTGAGGAATTCCAGCTATGGAGTTGCACCTTAAGCTCATGATAACTACGTTAAAAAAAAACCAAAAAACACCCAAGCAACAAACCAATAGCTTTTCTTTGTGAGGAGTCATTTCCTAATTCCCAGGGTAACATCCTATCTGCCAGGGTCATTTAGAAGAGTTCCTGGTGCAACAAAAAAGCTTGGGCTCTACCATCTTTACAAAGCCTCAGCAGCACGCTGAGCTCCCCAGGGACACCCCAAGGACACCCCAGGGACACCCCAAGGACAGGTCAGGCTTCATTGCCTGCCTGGGTGGGCGACACTTGGTCATTCCACCCCTTGTGCAAAGTGACAGTGAAGTCCAAAAGTGTCGTGTTAGCACTGTGCCAGGGCCTGCCCACCCTCCCAGGAACAATTCCCTCCCAATATCCCATCTCTAACCCTGTCCTTTGGCAGTTTGAACCCATTCCCTGTGTCCTGGCACTCCAGTTCCTGATGCAAGGTCCCTCTCCAGCTTCTTGCTTCCCTTCAGACCCTGGAAGGAGCTGTGATGTCCCCACACAACCTTCCCTTCTCCAGGCTGAACAATCCCAGCCTGGCTCCAGAGGGAAGCTGCTCCAGAGTCCCCTCAGCAACTCCATGGCCTCCTCTGGACCTGTTCCAACAGTTCCATGCCCTCCTCGTGTTGGGTGCACCAGAACTGTGCACAGGTGGGGTCTCACCTGAGTGGGGCAGAGGGGCAGAATCCCCCCTCCCCTGCTGCCCACGCTGCTGCCCTCTAACTCCACTACTCCTTCTCCAGGGGAGGTACTAAATAGTAGTAACAGCAGTAATAAAATGGTAGTAGTAGAGGTTGGAAAGGCAGCAGAGACTTCCCTGACATCCTAGGCTGTGGAATGAGGCCATTGGAGCAGTGTGTCAGTGCTGAGGTGTGTGATTCAGCACCTGGAGTTACTCTACCTGTGGTGGAAGGAGAGAAGGTGCCAAAAAAAGCAGCTGGATTTTTACTGAGGTATTCTTGTGTAGCTTAGTCAAAGGGAGGAATTAAGAAATTTGAGGACTTGAAGGAGGTTGGGTTAGATGGGATATTAGGAAGGAATTGTTCCCTGGGAGGGTGGGCAGGCCCTGGCACAGGGTGCCCAGAGCAGCTGTGGCTGCCCCTGGATCCCTGGCAGTGTCTAAATGCAGATTGGATGGGACTTGGAGCAGCCTGGGATGGTGGAAGGTGTCCCTGTCCTGGCAGAGGGTGGAATAAGGGGATCTCTAAGGTCCCTTCCAACCCAAACCCTCTAGGATTCCACAATTCTCAGAGGGGTGTCAAGGTGTGCTGGCCAAGGTGTGACATGGAAGGCAAAGGTTTCCAGCCAACAGGTCATCCATGTTCTTCCTGGCTCTGCCTGAGGCCCAAACCCTGTACTTTTCTTGGCCTCTGAGGCCCTTTAAGCACCAAAAGTTACATCTCCTCTTGTGGTGTGTTAGCTTCACCCTTCATAAATATTAGACAGCACTGCTGCTGGATGCCTTTCATGTTCTCATTTGAGGCATCACAGGACTGCAACCCCACCTGCTGCTGGCACAACAGGATGAGAAACAGCCCCTGGAATCAGCTGTGTCCCCACTGCTGTCCCACAGTGCAGGTCTGCTGCTGCTGAGTCACCTCCTCTGAGGCACACTGTGGTGCAAGCAGCACATTCCTCAGCTCTGGGACTGGGGTTAATCCTGTCCTGGGCTATCCACACACCTTTCCTCCAGCTCCTGCCCTGCTCTTGCTCCTGCTGCTTCCCCACATGTTCCAGCCACCAGACTGTGTGCCCAGGGTGCTGGATGGTGCCTCTTGCCATGAACAAGGGTAAACCAGTCACAAGGCATCTGCTCCTGGCATCCTGAGCTGGGAGAGGGAGTATCACCCTGATTTTGGCAATAGCAGAGTGTCAGCTCTTGTGCAATTCCTGCCAGGTAAGCACAACCCTCTTGCAGTAACCTTGGAGAACATGGTTCAAGTTAAAGAACCTGATGAGGGAAGCAGTCCTTATCTGCTTGTACCTCTCATAGTTTAAAGTCTCTCCAGCTAGGCTGAGATATCTCTGGTTTACACATTTAGCAGGGGTTTGTCCCATGCTAGAGTTGCTTGTGGAGCTTGAGGAAACAGCTGATCTTTTCACAACACCTCGTTAAAGTTGTTCATGCAATCAATCTGTTCACTATAATGAAATGGAATAAACAGAAGCATAAACCTTCCTGAATGTGGGTTGGGAAATAATGGAGATGTGATCACTGGTGCTTTTTCTCTGCTAATTCCTTCTCTGTGTTTAGAAGACCCCAGAATAACCATGAAGTACTTCTTGTACTTCTTCCCTGATCTCTCTTCATTGTACAATTGGCTTTAAAGTGTATTTTACAGCTAAAAAAGTTTGGTTTGTGAGTGAACAGATCTGGGACAACGTGAGCAAAATTTCTCAATAAAGAAATACCTACAGGTTTTAAATTTGGTGCTGCAGTGCTCTTGAGATATTTATTTTCCAGCATGCTGGAGAAAAGCTGATCTGGCTCAGCTTTGCCCTGATCAGGGCTGTCAGAGATGTTTAGGGAGCAGGAACCTGTCCCACAGGACATAGTCCAGGGGCAGGGATGATCACAGAATGAACTAGGTTGGAAAAGACCTTAGGAGATCAAGTCCAAGCTATGACCTAACACCTCCTCATCAACTAACCCATGGCACTGAGTGCCACATCCAGTCTTCTTTTAAACATGTCCAGGGGTGGTGACTCCACCACCTCCCTGGGCAGACCATTGCAGTGCCCAGTCACTCTTTCAGAGAAGAATTTTCTCCTGATGTCTAGCTAAACTTCCCCTGGTGCAGCTTGAGGCTGTGTCCTCTTGTTCTGTCAGTGGTTGCCTGGGAGAAGAATCATCATGATCAACACTGGCTTGTGAAGTTTTGAAGAAAATTACATCTGATCTTGATTCCAGCTGACTGTAACTTTCCATGGCCTTATACCATTCCCATCTCTTGAAGTCCCATCACATGAAAATGCAAGTCTCAAGGACCAGGGTCTCTCTTTCAGAGGTTCATCTAACAAACCCCCCAAAAATTAGGAAATTACATTGGAAATAACACAGAAATTGCTGTGAGCTCCTGAAATAAGAAAGCAAAGCGTTTTCAACCAAATGAAAGCCTGAATCTACTCAGTAATGCCTCTGGAAATTGTTGTCAAGCTGTTAAGGATCAAAAAGATGTGAAAAGGCAGCACACCATCTGTCATAACTCAAAGAAACCTTGTCCTAGATTAACTCTGGAACAAATCAGTTTCTAAATAACCCCACAGGGCAGCACATTGCTTAAAGCAGACACCAGAGCAATCTTTGGATTATTTGCAACAGCACCACTTCTCTTCCAGCCTGTGCCTGAAGGAGGCTGTGGAGGGGTGTTCAGTGCCTCTCCAGTGTGGGCACAGCCTGGAGCTGGCCCTGTCCCCACTCCATGACTCCTGCTGTCCTTTGCATTGGCTGTGTGATGGTAGGAAATGATGGATCAGCCAGCACTGCTGTGCCCTGAGCGGGATGTGACACAGCTTTTAGCCCTCAGGGCCCCATGTGACACACTCTGCATGAGCACATCTGGAAGAAAATTGAATAAGAGGCTGAGTGACCAACATCCTCCCCACGTGTGACTGAGGCTGGTTTGCCCACACAGGGAGGAGAAGAAGGGTGGTGAAGGCTTTGTGCTGCATTGGAAGCTCTGAGGGTAAGAGATTGAATTGATCACCATGGACTGAGATATGTGGGACATTGATCTGTTGGAGCAGGTCCAGAGGAGGCTCCAGGATGGTCAGAGGGATGGAGCAGCTCTGCTGGGAGGAAAGGCTGGATGACCTGGGATTGTTCAGCCTGGAGAGGAGAAGCTTTGGGGTGACCAAACTGTGGCCTTCCAGGAGCTACAAGACACATGGAGAGAGGTTTTGGACAAGGGATAGAGTGCCAGGGCACAGGGAATGCCACAGGGGAGGGTTAGATGGGATATTGGGAAGGAATTGTTCCCTGGGAGGGTGGGCAGGCCCTGGCACAGGGTGCCCAGAGCAGCTGTGGCTGCCCCTGGATCCCTGGCAGTGCCCAAGGCCAGGCTGGATGGGGCTTGGAGCAGCCTGGGATAGTGGGAGGTGTCCCTGCCCATGGCAGGGGTTGGGATGAGATGAGATTCCAGGAGATGGAATTTCACAATATTTATTCTGCAAGCATAAATCAATCTGCTTCCAAAACACACCTCTTCATCCATTGTTGATCCTTTAACAACAAAGGGGGAGCAAGTACCAGAACCTGATCAAGCCAGAACTTCACCAAAGTTCTGTCATGGTAGAATGAAGAAAATGCATTCTAAATACTGAACCAGATAATTGCAGAAGTGGCAGAAACTTTATAACCTGTGGCAGAAAGAGACTAAACCCTGCACTTTTTAATGAGTTTTCAGAAGTTAAAAGTTAGTGCTTTTAAACTAAACTTGAATTAAGGGCATGGGGCCGTGGTTTAGTGGTGAGCATGGCTGGATTTGATGATCTTAGGGGCCTCTTGAGGATTCTGTGATTCTGGTTTCCTGCCAGCTTCTCAGAAGTTTGAAGGGGGAACACCTTGCAATCACCTTTGTGTGTTTATTTGCCAAGGTGGAGAAGTCATCCTGCATTTGCATTGATATCCATGGCATGAGCACAGTGCAGTCCTGTAAGATGCTGCTCCAGGGCACAGCCCTGCCATGAAGAGGTGATCACACAGAAAAAGATGTCATTACAAATATCCTAAGTGAGGCAGCTAATCACTGGCAGTCCAGGCAGATCCTATCTAACCTATAACCTCATTCCTGCTCCCTGGGATCACCTCACCCTGTCCTGTTTTCTTCTGTGGTCAGTTCCAGCTGTGAGGGCAGAAAGTGAAACGCTTTACAGATGGTCCCACGAGGCAGCAGCAGCCCTGTGCCACCATCTCCAGACACCTGGGTGAAACCCTGCTGCTAAAACCCCCCAGTCTGGCTCTGGAGAGCAGCTGTGCTGGGCTCCATACCCTGCTCACCACCCACATCTCCCCTGCAGGGAGGTGCTGGTGGCACTGTGGGCATCATTCCAGCCACTGGAAATGATCCCTGAGCAGGAGGAGCATTGGGCAAGCAGCTATCCCTCACCTGCCCATGGTGAGATGTTTGTGCTGAAAACCCACACTCACAGAATCCTGGAATGGTTTGGGTTGGAAGGGACCTCAAAGCCTGTCTCATTCCACTCCTTCCACTATCCCAGGCTGCTCCAAGCCCTGTCCAACCTGGCCGTGGGCATTTCCAGGGATCCAGGGGCAACCACAGCTCCTCTGGGCACCCTGTGCCAGGGCCTGCCCACCCTCACAGGGGACAATTTCTCCAGAGATTTAATCTCTAGTTTACAGCACAACCACACAGAGCCCAGTAGACCCTATCCAATTTATTATTATTATTATTATTATTATTATTATTATTATTATTATTATTATTACATATTTGTGGAAAGAGAACCTTATCCTTTGCCCTGCTTGCTCCCAGGCATATTTTAAGAAAATGGTTACACAAGCTGGCAAATTCACAATTCCTCTTCTGATCAAAGTATTATTAACAATTTAATCCAGAAGCTGAGAGCAGATTTAGACTCGTTACTGCTTTCCACCACACTCTTCTGTTTCCCTGAGCATTCCCTGAGAAGCAGCAAAGGTGGCTGGGTTTGTGCCTCAGAATAGCTTAAAGTGGTACAAAATGGTGTTTTCTGATAGAACTTACTGAAGCTCCTTTGTGTATAAGTAAGATGATCCAAATCAGCATGAATCTGACAAAGATGTCCCCTTTGTTAGTAAAATGAGCAGCTCTCATGGAAAAAAAACAAACCTATAGCCACTCTCCATTGTCACTAGGTAGGAAGTTTATAGCTCCTTCCAACTGTGAATGAAGGCAGTGAGTTTCAGGATGTTGGGATTCTTGGTGTGGAATAAAGCAGGATCCATCCACCACATTGTTTCATCCCAGCAGACCTGCACCAGCATCCATAGGGGTATGGAGTTTCTGTCCAACTGTTTGCAGCTGGGAACCCAAGCTCAATGAGCCCAGAGTTCACAATGGCCACCAGGAGCCAAATTCCACTGAAATTGGTTGTTGCTGGAAACCTGTGGGAGACTCAGGGTGTGAGGGCCATGCTCAACCTCTGCAGGGACCTCAGCCTATTGAACCTCAATCCAGAGTGCTTTCCCAATCACTGGATTGGCTGGTTTTCCTCACTGGCCAGAGTAATATCAATCCAGACCAAGTGTAGCAGTTTATTGAGCTTTTCCCCCCCATTTTTTCTCCACTTTTTTTTTTTTTTTTTTTTCTCCCCCAGATGAAAGAAGCCCCAGAAGTCATTGAGAAGCCAACAGTTACTATCTCTGCTCCAGCTCTAGGTGTCCTTCTCCATCAGGTCAAGCATTTCTTTGTACACCTGCTCGTAGACATGCTTGCCCCAGAGGAAATCAAAGTGGACAAATTCGGGGATGTACTTTTTGTAGACCACGTTGGAGATACGAGGCAGGGTGATGTTTGCATCTTCAGGGGCTGAAATCCAGTCCTGGCCTCCATACCAGGCAGCCAGTGGGGTTTTCATGTTCTCCAGCTCATAGAAGGGAGGAGTGGTCTGGAAGACAGCAGAGAGGTAAAGGGCAAGCCAAAAATTCAAAGTGTATCCTGATGGCTGCTTGGAATTTCTTCCTTATCCCAAGGGATAGAAGAGAAACTATCACCATGGGGCCTCACTATGCCTGGGGCTCCTGTTCTTTTCACCAGAGGCTCAAGAAGTCATCACTGAGTGACTCTTTTTATTAGAAAGTTACAAACCTGCTTCCCCATATAAAAGACATTCCAAAATTACCATGTAATTCATAGAATCACAGAATGGTTTGGGTTGGAATGGACCTCCAAACACCATCTTGTCCCAGCTCCCCTGCAATGTGCAGGGGCACCTTCCACTAGCCCAGGATGCTCAATTCTCCAAACTCAGTCCCAACCACTGCAGTGTTTTCATTGCAATATTTATTTATTTTTTCTCTGAGCATGGCTCTCTCTTACCTGGTTGTAATGAAGCATGTTGTCACTGCCGTAATCATAGTACTTGAATTCCCCTGTCCGATAGAGCTGGAAAAGGGGAGTTAAATTTATTATCCACACATTGGAGAGGTTTCTAAGAAAGATAAAAGAGGTGACAGGAGACTGCACTGCTCTCTCCTCCCACCAAGGCTCAGGGAAGTGATTTTTACATCTGGAACTGGGTGTTGGGAGAAGAGCTCAGCACAGAAACCCACAGGGAAGAGCCTGGTGTACAACCAAGAGCCTCGAAGGAGACATGGCCTTTGGGCAAGAATTTTTGTGTGTTGTGGTCAACACCATCAGCAGAAGGATGTGATAGAATGCTTTTAATAATTAGGTGTATCACTAGTGGTCTTACTGACCCTCAGCCTTTACTCTGGCATCTCTTGTCCTGGTTTATCTCCAGTCTTTGTTCCACCTCCACCTCCTACGAGCCCCAAGGACTCTTGGACCTCTTTTGTTGGAATTAATAACTTCATCTACACCAGGGTTTCAGGACAGCTCTGCAGGGGGAGCAGCAGGGGATTATTCCCAGCCCCTGAGCAGAGGGAAGAGGACACCAAGTGTTACCTGGCGCCAGTGCAACATGTTTTTTATAGATGTGGAATCAGGGTAGTGGGCCAGGTAGACATCCATGCGGCTCTGCAAGAAATCATTGGAGAGGTTTACTCCCTGCCCCAAAAAAATCCATGTCAGAAATAAAACCAAACCTGCTCAGTAGCCACATGAGCCTCACTCACACACTCACACAGAACTCTAGAGCTCCCTGCAGCAAGCTGAGCAATTCCCATGGAGGGCTGGGCAATGTCAGGAGTCTGCCTGGTTTCCAAGGCAAAGTAAGGGTCCATGTCTCATGCTCAGGATCCTTTTCCAAAGACAAAGCTCAACTCACAGCAATAGCTCTACGTATTGTTCCTAATATGTTTCCTTCTTGGAATATTAAGGAATTACATCAATGCATTATTTGAGAAACCCCCACCCTGGTGCCTCCAGCCTGAATTTTTATACCACTCAAAGATGTGAAAGGCCATGTGGAGGCAGCAGATTGACAGCTCAGGATCACACAGTGAGAAAGTGGATCTCTTGAGAGGGGAGCTGGAATGTACATACCACGTTCAAGCTGTTGGCAAACCCACCAGGCAGGTAAAAGACCAAAGAGCACAGGGTTTTCAGCACGGGGTAGATGCATATTCTGGAAATCACTTGCTTCAGGATATAATCCTCATCAAAGACCACTGTGTGTCCTAAAATGAACTGTGGAAATCAGAGGGGTGTATCAGTGGGGCTCACGTTCTTTTTTGCCTCCAGGTGCTCCCCACCTCTTTGCTCACCAACTTTGCTGTGCTTTGTCATTCTGGCTTTTCTGAAATGGCCACGGCCCAGGAAGAGCCCTGACCTTCCTAGGAGAGGTTTCTCCTGGGAGAAGGGACCCAAACCCAATTCCTATTAATAGTTCTCTGATTGAGGTGTGACAGGAAGATGATTTACCCACCCTACAGGCTCACAAACACACAGAGCAGGGAGATGGAGGTGATGCACAAGCACTGTGTGTCTCAGGTGACCTTGGCAGTCCCTCCCCCCCTCACACCTCACGTGTGGTGAGCACATACCTTAACCAGTGCCTCAGGAAGGTCAAACACCCTCACCAAGGGGGACTTCATGTGTGAGTTCACGGTGATCGGCGCCAAGGCGAAAAACATCTTGATTTTGCGATCCAGCTCGGGGATGGATGAGAAGGCAATGAAACCTGTGTGAGGGAGAAGGAAGCAGACCCTGCCCTGTTGTTTCTGAGGGAGTTGTTGACTTCCAGGTGTGTGTGCCCATCAGAAGGCCCCTCAGACATGGCTCTAGCAGGTCGGGCTCTGGCAGCAATGAGATGCACCCAGTTTGGGGCTGCCAGTGCTCAAAACTCTTCTGTTAAAGCAATTACCCGCTCTTTTCCCTTTTGTTGTTTGGAAATGCCTGGACATTACCCTCCCTGACCAAGGTTTTAGGAATACTCCCAGACTGGGGGTGCACAGCTGATGTGACTCTGCCAGGTCTGCTCTCCTCCTTAGTACCTATGGTGGTGCCTTGGGAATAAGCCACGTAGTACAACTGCTCCTGCCCTGTTCTCTGCAGGATGTAGTTGATGGTCGCCGGAAGGTCATACATGGCCATCTCATGGAAGCTGCAGGGGAGACAGGCACATGAGAAAATCACTCTTGCTGACCTTGCCATGGCTACTTGGGTGTGGGCAAGAGCTTGGGCAGGAATGGGCAAGCCAGATTCTGCCCGCTGGCAGAAGGTGTGACTATCAGGAGCACCCCTCCTCCAGCCTGCAGACACTGCTGAGGGTACCAGGGACCTGCCCACCCTCCAGTTTCACAGAAAACACACCTGTAAGCTGAGTATTCCTGCTGGTAGAATTCAAACTCTTTGTGTTTCCTCGACCAGCTGTTCCCCCGGCTGTTCCCGATCCAGACGTCATAGCCAGCGTCGGCGAGGATGAAGCCCAGGCTGGTGTTGGGCAAGTTGGTGACCCAGTTGCTTCCTTCCAACACCAGGCCGTGCTGCAGGAGGACCACAGCCTTTGGAGCTGGAGGAAGAAGAGGAGGGATCATTTTCTCTAAGCACTAACAGAATTGATCATTCACATCCCGGTATTGCTTTGGCAGCATCCCCATGGGAAGTGACACCAGCGCAGGGACGTGGCCACCTCTGTCCCCAGTCTCTCTGGGGAGGTGTTTTTGAAGAAGGACAGGGCAGAGACTGGAAATCTGGAGTTTTTTACACTGATTTGCTGTGTATGTATGTGTGCACATACATGCTTCCCAGGGGAGGGACACACTGCCAATAACTGGTAATTACCCCAGTAATTACCATTACTTTGAAACAGGGGTTTCAGTGCAGAACAGGAAGATCCCAAAATGGTGAGATGGCATTGAACTGGACACAGGAAGGATGCAAAATAGTGAGATGGCATTGGATTGGCTGCCTGGTTTGGTTTCCTTTCCTGACTAATGGCTTTTTGCTTCTCCACTGTCTGGTTTTGAGCTGAGGTAAAACCTGGGGCAAGATTTCTCTGTCCCATTCATTCTCCTTCCTCTTTGGAGCAAATCCTCTCAGAACAAGGTGGGCACCTGCATTTCTTCTGCTCCCAAGGCTATTTGCCTGATTTTTCCTACAGGGAAAGCTGCCTCCTGGAGGACCCAGCCCATGGTGAGGCAGCCTTGGGCGTGTCCTACTCCAGCCCAGCAAAGCTCTGGGGGTGCCTGGAGCAGGCAGAGCTTGCTGTGGCACTTACGGGGACAGAACATGTTGGGTGCCTGCGCCCCTGCCTTGTGGGAGATGCTGAAGCTCTCCAGGTTGTCTCTGCCATGGGGAATCCTCTGCAGGGTGAGGTAATAGCCATCGTCTGTCACCACCTCGTGCTCCTCGTAGGGGTACCCGTGGTACCGGACAATTTCGCCCTGTGGGAAGGGAAGGACAGCATGGGACAGTCCCCAGGGAGGGAGGATCTCTGTCCTGAGGGCTGGCAGGGCTTGGCTGGGCAAAGCCATCTGTGCTGCTGGTGACTCTGGGGGGAGGGTGGACTCAGGATGTCCCAATGTCCCTTCCACCAATGCTGTGGCGATGTCATGACTTCAGCCAGAATTTCTGGCAGGTCTAATGAAGAGCTGTCCCTTTTTGTATTGCAATCAAGAGCAGGGCAGCACAGACAGCCAAACTCTGAGCTTGAGAGGGCTGTGCTGACCAAACCTGCTGACTTGGAATGAAGCCCACCATAAATGCCTGCCATAAATCTCTGTATGCATAAGAAGAGGGAGACAAACATCTAATAAAATCCTGGTGTAAATCCTCGGTGAAGACACACAGAGCCTGTGGGTCTTGCACAGACCATGGCAGCACAGGGAACTTGCACAACCAAGAAGGAAAAGAAGGGACTTACAACACCCATGGACACCTCGGGGTTTTCTGCTGGCTTTGCATCGATGAACATTAAACAAGAAATGGTGAGGAACAGCCACATCATGGTGATCTGCAAAACATTGTGGTGAGGAGGGTGAGAGACTTTGCTGGCACTGGCACAGAAGCTGGGGGGAGTTCTCTTGATGTGCACTGCTCTTCCATCAGGGTATCCACCTGACCCCTCAGCAGGTGAAATGATTTTAAAACTGAAGTCCTCTAATGGGTCCTGAAAATGGCTCATTTTGCTCATCTTCAACAAAGCTGGAATTCAAATTCCATCCCATTTTAATCCCACATCCTCCATCAGGCCCTCATACTCAGAAACATGCACAGGTACATATGTATGTGCCCAGGCAAACCTGGTTTTTGAGGGGGTGATTATAGATAATTCATTTTAAATAATGTCTTGGATAGCTGGAAGAATAGGTCATTTTTGTTCCGCTGATAGCTGAACTAATGAGGAGTAAAACACCCAATTTTAAGTTGCAGGGCCGTGTTCTTGACAAGAAATCAAATAATGTGGTTTGTGTGGGTTTTCCTTACAACTGAGAGAGACCCTAGGATGCTCCTGGCTTGTTTTTGCAGACCTGAGTGAAATACCATCTCAGGACATCCCTGCTTTTCCTGGGAAAGATTTTGGTGTCTGCTTCAGCTTGTTCTTACCACAAAACATCTGACTGCTATTTTATTTCACCGAAACAGAATCACAGAATGCTTTGGATGGAAAGGGACTTCAAAGTTCCAACCCCTCTGCCATGGGCAGACCCCAGCCATACAGGAAGGGGTAAATTTGTTGGAGGCAACAAATTCGCAGCAGAAATACTGTCTCAGCTACTCAGAGGAGCTAAGTAGCTCCTCTATTGTGTGGAGCAATTTAGCAGAGACCTGCTAAATGCCAGCGCCAGGTATCTTGCACGCATCATTGCTTCCCTGGTGAAATAGAGGCGATTGGGAGCAGGTTTCTGTCACTTCCCTCATCCTCCCCTTGCCGTTCTGCGGGGGGAATCGGCTCCGGAGGTGGGAGAAAAGGCAGCGGGGGAGAAAAGCTGCCTGCTCCCTCTGGTGTCCCCGGAGCGGATCAGAGAGGAGGATCAGCGCCTGTACCGCTGCAGCCCTCGGGCACATCCATCCCTCGGGCACATCCATCCCTCGGGCACATCCCTCGGGCACATCCGTCCCTCGGGCACATCCATCCCTCGGGCACATCCATCCCTCGAGCACATCCATCCCTCGGGCACATCCATCCCTCGAGCACATCCCTTGGGCACATCCATCCCTCGGGCACATCCATCCCTCGAGCACATCCCTTGGGCACATCCCTCGGGCACATCCATCCCTCGGACACATCCCTCGAGCACATCCCTTGGGCACATCCCTCGGACACATCCATCCCTCGGGCACATCCATCCCGCGGGCACATCCATCCCTCGAGCACATCCCTCGGGCACATCCCTCGGGCACATCCATCCCTCGGGCACATCCATCCCTCGAGCACATCCATCCCTCGGGCACATCCATCCCTCGGGCACATCCATCCCTCGGGCACATCCATCCCTCGGGCACATCCCTTGGGCACATCCCTCGGGCACATCCATCCCTCGGGCACATCTATCCCTCGAGCACACCCCTTGGGCACATCCCTCGGGCACATCCATCCCTCGGACACATCCCTCGAGCACATCCCTTGGGCACATCCCTCGGGCACATCCATCCCTCGGGCACATCCCTCGGACACATCCATCCCTCGGACACATCCATCCCTCGGGCACATCCATCCCTCGAGCACATCCCTTGGGCACCCTCCCGCTCACAGCACCGGCTGTGCCGGACCCAGGGATCCCACCCGGTCCCATCTCCCAGCCGGGCCACCAAGGGCTCCCCACCATCATCACCCTGAGCTCCCTGGGGTGCGATATGGGGACAAGACCCCTCCAAGAGGGTTGGACTCCTTATTTTAAGGTCGAGCCTTTAGAAAAGACAAGGAGAGACTGAACGCATTTTTGTGGCGTAGCGTCAGGAGAAGGGCATGCAAATTCCAGGGAAGAGCCTTGCCTGGGATGGCCCTTTTCTCTCGACAATCAGCTTGAAAAAATATTCCCTCTGTGAAATGTCCCTCATCTCAGCAGATCTGGAGAACCCTCGGTGACCTCCGAGAGGTGCAGCAGGGTGACAGCTTTTCCACCTGACCCTCTCCAAACACCGCCCTCCCCTCCCTGAGCAGAGACATTCCTTTGGAGGCAGGATACCCGGGAAGCCCTGCTGTCCCACTTGGGGCTCTCCAGGTACCTGCAGCTCTGTTTTGCTGTCTCAGGCACCCAAGGAAGAGGGATTACCCGTCGAGGTCCGAGAAGAGGAGTGGGAGGCTTTGTCCCCGATGTCCCCCGAGCAGAAGGTCGCTGCTGCCTGCACACACTGCTCTCATCGGGCTGTTATTCCCTTTGCTTCCCAGGTTGGGGAGCGTCAGGAGCGCCACTCCCTCTGATCCCTCCTCCTATGAATGTGTAATTTACCTGAGGGCTGGAGTCTGCTCCGGCAGGAGACACCCTCCCTGCCTGGGCTGCCTTGGGAATGTTTTCGTGGCGCTGCACAGGAGCTGGGATCCGTAACAAATCGGATGTTTCCACCTGATGGAGTCATTTGGCATGGGCCATGCCCTCTGTGAACCCGAGGATGGGCAGCCCCTGGGCTCTCCACCTGCACTGGGACTGGGTTTTGTGCTGGTGCCCTGGGTGCTGAGGGGTGAGTGGGACAGCCTAGCTCATCCCAACAAACTCTAGTGGGAAAACCATCCAAGCTCCTTTTGGCTCTTCCTGATGCCTTCTGACATGGAATGAGCCTGAAAATGCAGAACCTCCCAGTCCCAATAGTAACTTCAGGGGGTGCTCTATTAAAAAAAAAAAAAAAAAAAAAAAAAAAAAAAAAAAAAAAAGGAAAAATAAATCCATCCCCAGGGAGGGAAGAAGCTGTGGATGGAGACTTCACATCTTGCCAGACCTTCAGCTGGGGATGCCTTTGGCCAGGAGCTGCCTGGTGCCTGAGCAGGTCCCTGCAAGGGATGGTGATGGCTCACACGAGCTGTGGGTGTCATTTTTGGCACCTCTGCCTTCGTGGCCACCTCTCCACTCCTCGCCCAGGTGCCCACGATGTAGGGCTGACTGCATCCCGTGGGATCCTGCATCCCTCCTGCAGTCAGCACCTGCCAGGCGTGGTCCAGCCACGCTTGCTCAAATGCAGACGTGCTTTGGAAAGCCTACATAGCTCCACCTCTATGTGGATCTGTAATGACTGGTCTTTACCAGGACTAGCTAGAGGCAGTGCCAGAAGCTCTCCCAGCTGGCTCACCCTCAAACGAGCAGTGGCTCAGAGAAGAATCTAATTTTTCTTCTGCAGGAAGAGGAGGAAAGGTGGAAAAACAAGATCCCCTTTCCTCCCAGCCCCCAGGAAGAATTTGCCTTCCTTTTGGGGACAGGACAACAGGAAGACTATGGCCACAGGTTAACTGCTTAGAATGTACAAGTTTCAACTTAACACTACAAACAAGAAACCATTCAACCTTTGGAACCCTCAGAACACCAACTATCAGAAGAAACAATTTGTAAACCAATAAAATCCCAGATTTCCATGCAGCAGGTGCACAGGTTGTTTCAGTCACTGCTCCACACACGGCTCTATGTCTGCTGAGGGGCCAACAGGAGGGTGTTTTTTGTGGTCCTGGCAGGATGTAGAGCAGGGCACACACACCTGGCAGGTACCAGGTCTGTGGAAACACAAGCATATCTTCATCCCCAGATACTGAGATCACAAAGACCTTCCCAAATACTGGTAAGAAGGTCTTGCACCATTACCCTGGGTTTGGGCAACTGAGCATCACTGGGTGATTGCAGTGATAACAAGTGATTTAAAATTACTGGATTCTGGGAGTTTTCCTAATGGTTTAGAGTACAGATAGCTTTAGCCCTCTCTGTTTTTAAGAATAAATTTTAAAGTGCCACGGGCACTTTCCACGATGGCTTGTCCTGCTGCTGAGTGAGGAATACCAGTGTGGTGTAACACCCCCAAGAGCTGTGGGAAATGTCTTGTTTTCTGTGAAATGTATGCAGGGCCATTGTCTGTTTTGATACCTAAAGCAGCAAAGGCTGAATGCCAATGTACAATGATATCCCGACTCTTTCCTCCTTTTAAAAAATTCCTGTGAATATGAGCAAATTGTTATAAATATTAGTGAATGATGGGTCAGAGAGAATTATTTAATGGGTTTCACTGTTCATTGACCTGGTGAGCATTAGTCAATCAAAAATGCATATTGTAGGTGCTTTGAATTTGGTTTTTTTACATTTGCATCTCTGCTTTTAAATACTGAAACAGAAAATGCAGAAAGAGCACAGCACTGAGCAACCTGGCCAATAATTTTCTCAGTCTTTTATTCTGAATCCACTGTATTCTACCACTTGGATGTGTTTATATCAAGGCAAGTAAGTTCTGTTTGCTGTGGTAGCTGAACAGGTGATGAGAACCCACCTCTATTTTTAGCCTTAACAACTCCAAACATGAACATAGTTTAACCTATTAAATTCAGATTACATACACTTATTATGAACAGTAAGATGATACATCTAATAGAACAATAAGCATTACTAAACAAAATTACTTGCAACTGTTTCAATGCTTTACCTTCACCCAGGGTCTGTAATAGCTGGACTTGGATACCCTTTTCTGGAACAAGGCTTCCAAGTTTACCTCGAAAAGAGGGTTCAATTTTTATAAAGCTAAATTTACAAGTCAAATGACTTCAGTTTTTAAAGATTAAAACACCTGGGATTTATGGCTTACTTTCCTTACCAGCCAGGTTCAGGGCTTGATCAGGGAGAGGAACTTGATTGGGAAGGTTTTCCTTAATGTATTTTAAAAACAAACCTTTATTAATATTCACTGAAAAAGTTCTCCAATATAAACAACTTACAAATAAACAAAGAAATATACATAAGTAATCATCAAATAATATCTTATGGCTGCATGCCTGCATGTATCAGGCATTTCAATTTTGTCAATTGTACTAAAATGCATAATCAGTATACTTAACATCATTGCTTAATGGCAGCAGTGCAAACAACAAACCCTTTTATTTTGTTAAGAATTTTGAAATCGAGTCAGAGTTAGTAAAAATAAAAAAGGAAGGTGTTATTTCACAGTATACATGGGCTAATCAACAATTTTAATCAATTTAAACATGGGGTTTTTTTTTGGATAATCATGCATCTTCAATTAATATGTTTTCTTCAGGAAAGGCATAAGGCTGCAACCTTATGAGTAAAATTTTTATTAATTCAAAGTTCCTGTTAATACCTTCTCACATTTAGTTTTTAGCCTCTGTAATCTCAAATTATTTCAGTTCTGTGATTATTGCATCTGCATGCTTAGCTGTAAAAACCTAACATTAAAAGCCACAATCATATTTTGGTTCAAAAATAAGAAAACATACAAATTAGTATCTTAGTGATAGCAGTGACAGATCTGCTACATCTAGAAACTTGCTATGGACAGGAGTTGATGAGTGTTTAGTCATGAATAAATATTAGTTGTAGTTGTTAACTGATTTTCAGCATGAAAATGGTTTTGCAGATATTGTAAACAGAAGTGACAGGTGGAAAATACCTAGCTAGAGAACTTTGCAATTGAAATTTGCTAATGAAACTGTTCTTAGCCTTCAGGCACCTCTTTAAGATCTATTGTTGTAGATGACAATATAATATTTGCTTTCACATTCATAGATTAGCTTTTTGCATCACAAGTATTTTGATATGGTACAATTTGTACTTACTTTTAATTGCTTTTGTATAGTATAATCTGTCAGTTTGTGTATGCACTGTATAGTTTATATATATTTATATATTACAGTTATATTAATAGTAGTGTGTTAAATATATTATGTCTAGGCTTTAGCAAAATGTTAAAATACAGACTAAAATACTTCTATGTAACCAACTAAGAGAATGATGTAAGGCAATTATTTTTCTTACATCTGCAGACTGGCCTCTCCAAATGATAATAATGACAAACCAGAGCATAAACATCTGGGGAGGATTTATTGACTCCTCACTGTCAGGAAGTATGAAACAACAGGATGGAAATCCAGGAAAAAATAAAATAGATTGACCTAATTTACAGAATGTCCTGCAGACAAGTCAGAGGTTAAAACCAAACAAGAGAGTTCCTGGAACATCAAAAACTCAAAAGAATGTTTGAATAAACTCATGAATATACATGTACTCCCCACAATGTAACATATAGAGTATATAGACAATTGCCAAAAATATCCCAACACTGGGTATGTTTGTCCCTGGTTTTATCCCTTATTAAACTTGTAGAATTCTAAATTGTGAACATTGTTTTTCACACTGTGGAGTTCACAGAAACTTTTGGGTTATTAAATGTAGTACATATTTTAAGGACAGCGTTCATCCATTTTCAGTACTTTGCTTTAGGATGTGAGGGTTAGGTTTTCTATGCTAGAGGTAACCTCTTCCACATCAGGGAAGTAGCAAAGTGGAAGCTGTTCTTCCAGAAAAGGGTAACTTGAAAAAATGTGTTAGTTCCCGCTTGAAAGGATATCTTACAATTCAAAAATATTCCAGGAGCATCTATTCACAAAAAAAAAGTAATCAAAGCAATGCAGGGAGTCACAAAGTGGTATGGTAAGAGGGTTTGGGGTAGTGGTAACACAGGCAGAACAACACTGATGAGAGAAATGACAGATTTGTCTTTACAAACAAGCTGTGGGTCTGCTGATAGACAAGACTAGCAGTGAGAGATAAAAGAAACAGTTGGAAGGATTCCACTGATTGATGAATGGAAAAGATATTTGTCTTTATAAACAAACTGTAGGTTTGCTGATAAATGAAATTGGATATTGAAAGATGAATGAAGCAATGGGGAAAATAATGAATTCTATAGGAATTAAAAATTAAAATGGAGGGTTATACATTAGAGGGGAATCTCAGGTGTCAGGTGTCCCAGGAAATCTGTACCTCTCAAGTACCTCAGCCAATGGGGAAAGAGAGAGGGAAATGTAACCGGGAAATTGGGATAAAAGGAGGCTGCATTCTCCAAAACTTTGAGACATCCCAGGAGAATGCCCCATGGCCTCTCCCTTTATTCAAATAAAGCAAAAAGGACTCCTCTGTCTCCTTTTTGGACATAAACCTCTGTCATATGTGGATCAATTTTCCTGACACTAATGACTCCTTAAATCGTGCACGGCCTAGATGCAGAAATGACCTGTTTAGCCTGCACTTGTTCTTGCACAAGGTGGTGCAAATGCTGTAGCGGCCCTGAGGAAGGGGTTACCCATTAGTTAGGGCTCTGTCCTAGCACAGTTTTAGCTCATGAGGGCTGCAGTGAAGGCCTGGCCTGCACTGGGAGCAGCCTGTGGGGTGCACAAAATGGCGGCCGCTGCACAAAATGGCGGCCGTGCCTCACGGAGCAAAGCCCACAGTGCACGGGGAGCAGGGACATGGAGCTGCCTCCTGCCGGTGCCCCTGGACTCCTGGGGTCACCTTCCTGCTGCCCACACCCAGACAGCCGTGGGTGTCCCACTGGACCTGCCACTGTTTTGTGTCTGTGCCACGTGCCTGCGGCCCCCACCATGTTCTCAGTGCTCACAGCTGCCCCTCCTGCCGCCTCTGCGGGCTGGGTGGGGCTGCAAAGGGCCCCCCAGGCTCTTTCCACTCTCTACGACTCAGCTCTAGCTGATGCTGCTTTGTGGGAGCTCTTTTGTGATACAGAGTCCCCTCTAGGATCAGACAGATCAGGGGACAAGGGGCCATCATCTAGTGCTCGTCCCCCAGCCCTGTCAGACTTACAGGCCTTCGCTGGCGGCGCAGGGGTCAGCGTGGTTGCCGCGGTTGTTGCCAGGTGATGTGGTTTGTGGGTGGTGGTGAGTGGCCCTGCTCTGCTTTGCTGCCGTGGTGTGATGTCCCACAGGCTCGGGCGCCGCTCACACCGGCCGGGAATCCCGGCCTCTCTCCCGGGTGCTGCCCGCCATGGTGTCTCCCCAGCCCTTCATGTCCTGGCTGTGCAGGCTCCAGGACTCAGTCACCGCTGGCTTCTCTGCCCACGATGCTTGTGGTGCCACGATGCTTCTGAGTTTTGGTGCAATTCTGGCCCTGGTGGGCACACCGCAGAGAGCCCTGAGTGCCACTCTGGCTGCTGCCCCCTCGGCCTCCTGCCCGTCCTCTCCCAGCAAGTCCAAAACAAACCTCCAGGGCTTTAGAACATCCATAGTAGCTTCCAGAGAGTCCAGGGCTTCAAAACATTCAGTCTGTAGATCCCAGACCGTGCCATGCTGCATGTATTTAACCACCCCGTTCAGGTAAAAGGAGGATCCATACCTTCGTAACTGGGTGTTCCACTGAGATCCATCCGTGTCCTTCAGCGGCTTTTTTTCTTCTACATACAGAGATATATACAAAAGGGGTCTGGACTTTTGCAGCTCTCCACACTTCTTTGGCTCTTCTTACCATTTTTGTTAGGCTCTCCTTGCCTGTTTTTGCAGCTCTTTTGCTGCTGGCAGCTCTTATGTCTCCCCCACTGTTCAGGTTTGTTGATCATGTCGGGTTTCACCACTTGTTACATGAGGATTGTAAGTTGAAGACAGACACACAACAGGTCACACTGAAGGATCATGCCACAAACAGCCCAGTTTATTGTTCAGCACCCCCTTTTAGAGGGGTTCAAAACTTCTGCCCTTACACATCTTGTTGGTCGGGGTCTCCACACCTGAATTGGGTTTTCTGCTATGGCCAGATTTATCTGTGCAGCTACAGACCAGCTGTGCTGTGACACTGGCCCTGGCATCAGTGGGGAGCCCCCCAGGATGAATCAGTGCACAGCATGTTAAGGCATGAGCAAATCAGAAAAAAAAAAAAAAAAAAAAAAAAAAAAAGGGATAAAAATTAAGAATTTGGAGCCAAGCTAATTCCAGTTATTAACAGTTATTTTATTTTCTTCCAACATGCATCTGCTGAAAGGCAAGGGTAGAGGAGAGGATTACTGGAAAACAACAGTGGGCTGCTTTCCTACCAGTGCTGCTGCTAGGACAGGACTGGTGTGACCATGATGTCCCCTTGGAGGGAACATCCCCACACATGGGCAGAGAGGGACCTGAGACCCCCTGCCCCACGCTGCTTTCATCTCAGGGGTTTTTCCTAAATTTCTTTGCATTTCAGCTGGCTGGCCATGTGGGCACTGAGGTCCTGGAGTAGTCCTTGTCCATGGGATGGTGCTCTCCAAAGGGACCAGGAAAGCCTGGGCAGCAGAGGGTGCTGTGAAAGTGCTGGTGAAGGAAACATCGAGACATTGGGACATTGAGAAACCCCAAACCCAACAAACCATGGTTGTCCACGTCTCCTTGAGTGTGGGGTGGCTGTGTGGCCTGGCCGTGGCCACCCAGGGCAGGAGCTCTGTGGGGATGGAGCTCTCTCCTGGGAGAGGATGGGAAAGGGCTGGGTTACAGACAGCAACACCAACATTTGTGTTTGTGCTGCTTTGTCGGGCTCAGAGGGGCGGTTCTGTTGCCTTGATAAGCCATGCTGTTATCTCAGGCCCTCAACAACCCTCTGCAGCTCTGATGTTGTCCCTGATGGGGGCCAAGGTCAGACCACAGATGCCCAGAGGCTGCTGCCAGCCAGCATCACCACAATGCCATGGCTGGCTTTACTTTTCATCTTCCTGCAGCTGTGGAGGAGCAGGAGGGGGAGAATAAGCCCCTCCATGAATCCTCTACTTTTCAGCTGATTATAAAGGTTTTTGGCATTCCTTCTGTTGCAGAGTGGGTGGGATGTTCCTTTCTGTGTGTGCATTCAGTGCTGTTGAGTTTAATTTAGTGAGAAACTTGGGCTCAGGTTTTTCTTCTTTGTCAGCAACGGAATGTAAAGTCTGCTAGTGAAAAAATCCCACCCAGCTCCAGAACCCCAGGCCACCCCTGTCTCTGGTTTGCTTTTCTCCTTTATCACCTGGGTGCCAAGCAAGGCTCTGTGCTGAGCTCCCTGGCTACCTGATCATTTTACTGCTGTCATAACTAAACCCCTTCCCACCTTCCCTCTGGAGATATTTTGCCCAGCCTCTCCTTTCATCTTGACCTTGGCCTCCACCCACCATCTGTGGGTTCACTCCAATGTGGGGGTGTCCCAATAGTCCCTGAGAACCCAAATCTGGATTCTGCATTGAGATACCCAGTGGCAAGAAGAGGGGATAATCCCCTCTCAGGGATTGCATGTGCAACATGTCTTGAGTGGAGCTAGAGGGCCAGGTATGGAGTCATCCTTCCCAAAAGTGGCCAAGCCTGTCCAGGAGGAGAGGATAAGGAGGTGGGGCAGGGGCTGAAGAAATAAGAGGGGAAGGCCTAAGGGAGAGCTGTGGGCTCTTGGCTTGTCCAGAGGCACAGAGGGAAACAGGAATTTTGGGAGAGAAGGACCTCTGAAGGACCAAGAAAGGCTCGTCAGGCTTCCTGCAAGCCACTGAGGGAGATGAAGGTGAGCCTGGAGGCCAGAAGCTGCTGGTGAGGACACAGGGACCAAAGGCAGACCTGGCCTAACCCCTGCAGCCCCATGTGGGGAACATCCCTGCCCACATCCTGGTGGGATCTGGCTTTGATGCCCCTGGGGCATTCTAGGGAGAAGGAGAAGGTCTGTGCAGCTCTGTCTGCAGAGCTCTGTGCATCTCAGCAGTGCCTGTCCCTGCTCTGGTGGCAGCAGGGAACAGTGGGGACAGTGTGAGCACTGCAGGGAACCACAGCCTGAAGGTTGTGAGCTGGGCTAGGGAGAGGCAGGTTTTGGGGAGCATCCCCCCAGCCACTGGGCTCCAGGGTGATGGGAAGGAGCAGGCGACCTTGGGGGGTCACTGGGGTAATGTTAAATTCCCAAGCTGTAGTAGTAGGGTAGCTGAGGGAGAAGAATCTCACAGTTTCTGCTGGTGGAAGCTGTCCCTAAGTCAGCTTGAAGATTGAGCCTGCTTTGTTCTCTGGCACTTCTCAGCATGGTTTTTGCTCTCTTTTCTGGAAGGAATGCTCAACTTTGCCTTGTCAGGTCTGTGTCTGGTGCTGCCTGAAGGGTCAGTCAGGGCAGGGAACTCTTAACCCAGAATTTTGTCACCTCTCTGTAGCTCTTACCAGACCAGCCTCCTTCCTCCAGGACTTGGCTGGTGTGGGGAACAGCACCCGAAGGCCTCATAATTAAATAGAGCACTTGCAAAGTGCCTCATTCTGCTCTTTCATGCCAGCATTTAAATCCAGGAAAAAACCCAAGCAATAATTCTGCTGGTGAAAACCACAATAAATGTGTGTCTATCCGAGCCAGAGGTATTTTACAGAGGAAATACTTTACTCAGCAGCGATACCAACCCAAATCAGGGTGAGCAGGAAGCTGGGATGGAGATGGAGACACCAAAAGTCCCTTCCCATGACCACTGCTCTCCTGGCAGGAGGAGAGGTGATGGGGCTGGAAAATGTGGTTAAAGGGACCCATGGACTCAGAGCCATGGTGGAGGGCTGACTGTCACCCCTGCCCATGGGAGATTTGCTTTGCACTCTTTGGATTTCCACTTCCAGCAAGTACACCCTGACAAAATTCAGTCAGTGTCACATGCAAGTGGTGTCTTCCTCCTTTCCTGGGTGAGATTTTTCCCTTTCTTTCAACTCAGGCATGGTCCCTGAGCCCTGTCCTTGTGCCTGATGCTGACATGCAGAGCTAACACATTACCAACATGTACCTGCACATGGAAAGCCAGGATAAGCAGCCAGTGACAGTCTGGCAACCCCAGGGCACAGGCAAAGCAGATGGAATCCCTCTGCCAAGGAATGCCAAAAATACAGCTCCCAGCTGAAGGACACCACAAGATCTGTGTGTTCCCGGTGATGGGGCCGTGTCCCAAACTTTGGGATGTGGCTCTTTGCTGCTGAGCTCCCTGGGGTTTGGGATGCAGTGTCTGAATCACTGGGCTGTGTGGCTGGGGAGGGACTGGCCTTCCAGGTGTTGATGGACAAGTCCCAGCCTCTCTGGGTGTCTTTGTAAGCCAAGAGGATTGGTTCCCTCTGCTCCCCCAGCAGCTTTGAGGATGAGCAGGAACCACCTCTGCTCTCCTCCACCCTGGTTGTCCATGCCCAGGGACTCACAGCTGAGTGTGGTTTGGGTTGGATGGTGGGATGTGTTACCTGCCAAGGCTGGAGGAGCTGGCACTGGAGGCACTGGGCTGGCCTCTCCTCCAGGGAATGCTCTGGACTGTGCTGGTCACCTGGGGATGGACAAAACTCTGATGACCTGTGTGACCCCAAGACTGGGTGCAGGAAGTGGGGACTGCCATTTTCACTCTTCTTTCTGTGTTCTTACCCTGTTTCTCACCTCAGCCCAGGAGTCTTTTTGTGCTTGCTGAATGCCACAGGAATGCACAGGGACTAATCCTTCCTTGTCTGCCACATCTTGGGATACCAGGAGAAGTTGCTTCTGTCACTGCTGAGCACTGCCTGCCAGGCTCTCTCTGACTTTGTGGCTGGGTTTTGTGGCACAGCTTGTCACCACTCATGGCCACCATGGTGTGCCACTATAACATCTGGGTGACACTGGGCTGGGCAGAAGAGCCTTGGGCATGGAGGTGACCTCCAGCATGTGGGAGAGCTCAGTGCCACACCTCAGGAGCTGGGAGAAGGGTGTTGAGAGGAGGAAACTCTCACCATGAAATGTGCAGGAACCACAGAAACCACAGGCCTGTGTGTGGCCATGGAGCAGTGGAGGGTCTCCTTGCATGTGGGTTGGGTGCAGATCTAAGGGAGATGGACCATGGGGACAGAATTTGGCAGGGATTTGACTCCTCTCTTTCCCAAGTGACAAGCTCAACCAGAGGATGCAATTGGTGTGAAACTCCTGTGGGTTTAGCAACAAGAAAACAACACTGAGGATCACATTGTTCTTTCTATCTGGCATCTCCTGATTCCTGAGCAGGCCTGTTACCCATCCCTTGTCACCCACACTGGTTATTTCAGCAATTGGTCAGTCTCTGATGTCCCCAGGCATGGCCTGCAACGTCTTGCACTAAGTCTGTGTGCAACTGGGTGAGGAGCCAGCCACTGCAGCTCCTGCCCTCCTGCTGTCCTTTCTACCTTCATTCCACACCCAGGCTGAGGGGCTGCAGGACTAAAAGCACCTGAAAGTGGTGATTTGCAGAGTCCAGCCTGCAGCTGTGGCCAGTGGTGTTGGGCAGCTGTGCAGGACAAAGGGAGATCAGGTTTAGCAGTGGGCTTTGCCTATGGGATCAAAGAGCAATCCAACCTCTCCTTCCCTCAGCCATCACAGCAGTTTAATCCCAGGACATCCCTTCTCAGCTGCATGTGGAGATGGGAGCACCAGGGTGGTGGTGGTGGGCTTGAGCACAGAGCAGGGCTTGAGTTGGCACTTTGTTTTCCAGTGTGAGAGGGAGTTTTTGCTGTGGTCACACGGTGCTCTGCAGCAGGTGGATGTTGCCATTTTCCTGAGCAGCCCAGGAAAGCTTTCCATGCAATAAGGCTACTGGAAAAATATACTGTGAGAGGCAGACAGCCATCTTAACTCCTCCAGCAGGATCATCAGGGAAATGGACTTGAGTCTGGAATGCCTTGGGCTGGATGCTGTGGGTGGCAGGGCAATCCAGGAGCATCCAAGGCAGGGATGGAGCAGGGAAGCTCCTGCAGGATGCAGCTCTGACATGACCCCTCCTGTCTGGGGGAGGATTCTTCCCCTGAAATGCTTCCCTGAAAGCCTAAGGATTTCCCTGAAGGCCCCCTGATGCTTTTCCCAGGCAGGGGGTGGTGGGAGGCTGTTTGTCCCACACTGCAATTACAGCTGGGCTAGCTGAGAATGGTCAGCCAGAGAGGCTTGGGGTGGGTTCCAAACCACACAGGGAGTTGTAGACACCTGCTCCCTGTGGCAGCATCAGGCTTTGG